>NC_069499.1:1255362636-1255718886 GCF_027579735.1 Bombina bombina
TACTGATGTCTGATAAGGCTTGCCTGCTATGCGACTGATGTTTTAGCAAGTTTGGCTGCTGTATATCCTCCGTGGTGTCACCACTGCTAGCTCCGGGTTTTGTAATGGCGGTGGCTCTTCTATTCCACTTCCGGTGGTAGCTGTGGCGCAGTTGTTTAGGGAGCGCATTAGCAATAGTGATAAGTGCCGATCAGCTGGTCCCACCGTGAAGCTGAAGGTCTCATTCGCATCAGCAGGAGTTCAGACGGCCATCTACACTCCATTACCAGTATTTTAGAACAAAACAACTAGATAAACTAATTGTACAGGGATTACAATATAGTTTGTAGCGAAGAATTCCACAAAGTGCAGTTAAAGGGACAGTCAACACCAGAATTTTTGTTGTTTAAAAAGATAGATAATCCCTTTATAACCCATTCCACAGTTTTGCAAAACCAACACTGATATATCAATACACTTTTTACTTCTGTGACTAACTTGTATCTAAGTATCTTCTGACCGCCCCTAATCACATGACTTTTAGTTATTATCTATTGACTTGCAGTTTAGCCAATTAGTGCAGTGTCTGCCACAACCCACGGGCGTGATCACAATGCTATCTATATGGTATACCTGAACTACTCTCCCCTGTTGTGAAAAGCAAATACAAAAGCATGTGATTAGAGGCGGCCTTCAAGGGATTAGAAATTATCATATGAGCCTTCCTAGGCTTGCTCTCAACTAGAATACCAAGAGAACAAAGTAAAATTGTTGATAAAAGTAAATTGGAAAGTTGTTTAAAATTACATGCCCTATTTGAAAAATAAAAGTTTTTTTTGGCCTTGACTGTCCCTTTAATTTAAACTCCAATTTAAATGATAGCTAATATTTAAAAGTAATTCAGCCCTCGGATTGTAAGGGTTTAGCTTACTTAAAGGGACCGTATACATTCATTTTCATATAACTGCATGTAATAGACACTACTATAAAGAATAAGATGCACAGATACTGATATAAAAATCCAGTATAAAATGGTTTAAAAACGTACTTAGAAGCTCTCAGTTTAGCTCTGTTGAAAAGGTAGTTGGAAAGCCCACTGCAAGTGGGAAATAAGACACTCCCCCCCTCCCCCTTCGTTTGCATATGAAAAGACCCTTTACACAAACAGGAGCAAGCTGGAGAAGGTAGCTGACGGTATTCAAATAAAACTTTGGGGCTTGGTTAGGAGTCTGAAAATCAGAGCAATGTTCTTTAAAAATAAGCAAAAGTATACATTTGTAAAAAAAAAAAAAAACTTTATAGGCTTTATAAATAGATAATCTACAAAACATTTATGCAAAGAAAAAATGAGTGTATAATGTCCCTTTAAGATAATTGGATGGTGGGTCCAGATATATTATTACCTGTAAAAAAAAATTGAGCATAATAGTACTCAATTATTAACTGGGTTTAAGTGTTTTTAACATTCTTTTCTGCTACTGAGTGAATGTATGTTCCTAATTTAAGTAATAAAGATTTAAAGTATGAATGATATGGAACCTTTTTTTAGAAAAATCTAAGTAATTCTTCAAATCTATCATTTAAATTGGAGTTTAAATTAACTGCACTTTGTGGAATTCTTTGCTACAAACTATATTGTAATCCCTGTGCAATTAGTTTATCTAGTTGTTTTGTTCTATTTTCTTAGGCCTAGATTTGGAGTTTGGCGTTAGCCGTGAAAACCAGCGTTAGAGGCTCCTAACGCTGGTTTTAGGCTAACTCTGGTATTTGGAGTCACTCAAAAAAGGGTCTAACGCTCACTTTTCAGCCGCGACTTTTCCATACCGCAGATCCCCTTACGTAAATTGCGTATCCTATCTTTTCAATGGGATTTTTCTAACTCCGGTATTTAAAGTCGTGTCTGAAGTGAGCATTAGAACTCTAACGACAAAACTCCAGCCACAGGAAAAAAGTCAGTAGTTAAGAGCTTTCTGGGCTAATGCCGGTTCATAAAGCTCTTAACTACTGTACTCTAAAGTACACTAACACCCATAAACTACCTATGTACCCCTTAACCGAGGTCCCCCCACATCGCCGCCACTCGATTAAATTTTTTTAACCCCTAATCTGCTGACCGCCAACTACGTTATACTTATGTACCCCTAATCTGCTGCCCCTAACACCGCCGACCCCTATATTATATTTATTAACCCCTAACCTGCCCCCCACAACGTCGCCGCCAGCTACCTACACTTATTAACCCCTAATCTGCCGACCGCAAAGTGCCGCCACCTACGTTATCCTTATGTACCCCTAATCTGCTGCCCCTAACACCGCCGACCCCTATATTATATTTATTAACCCCTAATCTGCCCCCCACAACGTCGCCGCCAGCTACCTACACTTATTAACCCCTAATCTGCCGACCGCAAAGCGCCGCCACCTACGTTATCCTTATGTACCCCTAATCTGCTGCCCCTAACACCGCCGACCCCTATATTATATTTATTAACCCCTAATCTGCCCCCTCAACGTCGCCTCCACCTGCCTACACTTATTAACCCCTAATCTGCCGAGCGGACCGCACCGCTACTATAATAAAGTTATTAACCCCTAATCCGCCTCACTAACCCTATAATAAATAGTATTAACCCCTAATCTGCCCTCCCTAACATCACCGACACCTAACTTCAAGTATTAACCCCTAATCTGCCGACTGGAGCTCACCGCTATTCTAATAAATGTATTAACCCCTAAAGCTAAGTCTAACCCTAACAATAACACCCCCCTAAGTTAAATATAATTTTAATCTAACGAAATTAATTAACTCTTATTAAATAAATTAATACTATTTAAAGCTAAATACTTACCTGTAAAATAAATCCTAATATAGCTACAATATAAATTATAATTACATTGTAGCTATTTTAGGATTAATATTTATTTTACAGGCAACTTTGTAATTATTTTAACCAGGTACAATAGCTATTAAATAGTTAAGAACTATTTAATAGTTACCTAGTTAAAATAATTACAACATTACCTGTAAAATAAATCCTAACCTAAGTTACAATTAAACCTAACACTATACTATCATTAAATTAATTAAATAAAAGAACTACAATTACCTACAATTAAACCTAACACTACACTATCAATAAATTAATTAAATACAATATCTACAAATAACTACAATGAAATAAACTAACTAAAGTACAAAAAATAAAAAAGAACTAAGTTACAAAAAATAAAAAAATATCTACAAACATAAGAAAAATATTACAACAATTTTAAACTAATTACACCTACTCTAAGCCCCCTAATAAAACAACAAAACCCCCCAAAATAAAAAATGCCCTACCCTATTCTAAATTACTAAAGTTAAAAGCTCTTTTACCTTACCAGCCCTGAACAGGGCCCTTTGCGGGGCATGCCCCAAGAAGTTCAGCTCTTTTGCCTGTAAAAAAAACATACAATACCCCCCCCCCAACATTACAACCCACCACCCACATACCCCTAATCTAACCCAAACCCCCCTTAAATAAACCTAACACTAAGCCCCTGAAGATCTTCCTACCTTATCTTCACCATACCAGGTTCACCGATCCGTCCTGAAGAGCTCCTCCGATGTCTTCATCCAAGCGGGGCAGAAGAGGTCTTCCATCCGATTGAAGTCTTCATCCAAGCGGGGCAGAAGAGGTCTTCCATCCTATTGAAGTCTTCATCCAGGCGGCATCTTCTATCGACATCCATCTGGAGCGGAGCGGCAGCATCCTGAAGACCTCCGACGCGGAACATCCATCCTGGCCGATGACTGAACGATGAATGACGGTTCCTTTAAATGACGTCATCCAAGATGGCGTCCCTCGAATTCCGATTGGCTGATAGGATTCTATCAGCCAATCGGAATTAAGGTAGGAATATTCTGATTGGCTGATGGAATCAGCCAATCAGATTTAGCTTGCATTCTATTGGCTGATCGGAACAGCCAATAGAATGCGAGCTCAATCTGATTGGCTGATTGTATCAGCCAATCGGATTGAACTTGATTCTGATTGGCTGATTCCATCAGCCAATCAGAATATTCCTACCTTAATTCCGATTGGCTGATAGAATCCTATCAGCCAATCGGAATTCGAGGGACGCCATCTTGGATGACGTCATTTAAAGGAACCGTCATTCGTCGTTCAGTCGTCGGCCAGGATGGATGTTCTGCGTCGGAGGTCTTCAGGATGCTGCCGCTCCGCTCCAGATGGATGTCGATAGAAGATGCCGCCTGGATGAAGACTTCAATCGGATGGAAGATCTCTTCTGCCCCGCTTGGATGAAGACTTCAATCGGATGGAAGACCTCTTCTGCCCCGCTTGGATGAAGACTTCTACCGGATCATGGACATCTTCAGCCCCCAGCTTGGGCTTGGATCAGGAGGAGGAGCTCTTCAGGACGGATCGGTGAACCTGGTATGGTGAAGATAAGGTAGGAAGATCTTCAGGGGCTTAGTGTTAGGTTTATTTAAGGGGGGTTTGGGTTAGATTAGGGGTATGTGGGTGGTGGGTTGTAATGTTGGGGGGGGGTATTGTATGTTTTTTTTACAGGCAAAAGAGCTGAACTTCTTGGGGCATGCCCCGCAAAGGGCCCTGTTCAGGGCAGGTAAGGTAAAAGAGCTTTTAACTTTAGTAATTTAGAATAGGGTAGGGCATTTTTTATTTTGGGGGGCTTTGTTGTTTTATTAGGGGGCTTAGAGTAGGTGTAATTAGTTTAAAATTGTTGTAATATTTTTCTTATGTTTGTAGATATTTTTTTATTTTTTGTAACTTAGTTCTTTTTTATTTTTTGTACTTTAGTTAGTTTATTTCATTGTAGTTATTTGTAGATATTGTATTTAATTAATGTATTGATAGTGTAGTGTTAGGTTTATTTGTAGGTAATTGTAGGTATTTTATTTAATTAATTTAATGATAGTATAGTGTTAGGTTTAATTGTAACTTAGGTTAGAATTTATTTTACAGGTAATTTTGTAATTATTTTAACTAGGTAACTATTAAACAGTTCTTAACTATTTAATAGCTATTGTACCTGGTTAAAATAATTACAAAGTTGCCTGTAAAATAAATATTAATCCTAAAATAGCTACAATGTAATTATAATTTATATTGTAGCTATATTAGGGTTTATTTTACAGGTAAGTATTTAGCTTTAAATAGGAATAATTTATTTAATAAGAGTTAATTAATTTCGTTAGATTAAAATTATATTTAACTTAGGGTGGTGTTAGTGTTAGGGTTAGACTTAGCTTTAGGGGTTAATACATTTATTAGAATAGCGGTCAGCTCCGGTCGGCAGATTAGGGGTTAATAATTGAAGTTAGGTGTCGGCGATGTTAGGGAGGGCAGATTAGCGGTTATTACTATTTATTATAGGGTTAGTGAGGCGGATTAGGGGTTAATAACTTTATTATAGTAGCGCTCAGGTCCGGTCGGCAGATTAGGGGTTAATAAGTGTAGGCAGGTGGAGGCGACATTGTGGGGGGCAGATTAGGGGTTAATAAATATAATATAGGAGTCGGCGATGTTAGGGCAGCAGATTAGGGGTACATAAGGATAATGTAAGTAGCGGCGGTTTACGGAGCGGCAGATTAGGGGTTAATAATAATATGCAGGGGTCAGCGATAGCGGGGGCGGCAGATTAGGGGTTAATAAGTGTAAGGTTAGGGGTGTTTAGACTCAGGGTACATGTTAGAGTGTTAGGTGCAGACGTAGGAAGTGTTTCCGCATAGCAAACAATGGGGCTGCGTTAGGAGCTGAACGCGGCTTTTTTGCAGGTGTTAGGTTTTTTTTCAGCTCAAACTGCCCCATTGTTTCCTATGGGGGAATCGTGCACGAGCACGTTTTTGAGGCTGGCCGCTTGCGTAAGCTACTCTGGTATCGAGAGTTGAAGCTGCGTTAAAAATGCTCTACGCTCCTTTTTTGGAGCCTAACGCAGCCTTTATGTGGACTCTCAATACCAGAGTTATTTTTATGGTGCGGCCAGAAAAAAGCCGGCGTTAGCTCCGCGGGTCCTTACCGACAAAACTCTAAATCTAGGCCTTAGAATCCACATCAGAGACTAATCCCTGTGAGTGTAAATCAATGATATGATGTATTAATTGTAAGATACATTTTGATATATATATAGGATAAGTGTCTGTTATTACTTAACTCCATAATCCCCGAACCCTACATATTCACCAGTATTTTAGAGATGGCACCGGAACATTCTACTATGTGCTGGGCTTAATGTACGGAGCTCCGGATTTACACTGCTCTCATGGCAGCTTCTGGCTCCGCCCCCTCATTAGTTTATTTTTTTTAATGTTATGTTTTTTTATTTTGGGTAATGTTTGTTTTTTTTAATTTTTTTTTAATTTTTTTGTAATTTTGTTATTAATTTTTAATTTAGTTAGTATTTTGTTGTTTTATGTAAGTGTATTTTAATTGGGGTTAATTTAGGAGGTTAGGTTAGGGGACTTAGCTATTAGGTTAATACTTTGCGTTGTGGGGGGTTGGCGGATTAGGGGTTAATACTTTTATCCTGTATTTGTTTGTTAAATTTTGTCTGGTGTCTGATATTGTACTGTCCTTTTATCTTTGTTACCTATGAACAGCGCTGCAGAATCTGTTGGCGCTTTATAAATAAAGAATAATAATAATAAGTAGATTGCGTTGGGGGGTTGGTGGTTTAGGTGTTAATAGGTTAATTAGATACTTTGTGATGTGGGGGGTTAGAGGTTTAGGTGTTAATAGGTTAATTAGATACTTTGTGATGTGGGGGGTTAGAGGTTTAGGTGTTAATAGGTTAATTAGATACTTTGCAATGTGGGGGTTGGCAGATTAGGGGTTAATACTTTTATTAGGTGGTTTGCAATGTGGGGCATTGGCAGATTAGGGGTTAATACTTTTATTATTTATTGCAATGTGGGGGATTGCGGCTTAGAGGTTAATAGGTTTATAAAGTAGTTTGCATAGTTAGGGGATGGTGGTTTAGAGGTTAATAGGTTTATTAGGAATTTTGCGATGTGGGGGGATGGCAGATTAGGGGTTAATAACTTTTATTAGCAGTTGCGATGTGGGGGGATGGTGGATTTGGGGTTTTGACATGTCGGTTTAATTTTATTAGACCGTTTAGATTTTTATGTGGGATTTCAACTTTTTTTTTAAACTTACGCGCCACAAGATTATATACTGGTGTAAGTCACTGGCGACGGCAGAAATGTGTAGTTGCGCACATTTATGAACCTCGCCAGTTTGTTCGCCTTACAGCAGTATAGCATCTGCCGGCGCTGTTTATGTGATTCACCCGATGTGCAAGGTGATCTTACGGGCAATGTGGGTTTCAGCACTTGCGCTGAAACTTACACCTCATATGTAATCTCGCCCGTTATACTAACTTAAAGGGATAGTAAACACTTAACATATCAGCAAAGTCTCAACATTTCTTTCCGTACATAAAAAAAAGATGATTAATGAAGCACAGGAACATTCATTAAAATAAAAAAAATAAAAAAAAACTGCAACATAATTTGAACTATTTAAATGGAACATAGCAAATTTGTGAGCATCATGTTCTTTTATCTCTGAAAAATTGTAGCATTTCTAATTCTGAGAATTTGAGGTTTTATAGATTTCACTGCTAAATATCTCCCTCTAATTCGCCCCTGGAAAAAGTGATAAGATACTGTAAAATAATGCAAATGTTACTACAAAATAATAGAAATTAGAACAGGTTTGAAAACCAATGTTCTATAGCAACACAACAAAAAAGTCTATAAGTTACAAGGTGTTTACTGTCACTTTAACAGCAACTGTATTTTCGATTGATATTACAGGAATCTCACAGGATGTAACAGTAGCTTAATTTAGTAAAAATTTAAAGAACTGTGGATTAAAACAAACTCTATTTTCTAGAAGCTCCCAGTTTAGCATTGTCGATGAGGTTAGGTTGGGACACCAATTGAAAGGTGCTGGGAAAGCAGGAAGAGCAGACACTCCCCCCTTCCCTGCATATGAAAAGACAGATTATGCGAACATTTGCCAGCAGGACTCTGTAAACGCACGTGCACATATGATACTTTGGGTCTTGGTTAGGAGTCAGAAAATCAGCACCATGTCATTTAAAAAATAACAAAACTATTCATTGTTATACACTCCTAGATGGGCTATATAAATGGATCATCTACAAAACATTTATGCAAAGAAACATCTAGTGTACAATGTCCCTTTAAGCCAAAAACCCACAAAGATCTACAGTTTGAAAGGAAATGACCTGCTCTTTCAAATGTTGTGTGTGTTGGGGGAATAAAGTTTAAATATATTAAAAAATAAAATACCAAATACACGCACTTTTTTAATATGTTAGTCTCTAGGCACTTATAATAGGCCAAAAAGACTGATTTTAAAGCCCAGAAGTTCATCTTTAAAATAAGGCTACTCAATATTTAACCCTCTGACAGGAGTGCATTGCAACAATGTTTATAGCAATGTCATATATAGTTGCAAACAATGCTACCATATACACATGCATGCTCCTAAAGTTCTATCAGCCTATCTAGATTAACTCTTTAAAAAGGATACCAGGAGAACAAAGCAAATTTGATAATAGAAGCACATTAGAAAGCTCTATCTGAATCATGAAAGAAATAAGTTGGTTTTCATATCCCTTTAATAAGTGCATATAAAAAATATATATATATATAGTAAAATATTTTGCTTTGCTAAATATAGAGCTCTAATTAAAATAGATTATTATGCTTTTCTACTGCGTTCCTTTGTTTTTCACACTTTTCATTTATATCAGCTGTTAGGCCTCTCATGCATATGTGGCAAACAATTCTGTAGCTTTTTCTTCTTCATTATTTTTATGGGTCTATATATTTATTTCCCTTACTACATTGTTAAGCCATCTGTTGTTTTAAAACTGTACAATGATAGTTGTATTGTGCTTGAATAATGTAAAAAGTGAGTTAGAATCAATCAATTGGATGTAATGCTAGTAAATTAGTAACTAAAAGCGATTTTAAGAAAATATCCTGGTTCTTGTGCTCTGCAGAGTAAGGGGCCGATTTGACAATGTGCGGACAGACATGATCCGATGTAGCGATTCATGTCCGCCGCACATCGATAAATGCCAACAGCATATGCTGTCTGCATTTATTTCTAGTGAAATGCTAGTGCGATGCCGCCCCCTGCACATTCGCGCCCAATCGGCTGCTAGCCGGGGGTGTTAATCAACTCGATTGTATCTGATCGTGCTGATTGCTTTCCGCTGCCTCAGAGGTGGCGGACGAGTTAATGAGCAGCGATCTTATGACCACTGCTTCTTAAAGGGACATAATACTCATATGCTAAATCACTTGAAACTGATGCAGTATAACTGTAAAAAGCTGACAGGAAAATATCACCTGAGCATCTCTATGTAAAAAAGGAAGATATTTTACCTCACAATCTCCTCAGCTCAGCAGAGTAAGTTCTGTGTAAAAAGTTATACTCAGCTGCTGCCACCAGCTGCAGGTAAAAAAAATTTAAAAAATGAAGAAATGAACAGCAGCCAATCAGCATCAGCAGTGCTGAGGTCATGAACTTTTACTGTGATCTCATGAGATTTGACTTGACTCTCATGAGATTTCATTGTAAACTTCCTTTACCTGATTGGTGAAATAAGATGAGAGTGCACGATGCTCATCCCTTCAGATGTCCCAGGACAGACACACTAAAATGCTGCTTAGAAATCCTTTACAATGGGAGGTGGCTACTGAGGAACTTTTGAGGTAAAATATCTTTCTTTTTTACATAGAGATGTTCAGGAGATATTTTCTAGCCAGCTTTTTACAGCTATGCTGCATCACTTTCAAGTGTTTAAACATTTGGGTATTATGGCCCTTTAACTCATGATAACAGACAGTAATTCCTACGGGGCTTGATAAATCGGCCCCTATGTGTTTTTTTACTTTTTAAACATTCCCAGAGCCCTACAAAGATCAGGGGCTGAGTATCTCGCTATGCAAAGCTCTGGATGCAAAGGAGAGACACATTCATTACAAAATAATGTTCTGAAGAGATCAGCTAAACATTTTGCATGATTTCTCTCTATGCCAGCAAGTTTTTAATTATTAGGCCCCAAGAGAGAGGGGCAGGCAGCACAAGGAGATGTAAAGCCAAATGATTGTAGCAAAAGTAGTAGAAATTAAAATTCCCCATCAATATTCCCTGTTAGTGTGACATTAAGGGCTAGATTACAAGTGACGCAGTATACAGCGTTGTACGAGATCTTCAGTTTCTTGTCAATTTCTCACATGGAATAGCCTTAATTTCTCAGAAAAAGAATAGACTGACAAGTTTCTGGCCATCTTGAGCCTGTAATCAAACTCACAATTGCTGATGCTGCAGATACTCAACTAGTCAAACAAAAGCCAGTTGTATTGCTTTTTTAATCCGCACAACAGTTTTCAGCTGTGCTAACATAATTGCAAAAGGGTTTTCTAATGATTACTTAGCCTTTTTAAATGAAAAACTTGGAGTAGAAAACACAACATGCCAATGGAACAGAGGACAGATGGTTGCAAATAATGTGCTTCTGTATGCCTATGTAGATGTTCCATTAAAAATCAACAACATTAACAGTGTCTACAGTAAATTTCTGATCAATTTGATGTTTGAAATTTCTAAGCAACCCCAAACTTTTGAACACTAGTGTATATATACATACAGAAAGAAGCGCACTCAGGAACGAACAACCAGCTCAATACCATTGATAGCCTGTTCTATGGCAATTTACCACCTGAGTGCAGCTTCTTTTTAGCCCAGCAATGCTTTTCACAGAGTAAAACTTTCCTGTAGTATATCAGTCTGATCCCGCCTATTACAGTCAGTCCAGCGGAAATAGAAGGCAATTCCTCTCTAATCAAGGAACACAGCAACCCCAAAAGATCGAATATGGCTACACCTTACTGAAAAGGCCCAATGAAGGTCGTAATGATCGTCTTGGGTTGCTGTGTTCCTTGTTCAGAGAGTGATTGCCTGGTATTTCGGCCAGGGCCATCTTTAATATTGACTTGAACCTGGGCAAACATTTTCTTGCCCCCCCCCCCATGCAATTTCGCTCTCCACACCCAACATCCCAAAAAACAACTAAATCAATTTATTTTATATTTTTTTAAATTATTAGCCACTGCTGGGCTAATCATTTAAAAAAAGTGAAATAAAACTTTACACTGGTTCAAAACTAAAAACAACTCACAATGGTTAAATATCGAATCTGCTGTTATGAACACTACACCACTCTCGCACCTATTATGGACCCCTGACACCCCTACCACTCACAAGAAAAATGAATTCATTGCAATTCAGCACACCTTACACATATGGAAGATATTGAATGCTAAATTCCCATTGCTAAATAACAAATCAGCGATCACACCATTAATAACCCAAACCTCCTCAGTTGACCGCACTGTACAACAGAAATGGCACAATAAAGGACTCTATAGGATTGCAGATGTATTTAAAGAGGGTAGAATGATATATTTTACACAATATCAAGACCTAGACATAGAAGATAGGAATATCTGGTACCACTATCTCCAACTAAAATCCAGAGTATATCAAATAATGGGGAATGAAAGAGCCCCTGTAACCACCACACTAGAAAGGCTCTGCCTGGCTGATTATCACATTAGAAGTGGAATTTCAACTCTATACACTTTATTTAATAACCCCCCCCCCCCCCAAACAGCAAACCCCCCTTAATGATAAAATGGGAAAATGATACAGGGAGAACCTGGTCAGTCGAGACTTGGAGAGAAACACTCAGTCGTGGATTATCCTTTACACAAAACGCAACCCTCAAAGAAAACTTCATTAAAGTAGCCTTCAGATGGTACTTATTCCCGACTAGATCAGGAGGAGGAGGTGACCCATCAACCAAGTTTTGTTATAGAGGATGCGGGGAGCTTGGGACATACCCACATATGTGGTGGGAATGTAGATATGTTAAAGAGATATGGGATCAAACTTCAGCTCTTATGAGTGAGATCTTTGAAAAAACAATAAAGCTAACTATGGAACAAGCTTTACTCCACTTCCCGATACCAGGGCTCTCTAGATACAATAACAAATTGGGAGGATGGATATGTACAATAGTTAGGTTAGGCATAGCCCAATTTTGGAAGGGACTCCCCCCGAGCTTTGAACTGATAAAAAAAAAGTTGATATACCATTTTGATAAAACATGTGCCTCAGCAGAATTTCTAAATGATAAAAAAGCATTCCTACTACAATGGGAACCTTTTATACACTATCACGAGGCTTCGAGGAGATGGGGGGGGGGGGCGGGCACGGACTAGGCCAGACGAGACGAAATGTTGTTTGTGGTATCTACATTGATTTCTTCGAATCTTCTATAATAACCTTGAACTGGTAGGACATAATGTGTATTTTTGGAGTGATATCTTTATTATTAGAATGACCTTTGACCATTGGAATGTTTGATCATTGATTTATTGTACCTGTAAAATATTTGAATAAAAAATATTTCAACATAAAAAAGTGAAATAAATTGCAATATGTGAAACTGGACCTAAGCAGTACTAATAAGTAAATAAATATATAAATTCCTCCACTGTGGATTAATGTAATATGCTTTTGAATGTGATTCTGGTGTGAGGTTAGCTGGTTAAAGAGATTTAGGGCAGCTAACAGGAGCAAGCAAGGTCAAGACTGAGGAAAAAGCATGGAGGTGCAGACAAATATAAGTTTACTGACTGGAACAGCAGAACTACTATGGGAAGCTGTAAAATCTGAGACAGAGAGAAAAAAAAACCTATAAAAATAAACCTTACCTTAATGTGTGAAGTATCAGCATGACACTATACATCAGCCACAGCAGCACATGTCTTTGCTAGGAACATGTTCCCTCTCACCCTGCATTAGACAATGCTGCATGGGGGAGGGGCGTGTGTGCACTTATTTATTCTTCCCACTGACACCTTTCTACAAAGCACTGTTCCCCTAACAAACTTCAGTTAGTTGATCTTAGGGCCACAGCAGAAAGAACAGGATTAAGGGGACCTGCAGACTGGATGTGAGGCTGCATGGATACATTGTGATATGAGTCACACAGCCTCAAGACTGAAGAGAGCAGTGTGTGCAGCTGCACAGATGCTCAAATCCTCACGTGCCTGCCGCTCCAGCTTTCTGCTGCATGCGCCTACAGTCAGCCCTACCCAGAAACAATACCCACCACCAGAGCAGTTACCTGGTAACAGTGGTAACCCCAGCAGGACCTTTTATGATGCAGTGGGATTGGCTGGATGCCGAGTTAGGGCTTAGCATTCAGTGCTGCACAGTGCACATCTAAAACAGCACATGGCACTAGCTTGGCATGTCACATGACACTGGCACAGTCTGGCACAGTTTCTCAAAAATAAATATAAGCAGAGAACTTTTGACTGTGACAGTATTAGGACTGACTGTGTGCCCCCCCCATATCACATGACATCAGCAGTCTGGCATGAACCAATTTTTTTTTTTTTTTTTTTAGGACTCTTGGGCCCCTCAACAAAGACTGGGCCCTGGGCAGCTGCCCCTTTTGCTCTGTGTTAAAGATGGCCCTGATTTTGGCGCTGTACTGACTGTAATAGGAGGGATCAGACTGATATACTACAGGAAAGTTCTACTCTGTGAAAAGCATTCTTAGGCTAAAAAGAACCTGCACCCAGGTGGTAAATCACCATAGAACAGGCTAACATGGTTTTGAGCTGGTTGTTCGTTCCTGTGAGTGCACTTGTGTATATATATATATATATATATATGTGTGTATATATATATATATATATATATATATATATATAGTCATGAAGATTTTTAGGCTGCAAGGGGTTACCTTTTTCTCTGTGTGTTGATTAAGGCCTAGATTATGACTGGAGCGCAATATTTGCGATCCACTCAGTAATACTATGATGTCGTGTTCGCATTGCCTGGAAGCCTTGCACTCATTAACCAATTAATTGTGCTAAGCGCAAAGTGCTCCCACGAGCTTGCAGGAGCATTAACCAGCCACTTGTAATGGCTGGTTATTTAATGTGCACCCTTAAACGGGCAAATTTGCCCCTTTACGGGCGCATGTTAAAATAGCTCTCCACGGGGGTGTGGCTAGGTGACGGCCATGAATAGTTGCAATATATGTGGCTCCTAATGTGATCTGCTCAATTCGCCAATTTAAGCAGTGATTCTGCACCATCCATCGACAAATAACTCTTCTTTGATTAGATTGAAGAGCACAGCATCATACTACTTCAATGTTGCAGAGCTTATGAACTATAGGACCAAGATCTGGTCCATTGCGATCTTAGGTGGCGGCCTCTACACAAGATCCAGATTTCCACCCCCATAATCGGGGTATAACAGTCTTTTATAGACTACATACTTCACTACAGAAGGGAGCCAGTCTTCCAAACAATTTAAAAATTTGTGTGCTAAGGGGAACTGTACAAATATTACTTAAAAAATGGAGGCCCTAGACATGTGGGAAAGCAGGATGGTGCAGCTTATACAGGACCACTACCGGAGCTTGGAAGAAGAACTATGCAAACTTCTCTTTAGACCCGGAACTACGATAGTCCCATCAAGTAAGGATAACTACGATCCTCTACCTCCAAGGCCAGGCTTGACCGACACAAAGTCTCCTAACCACTACAGCCAAATAGGTAATCCCTGCTATACACATATGGAGCCCTTACCTACCCAGGAATACCGCCAAAGATATGCAGACGAGGAAAACCCGACAAGCAGCCTAAAGCTGACATCTAGCCGTTGGCAGAGTTGGCCTGAGCCTGAGACAAAGGGGGAGTTCTTCATCGCTCTAGCAGCAGCAACGGACCCTCCATGTGACACCCGAACAAGAAGAGCGGAAGGGCCCAGGAAAAAGAGAGAGATCTTAATTGGGGATGCAACCCCAAAGTTCCCTAATCTGAATGGAGGGACATGTGTTCCTCATCCACTCCGATCTGAGGTAGAGAATGGAGACACGGAGAGTGGTAAAATGTATTCTGCCCATAGTAGTGGGGGCTTAGTGACAGTCAGATGGATACCGGACTATAACTCAGGGGACTGTGCAGCGTGGAACTGGAGATTACTATGTCCAACGCTCTTCGTAACAGTCTCTGAACAGAAGCGAAGGCTTTTTGACCCAGGAGGCAAGGTTCTGTTCCCCAGTTCCTTGATATGTCCGGCATACAAGAGAGATGCAGCCTTGTTAGGATTACGCACCCCAGCTGTGGTCCTATGTGAAAATGAAAATGGAAGCTGAATATGTAGTAACATACTTTGTGGGGTAGAATAAGATTATAAATGACCGCTCAATGACTACTTATACAAACACAGCTCTGGTTAATTACTGTCTACAGCTATTGTTTTATATTATGATTTGTTTTTTCTCCTAGGAGGTGTTAAGTCCAGTGGCTAACGTTGCTTTTACTCCCTCAGTTTGCTCACTGTGCTGTTGCTGTGTTAGCAACTGCCGAGGTGACATGGTACAGCATACCAGTCAACACAGAGAAAGTTTATATATAAGCTCACTAGTTTAATTTTAACTTGCATAACCATGGGTATTTAGACACCGGAAATACATTGAAAGCTATGGAACCACGATGCTTAGTTGTAACCCGCTAGACATATGCCTTCTGTACTAGATAAATTTACCAGCAAATGTTATTTATATCTCCATACAATATATCATTAGTAGAGCAGCTTACATTGATACTAGTACATCTCCACGGCTATGGTGTATAGCTCCCCACTACGATGTTCACCTTTAGTATTAGAGTAATATTGGCCCCTTCTGCCTAGCACTTCCTACCTACTAGTTAGGGTATACCTGCCTAGCGACTATCTACCTAATGAGTAATTAACTATCCCTCCATGTCTACAATACTTCAATCTAACTGAACTAGTCCACCAGTAAGACCTTTCCACATGAGACATTGTACTTTATTATAGAAGAGGGCGCCTTATTTACAATGGGTATGACACAGTTATAAACTCACAAAAACATCATGCGGTAATGTACAACTAACCTCGCTATCTCCGACGTAAGAGACAAAGATAAGTTAAGAGATGTGGTTCGCTATCTTATAGTGATCTCCGGAGGCCCTTATGTGCTACCTTTTATGGTTTCCCTAATTATATGATCAATGCTCTAAGCTGATCCAACTTAACAAATGTGTCTCTGACAAACCTCCTAAGAGGTATTCTCATACGATTTCCCTAGAACTTCCCTGAAAGGGACCAGTTTGTATGTGTTCTTCTCCATCAAATTACCTGAGATGTTAGTATTTTAGCTTCCAGTTCGGGAGATAGTGTTTCATGTAGATCTCAATTACTAGAGATAGACTTTTTACCACAAGAATGTCATAGTTATTAATTATCATAGCACACCGGGGTAATGTACAACTATGCTAGCTATCCCTGATTTAAGAGACAAAGTCAAGTTTTTATCTTTTGATATGTTTAGTGTAAATGTTGTAATGTTCATAAAAATTTGTTTATTTTCAATATTGTTAAGCCTTGTAGCATACTAATTCTATTCAGAGATACGGCTCTATATTTATAGTGCTCCTCTGGACTCCAATGTATCCTCTCTTATAGCTCCTGGGACAGATATCCAGGTTGGATCTGTTTCGCTGATATATCCCTGTCAACCCTCTAAGTTCCCTAGAACTTTTCAGCTAGGGATCTGGTTATACAATATTCCCCAGCACATTTTCCTTATCAATCTTCTCTATATGTTGGTAGTTTGGCTCCCAACATATGTATATTTTCCTCACTTAAGGATAAAAAGTGACCTGTTATAAAATAATCCTCCCATACTACAATATTAACTATACTGGAGGTCCAAAAGTGGCCTCACCTGCTTTGAGGGGAGATAAAATTAGGGCTTATTATAATCAGTTAAACACTTAAGTTTAAACAGTTAAACACTTAAGTAACTATTTAGACTGCATAATATATTATTGTGTTTTATAAGTCTGTCATAATGTTTGTAATTACTTATGCATATACCATCTTACTGTCAGTGAGACTGATGTCTGTAAGATTTATGTACTGAATATACTTTTGCGTGTATACACCTTTAACCCTCAATAAAAATTACTAAAAATAAAAAATAGCTCTCCGCTTGTAATCTAGCTCTAAGTAAAATGAAGTATTTCCCTGGGTTTATCCTTAAAAAACAGACACCCTGTCATAAATAGTTTTAAGTTTAAGTTGAGAAAATTATATTACACACAACCAGAGGACTGGTCATGTTTGGTATCTAAATAATCCTCATGATGTCATAGGGGGATTGCTTGTATGGGTCTATGTACTGGATATAAATAATACAAAAAAAAGTTTTCTATATTTTTTGCCAAGAGCTTTTTTATGGTTATGCTATAACAATAGTAACAATAGTGATGACTTGGAGTGGGCTTGGTCAGAAACCTGACATCAGCAAACAATTTATTTAACTTTGATTTCAGCAACATTATTTTGTCATTCTGCAGGGGAGGCTGCGTGGAACAGCATAAGTGACCATTTTTCCTTGCCAACTCCCTTGGCATAGATAAAATAGTACAGTAGTAGGTTATGTTATATTTCTCCTTTTTGTTTTAAAAACTGTTGCTTTGTGTAATTATTTGTCAACTCTTTTTTTTACATATATAAATGCACTGTGACTCCATTTTGTTCATATTAAATGTTCCTTTATTACGTTTTTGCACTTGTCCAATACTGAAGAGACTAGTAGTAACAGTACTGTGTTTTCAGATTGTTTTTTTTACCACATTGTGTTTTGGGATATTTAATCTGTTAGTCTTAAATTTTCCCTTAGGATTTCCCATATAATATTCTTAGTGGTGGCAGCTTAGAGATAGCTTAGGGTTTGGGTATTATAGGGGAGTTTGGGCAACCCTACACATTATATGATGTAATGAAGATAATAATGAAGATTTGCCCTGAAAGTAACACTGTAATGTAACTATTTCTCATTAATGTGTTACAAATAAAACTAATTGTTATACCAGCTGCAAAGTATTACTAGGGTTACCAGCCAATAAAAAAAGTTCTTTCTTAGCCCTGACTCTTGATCCCACATGTATATATTTCACAACTGAGCAGTACCTCATGGCTACTTGTAACATGCAAATTAATAACTTTAACTCTTTAGCTGCCAGTGACGCACATAAACAAAAGTGTTTTGACTCCCTTTGACTGAGACCCACTTCTTTCTGCTACACATTTGTAATGCAACATAGAAGGACATTCACATTTAGTTAACACACAGGGATTTAAAAAACTGTCTAGTATTTTTTATGAAGAGTTTACTGGACTTCATGCTGATATGCTGAACTGTCCGGTTGATAAGTAATTCTAGGTAGGCTGATAGGAGCTTAGGAGCGTGCATGTGCCTTAAGCATTGTACAGCAGCAGTGTCTGCAACTATGTATAATATTGCTGGAAATACTGCTTCCAGATGTCTAAAGACACATGCACGCTCCTGAACTCACCTATGATTACTCTTTATCAAAGAATACCAAGAGAACTAAGCAAAAGTGACTACAGATGTAAATTGGAATTCTGTTTAAAATAACATGCTCTATCCAATTCATTTAATATCAATTTGACTTTACTGTTTAAGGGAGGACAGTAAAGTTTCCCTTTTAAAAATAGACACAGAAAGGATGTTCCTAACTGACTAGTTTCTATCAATGCAACACCATCACAGTTCTATATTCAGCACGGCACTTATATAGAAAGAAGGAACGACCTGAGTATTGCTACAGTTTATTACTTCCCTATTTGGCTGCCAAATCTACCGCAAGCCAATAAGCATGGAGAACTATTGCTAGTTTTTAACAAACAAGATTATCTTTTGCCTTAGTATCTATTAGAAATATCACTCAGAAGAATAACACAACAGCACTCTTATATTTTAAGCTTTATGAGTGGTATTTACCTTCTAAGTTGTTCTATGGAGCCTGTCAATTAAAGTTATACACTAACGAATAAGCAGGCTCTGGAAACTATTATAAATAGAAAATATAGAGGTGCACTCAACTGAGAATAAATAACAGATGGAAAAAAATAATTGTTTGACCCAGTCTATTTTAGCTAACTGCCTATCACAAATGGGACTAATCCTGTAGTATATCAGTTTGACAATTCTCCTCTGAATGAGGAAAGGCAGCAAATCCCAGATATATGTTTTGGATTCTCTGGGCCTCATCAGTAAAATGCAATTAAATTTGGGGGCGTGTCTGACCACTGACTAAGATGGCTGTGTTCTAGAACTTGCTATAGAAAGGGGCTTATAAAACCGCTGTTTACTAAGCCTACAAACCAAACTTTTTTAAAGTGATCCAATGCAGATTAATATCAAGGCACAGATTTGGGGAAGTTTTATATGAGATCTCAGCCCAGCAGTCCTGAAGTGATGAGGTACACAGTGGAGGCCTGAAAGCGGCCTGGAACCTTATTCACTCCTCCACATCCTCTGTCTAGGCAGATTCACCAGCTATATATGCTGAAGAACGAACCCAAGCCACCTTGTTAAAAATCTAAGGCTACTCCGTGGACCAAGTGTTCTATATTATACTTCAGGGTATTTTTCCCCACAATTTCTGGCCATCATTTTCCTAACTCAACCACCCCTATACTGGTAGTGAAAAAGAAGAAAAGAAAATTTGGCTCCACGAGCATGGAGGGAACTTTCTACTGCCATCCGACATATTCTCCCCAGTAGTGACAGGAAGCAACTTCCGGTGTCTTTGCGAGCCCAGTCTGGCGCCATTCCACAAACCTAACTTTACCTGCCTGTTTGCCCTGTCAGCACTCTGATCTACAACACGCTACATACTGGGCACACACCAGCCGGAGTTGGAGACGGCAGGTATCTAGACGGAGACAGGAGAGGTACCGTGATAGCCGGGTGAGTGGATCTGGGTGCGGTTAGAATAAGCTGACAGCGGATTACCCGCAGACTGACCCACATACCGCTTCATCCTCCACACGTCAAACAGTGAAACAATCTCGGCCCTCCAGCTCTCTGCCGTCCTCTTTTCACCGGCTTTTGGCCGATCACCTCCACACTGTGACCTAACCAATCGGAGGATCAGCAGGAAGCCCAGCTGTGATCGGCCGTAGGAGGTAAGCCAGCACGCCTCCTAGACATTCACCTTTGCTTTATTGTAATGTCGTCAGATAGCCCTTCACGGACCCTAAGTCAAGCTATTATTTCCCCTTGGAGCTCACTGTGCCCAGTATAAGCTTGTCTGGATTACAACAAGTCGCTCTTATATACCTCAGCCACACGTGTATGCAATTTGGGTCCATAGCTCTCTAGGTCAGAGTTTGCCACTTATACCTCCATCTTATAAGCCCAGGACCACACAGAGAACTTTGTTATCCGGGCTAATATATATAGCCTGTCTACACTGATATGGGACTCTGATGGGGACACTTAGAGACTTAAAATAAAGTGGTTGATGAAATCAAATATAACAAATAACAGAAAACGGAAAGAATAACGATAAAAGAAAAAGGGAAAAACTGAGATCTCATTACTCTTCTCCTAGAACTATACCATACTGCCACTAGCATACTCCACGTGGTACTTCCCAGCACCTACAGCCCAGTTAGCCACAAGGCTCCTCAGTACCAACCTAGCCCCATGTACTTGGCTTTTACTGACCACCCTTCTAGCTTGGTGAATTCCCCTCACATAGGCCCGATTCCTCTTACAAGACAGCAGATATAGGGGATCAGCCCTTGGACTCGATTTCTTAAAACACAGGCAAAACAGGGCAGCCCTGCAAAGTAGCCCACTGTTCTCCCTCCCCCCTTTCCCGTCGGCCCTTATTGCCTATGGGTCATAGCCCACATTCCTACTCGCTCAGAATAGAGCAACCACCCCTGGAGAGAGACAGCCTACTAGCAATTTATATGACCCCCCCCCCCCCAACCGACTACCTTCCATGTAAATTAGAACTCAGCAGTAATCCTTCTCAAGACCTACCAACCCCCGGCACTATGATGTTCTAAGCCTATCATTCAGGGGGTGCCGGCTCTGATTTCTCCACCTGCTACTCACTGCAGAGGCCTTCTCATTTCCCCACAGGAAGAAAGTTTAAAGTTTCAGGTCTCGCCGTAATAATATAAGAATACAAGGTATTCCAGAAGAGGTGGCCACCCCTGATCTCACTAAATATTTGATGAATCTATTCGGAGAACTCCTAGGACCCATACAAGACCAAGAGGTCCTTATGGATAGAGCTCATCAAGCTCTCAGACCTAGAAATTCACCCTCAGAATCGCCTAGAGACATGATTATCCGGCTTCACTATTACTCATTTAAAGAAAGGATACTTAGAGCATCTTTCCAGAACAAGAATTTAAAAGACCCTTTCCAGACCATCCAGATTTTCCCTGATCTGTCCTCTCACACCTTGTTCAGGAGGTGCTCCTTTCAGAAGGTTACCCAATGCCTGCGCCACAACAGTATTAAATACAGAAGGGGGTTTCCGGTCAAGCTTCTTTTCCAAATAAATGACCGCTCCTACTCCATTACCACGCCAGTCCATGGGACTAAACTTTTACAGTCATTGAAACTACTACATTCCTCAAATCAACCTAATCCTGCAGCTGAACAATTGGAAACACTCAACTCTACAGCTCCAGTGTGGCACCCCTTGCCACAAACTTTCAGTTTTCAAACCAAGAGGAAATACATTCCATCATCTAACAAAGACCCCTGATCCTTAGGGCTAAATGTAGGACTTTGTGAAATACCCCCCTGGATGTTACGTTTATTTTTTTCTCCTCCCTTCTCACTATGCCCTGCTTCCTATTCTTATTTACATACGCGGGGAAATCTGGCGGTCCCATATGTTTGGAACTACACCGTCTGATCCATGGGCACTTGGTAATGTACTGTACACAATACAGTTGATGCTTCGAAAAGTTATTATATTTATGTTTAAGTTGTTCTACTGTTCTGCCCTTTCTTTACAGGAAGAGTGTTTAATATTCTCTTAAGTTGATAATGTTCTGTGTTACCTTACTTAAATGAGGTCCAGCTTATTCATGCACCCTCGGCGAGTTAACATAGACTTACATTCACCTACATGAACTTAGGTTTCTCCACAGATGACAGTCACACTGATACTAACCCTATAACTGACTGTAGAGGTCAGCATCCTATACAGCTACTAGACGACATAGGGTACCCACCACACTTTACTAACACAGTGGAGATAGACTTCTAGGGAGATTATGCAGAGGCTCATACCTCAACAGTGTGACCACCACACAATTACTCTGCACTACCCTACGATGACGTAACTCTAACATCGAGTCCATACATATACGAAGTATGCTGCTGTTGGCCCTAATGTGACTTTAATTCCTACCTGAGTTATCTCATAAGGCTAGCCTATGTAAGGTCATAATAATAATGTACTGGTTATTTCATCTAATGTTATAGTCATTATCTTACTACATGTTTATATGCTTTGTTTTACTAGAAGGACACCCTAGATTTTTACAACCTACGAGAGATATTGGACTCTGAGGTCTAAAAAGTAAAATGAGAAACAATTGTGTGACCTGGAGCATTCTCACATTGTTGCTCCTACCTGAAGACCACAACTTAATTCCTACAAATATTATTAACTAGTATTTCTTTCTACATTTATATTGGTCTTATTTCAGGTTAATATGTTAGCTCTTGGACAGGCATAACATGTAACTGTTTATACAAGTTGTTTATCCTGTACTTGTCTTTCTATCTTATCCCTATGTGGATACACTGGATGCTTATGTATGTACGCTTCTCACTTTCTCTATAAAAAGTTTCAAAGAAAAAAAAAAATCTAAGGCTTCTCTACACTGTGTGCAGAATTATTAGGCAAATGAGTATTTTGACCACATCATCCTCTTTATGCATGTTGTCTTACTCCAAGCTGTATAGGCTCAAAAGCCTACTACCAATTAAGCATATTAGGTGATGTGCATCTCTGTAATGAGAAGGGATGTGGTCTAATGACATCAACACCCTATATCAGGTGTGCATAATTATTAGGCAACTTCCTTTCCTTTGGCAAAATGGGTCAAAAGAAGTATTGACAGGCTCAGAAAAGTCAAAAATAGTGAGATATCTTGCAGAGGGATGCAGCCCCCTTAAAATTGCAACGCTTCTGAAGCGTGATCATCGAACAATCAAGCGTTTCATTCAAAATAGTCAACAGGGTCGCAAGAAGCGTGTGGAAAAACCAAGGCGCAAAATAACTGCCCATGAACTGAGAAAAGTCAAGCGTGCAGCTGCCAAGATGCCACTTGCCACCAGTTTGGCCATATTTCAGAGCTGCAACATCACTGGAGTGCCCAAATGCACAAGGTGTGCAATACTCAGAGACATGGCCAAGGTAAGAAAGGCTGAAAGACGACCACCACTGAACAAGACACACAAGCTGAAACGTCAAGACTGGGCCAAGAAATATCTCAAGACTGATTTTTCTAAGGTTTTATGGACTGATGAAATGAGAGTGAGTCTTGATGGGCCAGATGGATGGGCCCGTGGCTGGATTGGTAAAGGGCAGAGAGCTCCAGTCCGACTCAGACGCCAGCAAGGTGGAGGTGGAGTACTGGTTTGGGCTGGTATCATCAAAGATGAGCTTGTGGGGCCTTTTCGGGTTGAGGATGGAGTCAAGCTCAACTCCCAGTCCTACTGCCAGTTTCTGGAAGACACCTTCTTCAAGCAGTGGTACAGGAAGAAGTCTGCATCCTTCAAGAAAAACATGATTTTCATGCAGGACAATGCTCCATCACACGCGTCCAAGTACTCCACAGCGTGGCTGGCAAGAAAGGGTATAAAAGAAGAAAATCTAATGACATGGCCTCCTTGTTCACCTGATCTGAACCCCATTGAGAACCTGTGGTCCATCATCAAATGTGACATTTACAAGGAGGGAAAACAGTACACCTCTCTGAACAGTGTCAGGGAGGCTGTGGTTGCTGCTGCACGCAATGTTGATGGTGAACAGATCAAAACACTGACAGAATCCATGGATGGCAGGCTTTTGAGTGTCCTTGCAAAGAAAGGTGGCTATATTGGTCACTGATTTGTTTTTGTTTTGTTTTTGAATGTCAGAAATGTATATTTGTGAATGTTGAGATGTTATATTGGTTTCACTGGTAAAAATAAATAATTGAAATGGGTATATATTTGTTTTTTGTTAAGTTGCCTAATAATTATGCACAGTAATAGTCACCTGCACACACAGATATCCCCCTAAAATAGCTATAACTAAAAACAAACTAAAAACTACTTCCAAAAATATTCAGCTTTGATATTAATGAGTTTTTTGGGTTCATTGAGAACATGGTTGTTGTTCAATAATAAAATTAATCCTCAAAAATACAACTTGCCTAATAATTCTGCACTCCCTGTATATTCTTATCCTTTCTACAATGGATGTCTTACAGGCACTGCAAACCCTCTTTATGGAGTTAGAATCGGTAATGATCCACACGATACTACAGGCGACTAAGCCAGAGAGGGTGCAGTATCCAGATTGCATGACATCATCCTTAGGAAAACTGGTACACACAACGCCACAGAGGTGAGCCGAAAGATGTGGAGTCATTGAGTGCTCACCTGACCTCGTGGGATTCTGACAACCCGGAGGAGAGAAGTAAAGCACACTTACCTCATAAGGATGCTGTTCCACCCGACACTCTAACAGACAACCCAAACAATTACAAAATGAGGAAACCGGGAGTTAAGGGCCCTAACTACCCGACCTTAAAGCATATCCTACCTGTTCCACCAATCGTCATGTGGGAGATCACTCTGTGTCTGTCTGAAACTGGGATCCATAGTGAAGCGGCGGTACAATTAGAACACTACCTTCAGACAGTGGAGACTGTGTTAATAATTTCATTGCAACCCCACAGTATTCCTTGGGAACAAGTCTTCAAGAGTAACGGAGTGGGATAGAATCTTAATTCTACATTAAAAGAAACTGCATCTACCTGTTAAATACCGCATGGACTTGAGACTCTTTAATTCCCTGCAACCAGTTACTGAAATTATTCCTTTGGTAATGTGGCTTGCAATCTCACACTTGGTTTAGTTAAATTTGCCTAAATGTTGTTAAGATTGTTTGTTATACTTGTCTTATTTATTCAAAGGGATTTCCTTCATATATACAGTATATATATATATATATATATATATATATGTAATCTTGTTCATACTATGTTCACAGAATCCCATATTTGCACTCGGTTATACTCACTCCCACTATGCTCCTGATCACTTAGCAAATTTATATATAGAGAGGTGGTGAACCTTTAGAATACTTTTATGGGATATCTCATAAATACCAGATCTTTATACTGATAGGAAATAGAGGATTGCTGCCATACAAGAGTAATAATTTCATTACAACCTCACAATACTCATTGGGAGCAGGTTTTTCCAGAGCATCAGAGTGAGACAGGTTACTTATTATCTTGCAAAATAGATTACAACACTTGTTAATATGATATTTAACTTGAGACTGTCTAATATTACGCAACCAGTCACTAAAATTATTCAGGTTAGCAATGAGGCTTGCAATCATTAATACCCTGTTAGAAATAGGACACCTGTTTTCATTTATTTTGCCTAATGATAGTAAGACTAGTTTTCCCACCTCTTACGTGTTCAGAGGAGTCTCTTTCACATATGTATATATTCTTATCCCTAGGTATGTTAGGGCCTAGTTTTTGTTTTAATTGCAGAAACGTGTAGAAGTTTATTTTTTCGGAACTCTGTATTTTTACTCAGTAAATTACCATATTCTTGAAATTTTAACAAATTTATGCCTAGAGAGTTGGTAAACCATTAGTATATTTCTATGTGATCTCACATACTGTATATCCATATAAAGAAAGTGTGTTGAGCCGATCTTGTAAAAATTTTAACTTTTATTGTGCCATGTTAAAAAAAAATGCACACATCAATCCCGGAGCAAAACAAACAGGTGCAGCACCATCCGGCTTACGCGTTTAAGCTGTTAGCTGTAATCATAGCCATATTAGAACTGATCACACACACCCCTTAAAAAGGAATAAAATTGATTCTATTGGTGAATGCATGCCACGCCTCCAGTTATACTCCTGTCACAGATTAGTTAAATCACCTAGCTATGGCCAAAACATTGTATTCAAATTACAGGACTGCAACAATAATTATAAATCGAAACATGATTTGAAAAAATACATTTTGAAATTGTATACATATTTAAATTATCTGAGTACGATCAGTCGCTTAAATATTCTGCAACAGAACAATAATCAATATTTCTTGTACAGCAAAGAAGGAGGGGAGAGGGTGGATGGCACAAATCGCTACCCACATTATTAAATACATATGCAAATAGAATTACCTCTCTATTATCTGTATACCAGCATTTTATGTTAGAATTATATGATTTATATAATATAAGAAAATACTATATTAACATATAAATATGCAAATTTAAATTACCATTATCTGAGTACGATAAGTTTATTCTAAATTGTACAACAGAAAATTATATTTATGCAACAGAAAAAGGTAAGACACAGGATCGCTACCCACATGATAAAGTGCATATACAAAAAGAGTGACCTTTTTAATATATGCCAATATATTCTGTTAGTATAATATTATTTCACACCAATACATTATTGAAGTAATGATGACTAAAGGGGGGACCCAAATATCACATTCCTATATTCAGCACAGTTGACCTATTAGAAGCACAATTGTGTCTATTCCCAGAAATGTATGAGGTTATAACGAGAGTTTAGGCCTTCAGGAATTCTAGTTTTTAGACGGAAGATCCAATAGATCTCTCTCTTGGCTAATATCTGGCTTAAGTCCCCACCTTGTTTGGGTTTAAACACCTTTTCAATAATGTTCCAGCTAAAGGTGTTAAGACTTCCATTGTGGACCTGAGTAAAGTGTAGGGCTAATGGAGTGGACGAATGTCCTGTACTGAAAGTCGAGAGGTGTTCTCTAATGCGAGAATTCATATCACGTGTGGTGAGACCTCTGTATTGAAGTTTACATTGGTGACAACAAAAGTTGATAAACAGTTGACACAATTTCGTATATCGAAGGTCTCACCAGTGACAAATGAGGAAAATTGCTTGGTTACTTTTACATATTCGCAAGGTCTACATTTTTTGACCACATTTAAAAGTATATGTAAAAGTAACCAAGCAATTTTCCTCCTTTGTCACTGGTAATACCTTCAATATACGAAATTGTATCAACTGTTTATCAACTTTTGTTGTCTATATTATTAGTTGTCACCATGTAAACTTCAATACGTAGGTCTCACCACACGTGACATGAATTCTCGAATTAGAGAACACCTCTCAACTTTTAGTACAGGACGTTCGTCCACTCCATTAGCCATACACTTTACTCAGGTCCACAATGGAAGTCTTAACACCTTTATCTGGAACATTATTGAAAAGGTCTTTAAACCCAAACGAGGTGGGGACTTAAGCCAGATATTAGCCAAGAGAGAGATCTATTGGATCTTCTGTCTAAAAACTAGAATTCCTGAAGGCCTAAACTCTCATTATGACCTCATAAATTTCTGGGAAAAGACACAATTGTGCTTCTTATAGGTCAACTGTGCGGAATATAGGAATGTGATATTTGGGTACTTTGTGTCCCCCCTTTAGTCATCATTACTCCGATAATGTATTGGTGTGGAAATTATATTATATTAACAGAATATATTGGTATATATATATATATATATATATATATATATATATATATTTTAAAGAGGTATTTATATATGCACTTTATCATGTGGGTAGTGATCCTGTGTCTTACCTTTTCCTGTTGTATAAATATAATTTTCTGTTGTACAATTTAGAATTAACTTATCATACTCAGATAATGGTAATTTTAATTTGCATATTTATATGTTAATATTGTATTTTCTTATATAAATCATATAATTCTAACATAAAATGCTGGTATACAGATAGTAGAGAGGTTATTCTATTTGCATATGTATTTAATAACGTGGGTAGCGATTTGTGTCTCCCCCCCTCTTCCCCCCCTTCTTTGCTGTACAAGAATTATTAATTATTGTTCTGTTGCAGAATATTTAAGTGACTGATCGTACTCAGATAATTTCAATATGTATACAATTTCAAAATGTATTTTTTCAAATCATGTTTTGATTTATAATTATTGTTGCAGTCCTGTAATTTGGATACATTGTTTTGGCCATAGCTAGGTGATTTAACTAATCTGTGACAGGAGTATAACTGGAGGCGTGGCATGCTTTCACCAATAGAATCCATTTTATTACTTTTTAAGGGGTGTGTGTGAGCAGTTCTAGTATGGCTATGATTACGGCTAACTGCTGCGCCTGTTTGATGTGTGCATTTTTGACCATCACACCTATATTAGCTTATTGGACACCCTATTCCAAAACCATGGGCATTAATATGGAGATTATGGAGTGTGTCTTTTGGAATTTGTGCCCATTTAGCCACAAGAGCATTTGTGAGGTCAGACGCTGATATTGGAAGATAGGGTCTGGCTCTCAATCAGCATTTCAATTAATCCCAAATGTGTTCAATGGGGGTTATAATGACATGATATCATTATTATTATTATTATTATTATTATTATTATTATTATTATTAATACTACTACTGCTAATAATAATAATATTAATTTGTCATTATTAAGTAATGATATAATAGATTCATGCAATATAGCTGAGGTAAAACAAAAAATAGGAAAATATTTATTATAGAACAATAGCCCAATATAGCCAGCATTTTCTTTGCTCCCCCAACTCTCCTGAATTATCAGTTTGCTTTGCAACATTCATTTTAATTATATATCATGCAATTTTTGGTATAAGTACACACGTTATTGGGAAGAAACAAACCCACAGTAGTCATTTATATCTTTCTTTTTGTCACATAGAGTTTACAATAACATGTTTATTCATGCAGCAGACAGCTTAATATGATTAAGAGCTTGCTTATCCTCTCTGTGAGTAGCTAATTTCTATCTCTGTCTAAGAGGATCCAATGAATGTGTGTTTAGAGCTGTGTGTACAAATATATTTAGAATATTTCAGGTTCTCCTCTACCATTTTTTTACACAAGTGATATTCAGATATACCTGTAACAGGTTGCCATTCTCTTACACCCCTGAATTGTTTTTTTCTGGTGTGAAAAGAGAAAATTAAATGTGTATCAAGACTGGACTTAGATACTTGGAATTCTCTATGTTGGTTCATGTTTTCATTATTAACATTGATTACAACCTTGCCTGACTAGTTTGCTGGGCTAAGCTTTCTAGTAGAGCTTGATACATTTGCTTATGGGCTCCCAAACAAATAAGATATATTCTTCTGGGTCAAAAATCAGTTTCTAACGTTTCCACAAGTTTTGTGTTTGTAGGAAAATTCCAAGACCCATAAAAGTCATTCTTTGTTTTTGCGCAGCCCACTGACAACGAATGTGTCACCTTAAAGATACTGGTATTTTCTAAGACTATTGAGGAGTTTCATGCTTTTCTAACATTCAACACATTTGATTTTAAGGATTATTGTTCAACCCCTCCAGACAGGTGTACAAACAGTGGGACATGTACCCTGTATGGCCTCTCCACTGTAGATACTCATGATAGTAAATATTCCAGTCATAATATACAAAGATGCGGGTATAGCTGTGAAATGAGAACTTTACGTATTCCGTGGCTGAACTGTCCTTTTAGAAAGGACCAAAATAATCACTGCAGGAAAGTTCTCCTCTATGAAAGTCACAAGTGGACTAAATAGTTAGCACCTTGGGTGGGCAACATCCCACAGAAAAAGCTACTTAGCCATGTTATTTCCAAGTTGAGGTCCTCTCATTTATTGTTGCCTAAACATATAATAATATTTAGTATATACAAAGAATAGTAAAAATAAATTGTGCAGTGTGCAACATGCATTTTCAGTTATATTTAATTGCTGGGTTTTGAACACACCATAATTTTGCATGTATTATTCCCTGAATTATTATGATTTATTATTATACTTTATTTACAGTATAAAGCGCCAACATATTATGCAGCACTGTCCATGGGTAGAATTTGTTTAAATAAAACAAAGGTACAAGACAAAATTTGACAAACAAATACAGAAGAAATTGAGGGCCCTATTCCCGTGGGAGCTTACACTCTAGAAGGGTAGGAGGGTGAGAAACAGGAGGTGAGGACTGCAAGTGTGAGAATTAGACATGTGCGTTTCATTTCGTTCCGAATCGAAATTCGGATGCATTTGTCAAATTTGGAGCTTCGGATCGATTCGAATTTCCGAATTACCGTAGCACCGAAACTAACGAATAAATCAGAACTAGTTTGGATTTATTCGTTACATTCGGATGGCCATGGACTAATCACAATTACACTAGTATTGTACAGCATATTAGGTTATACCACTCTGCTATGGGTTACACCTAATATTACAGTACATAATACTAGTCTAATACACAGCACATCCCACTTAACACATACCGAACTTCCGAATTTACAAATCGAATCCGAACCGAATACATCTGAATTTATTTGTATCCGAATGAATCCGAATGAATCCGAAACGAATGCATTTGAATGTATCTGAATTCGAATCGATCAGAAAATGAAATTCTAAAACATCCGAATCGATCTGAAACGAACCAAAACAAATTTTTCCTCCGTGCACAAGTCTAGTGATGTTAATACAGAATTAGATGAGGGCAGTTATTAGGTAGGTGGAAATAATTTGCTTACTGGGTTGGGTGGTAGGCTTCCCTGAACAAAAATGTCTTTAGGGAGCATTTAAAAGAAGGCATATATGGGGAAAGTCTGAGGGAGAAAGTGTTTCCAGAGGGTAGGTGCCATGAGAGATAAGTCCTGCAGTCTAGCATGGGAAGAGGTAATAATTGAAGATGCAAGGAGCAGGTCAATGTTAGATCTTGGAGTTTATTTGTTGATTAGTGAGAATAGGTAGCGTTGGTAAGGGCTTTGTAGGTCAGTGTGAGAATTTTGAATTTTATCCTGCTGCGAATGGGGAACCAGTGAAGGGACTCAGAGAGGTGCGGCAGTGACAGAGCGACAGGAAAGGTGGATTAGCCTGGCAGAGGCATTTATGATGGATTGAAGGGGGAGATTCGGGAGAGAGGAAGGCCAGTGAGTAAGGTATCACAGAAGTCAAGTTGGGAATTTACAAGGAATTGGATTATTTGCTTTGTGGTGTCAGCGCTCAGAAAAGGGCAAATTTTAGGTGGTTGTGACAGGATGAAGAGAGCAAAAGGATGGGGGGAGAAAGGACAGGTTGGAGTCAAGTATAACTCTGAGGCAGCGGACCTGGGGTGATGCAGAGATAGTGATTCCATTGAGTGATAGAAAAGTCAGAAATCGGAGTAGACCTAGAGGGGGGATTAGAAGGAGCTCAGTCTTGGACATGTTAATATTAAGGTAGTGAGAGGACATCCATGAAGAAATGCCAGATAAGCAGTTGCTTACATGAGAAAAGACAGAGGGAGAGAGAGCACGTGTAGAGAGGTAGATATTGGTGTCATCAGCATAGAGGTGATATTTGAAGCCATAGCTGTTAATTTTACCCAGTGAAGAGGTATAAATGGAGAAGAGTAGAGGACCTAGGACAGAGCATTGAGGTATTCCAACAGGCATTGAAGAGGAGGAGTTTCCAGCAAATGACTCAGATGAGGACCTGTGAGAGAGCAGTGTCATAGAGACTGAGAGAGCTGAAGGTCTGTAGGAGGAGGGAGTGATTAACTTTGTTGAAGGCAGCTGAGAAGTCAAGTAAGATAAGTATAGAGTGGTGGTCATTACTGTTAGAAGAAAGAAGATCATTAGTAACCTTGGTAAGGGCAGTTTCAGTTGAGTGTTGGGGGTGGACACCAGATTGCAGGTGGTAAAGCAAGGAGTTGGAGGACAGAAAGAGGGTTAGGCAGTTGTAAACTAGTTTTTCCAAGAGTTTTGGAGTTATGGAGCAGTAGTTTGCAGGAGAATTAGGATTTTTTTTAAATTTTGTATGTTTGAAAGAAGATGGGAATGAACTGATAGAGAGGGATAGGTTGAAGATGTGAGTAAGAGCAGGAGTGAGGGTGGAAGACAGAGAAGGTGTTAGATGTGAAGTTTTAGGGTCGAATGGGCAGGTAGTGAAGTGTGAGGAAGATAGTAAGGAACAAACTTAATTCTCGCTGGCTGGCGGGAAGATGCAGAGAGTTGCAGGGTGTGACTAGGGGGAAGAGTTTAAAGATTGCAGATGGTGCTTTGGATAGTATGTGTTTTGTTTAAAAAGTAGTCTGCCAGGTCTTGAGCAGAAAAGACAGACGGAGGTGGTGGTGCAGGTGGGGAGAGGAGAGATTTGAAAGTAGAGAAGTCTCATTTATGGTTTGAGGAAAATAGTAGATATAAGAGAAGTATGTTTGCTAGGCTAAGTGAAGGGAAGATGTATATGAACGAAGAATGAACTTATAGTGGATGAAATCAGGTTCAGAGCAAGATTTCCTTCAGACACACTCAACAGTGCGGGAGCAATTTTGAAAGTAGAGCGTTTGCTGAGAGTGCCAGCGCTGTAACTGATTGCGTCGGATTTAGTGTAGTTGTGGATGAGCAAGAGTGTCTAGTGAAGAGAAGAGAGTTTGGTTATAGTGGGCTGTAGCAAGACCAGGGCAGGTTATAGAGGAAGTGTGAGGGAGGAGATGTTGAAAAACTTTAGAAAATTAAACAGGATCAACAGTGTTCAGATTTCTACAGATCCATGGGTGAGAAGGATAAGAGGGTTTAGCTGATACATTAAGATTATAGGTGAGCAGGTGTCGGTCTTAAATGTGAAAGGGGCAAAGGGTGAAGTCAGATATAGAGAAGAGGTAGGAAAATACCAGGTCCATACAGTGTCCATCACGGTGAGCAGGGAATAGGGTGGATTGTGAGAGATCGAAGGAAGATGTGAGTAAAAAAGTTTAGAGGGAGTGTGGAGGTTTAATGATTGCTACGGGGCCAGGGAATGGAGAAAAGTCACCAGCAGCAAGCAATAGTAGGAGTGTGAGTGAGAGAAGGTGAGAGTGAGACTTGTAAGAGTGGGTATGACTGGAGACAGGAGAGTTAGATGGGGACGTGTTTCTAAAGAGACATATTAGTTCATGAGGGACACCATAGATGAGAGAAGGGAAGGTGATATATGGATGGTGTGGGGGTTATTCTTATTTTTGTTATAGGGGCATGCAGTGAGTTTTAGGAGAAGGGTAGATAGTTAGAAATAGCAGAAAAGACATGTAGACCATAGTGCAGGTATATAATTAGTGAGGATTACCTGTTAATGGGTTGTTAGAGATGAAGATTGCAGTTTCTCCCTCAAGTTTCTAACTCCAGTTTCAAACTCAATTATGCCACTTATGATACAGGGCCACTTATATAACACAGGGCTCAGGAGAGCCAGTGTTCTGCTGTTTATAGCAGTGAGATCTAACTACTAATGATTTGATTCCAGACATTTGGTTACAGACAGCCTAGCTACACATTAGTTACACACTTGCAAATTAGATTATAGGTGGGAGAACAAATGTGAGGAAGTTTAGGCTAAGATTACACAGCTAAGCAGAGAACAAAATAGTCATACAATAAAACATATCAAAATAACACAGTTTAAAGGGACATGGACAAGCAACCAGGGTAGTAATGGAAGCAGCAGGAATGCATACAAAAATAACTTAGTTTAAAGGAACATGGACAAACAGCCAGGGTAGTAATGGAAGCAGAAGAAATGCATACCTGAAGAGAGATGAAATGTTAATAGGGCATTTTGGATGAGAGCATTATGGATATAACACCAGTTTCAAACTCAGCTATCCCACTTGTAACACAGGGCCACTTATAAAATACAGGGCTCAGGAGAGCCAGTGTTCTGCTGTTTATAGCAGTGTGATCTAACTAATTAAGAGAGACTATGTGGTATCTCCTTTTTCCATTGAGGGGTTTAATGCTTTTCTAATATTTATGACATTTGATTTTAGGGCTGCTGCCCAACCCCTCCAGGTATGTGTACAAACAGGGGATCATGTACTCTATTTTACCTCTCCAATGAAGATACCCCTGATAGTAGTACAGCCATTCATAAGGCCCATAGATGTGTAAATTTTGTAAGTATAGCTGTCAAACTCTTTGCTCAGATGAGAACTTTCTAGTAATCCATGCCTCGACTGACCTTTTAGAAAGGACCAAACCAATTACTGCAGCAATGTCCTCTGTGAAAGTCACAATTGGACTAAAATAGGCAGCACCATGGGTGGACACCATCTCACAGAACAGGTTTTCGAGCTATGTTCATTACAAATTGAGTTCCTCACTTTTGTTGTTAGGATAGTAAATGTGTGCATTATGCATGTCCAGCTAGTATACATCTTAATATATTTAATTTCTGTGTTTTATTCATGTCAGAAATTTGCATGTGTAGTTCCTTTATAATAACCAACTTTCTCACTTGCACTGCCCGATAATGGTCTCCAGAGAAGCAGAAGATCAAACCTGATGCTGAAACCTTTTCTCTATGAAGAATAAACTGCAGAACAAAGTTTTTCATTAAGAATAGTGCAATAGCAGATTAAGCAACAGATTACTAGTGGAGCACTAACAGTTACATGCAAGCAAAAAGTTTGTGGGTGTTTGTGTGGATCAGGTTTTTAATGTTTATTTGTGTGTAATGTTAGTGTTTCTTTGTGTGGTCAATTTAATTATCACCAAAAGTGTGGGTGACTTTCATGTTCCCCTTCAGTACAGAGGAGACAGTCAGGTCTTAAAAAAAAGTCAGCTACAACCTCAATTTAAAGAACAGCTTCTCCAGGTTTGACAAACAAAAATAAACTGAACATATATATATATCAACTCAGGGCCGGTGTTTTGTATAAGGCAGAATAGACAGCCGCCTTATGCGCACCAGCAGAGGGGCGATGAAAGCGGTGCCAACTCCCTAGGATAAAATCTTCCACCCTGAAGGTGAAGAAGATGGATCATGAGACAGTGATGGACTGTACAGGCAGGGACTTAAAATGTATTATGAATAATGTAGTTAATAATAAAATGTATATGTATTAAGTATAATTTATTTGTCGATTATTGCCTGCAATGCAACTGAACTTATTCTTAAGTTACTACTTCCTGACACCTGTCCCTGGGCTGGCCCGGCTATTTGCTTATAGCCTATGGGAATGTGGGCACGCCGCCCGTGCGTGTGGTGAAGGAGGCGGAGCACACTTGCACAGCTGCACTTCCTGTTCACTGACTCACTCAAAGAGGGAGAAATCGTGCGGGATCCGGATGATGAGCCACGGCTGCCTGACTGCTCATGACTATTGAGGCTCACACACTGCATCATCTCTAACCTGAGCCACGTGAGGTGAGACTGAGTGATGCTGCATGCATTGCCCAAGACGGAGAGATGGCCGGCCCAGCCCGCGGATGATGAGTGAAGACTTCGAGTGAGGCAGGAATGGTGGTAGTCTCTGAGGGGGAAGAGCAGGCATTTCTAGGAATATTGGGGTCTCTGAGGGGGCCGGAGGCCAGAGCGGGCATACACATACTACTATAATGACTTTCCTGATATATGTAATATGGCATCAATTGACGGTTGATTGACCTGAAGCAGCCAGCCCCGCTGCCTATATACATTAAAGGATTTATGTCACAGACAGGAGACAAATCCCTTAATGTATAGGTGCTGGGCGCTGGCTGCTCTTCAGGTCAACCTTCAATTGATGCCATATTACATTTATCAGGAAAGTCATTATTAATTATTATTGTCTTAAATGAATCCTGGGCTGGCTGGAGGGAACAGCAAAATAGACGCCAGTACTGACAGTCTGACACACACTAAAAATATTTTTGAAATTGAGGCTGAGCCTGAGCCCTGCCACATGAGTGATGCCCACCCAGATTACCAGACCGGAGGTACTGAAGATGGCATCGTGATCTAATCTTTATGAATCTCTGTTATATATTTTTTACCCATACTCTTGTAGTTTACACAAGCTGTTTTTTTATTTTCCTTTTCTGTCCATTATTTTAACTACCAATATGATTTATTTTAAAGTATTTTACCAAAGCTAATACTTACTACTTACATGGCAGCTAAGCTAAATACACATATCATATATGGCGGCTAATACTTAACTTATGACAATGACATGGCAGCTAATATACACATATGGGTGGCTTATACAATCATTATTACTGTATTAGCCACCATATGTGTATAGTAGCTATTTAGCTGTCATATATGGTACTAGCCACTGACCATATATGTATATTAACTGCTGTCAGATGTCATATATGAGTTATTAGCCACCATATGTGTATATTAGCTATCATATATGAGTATTAGCCACAATGTGTGTATATCTGTCATATATGAGTATTACTCAGTAATACTCATATATGACAGATATACACATATGGTGGCTAATACTCATATATGACAGCTAATATACTTAAACATATGGTGGCTAATACTCATATATGACATCATAGCTAATATGCACATATGGTGGCTAATACTCATATATGACAGCTAATAATATACACATATGGTGGCTAATACTCATATATGACAGCTAATATACACATATAGTGACGATACCCAGGTGCTGAACCAACAATGGGCCAGCTCCTAAGCTTACATTCCTGCTTTTTAAATACAGATACGAAGAAAACGAAGAAAAATTGATAATAGGAGTTAATTAGAAAGTTGCTTAAAATGTCATGCTCTATCTGATTCATGATAGAAAAAAATGTGGGTTTCATATCCCTTTAACTACCAATGGGATGGTATGTAATGGAGGGTGGGGGGGGGGGGGGGGCGGTAAAATGTATCCTTGCCTGTGTGGCCAAAAATCCTAGCACCGGCCCTGTACCAACTTATATGAAACTAAACACTTTTTAAATGAGTTATCTCATCTGTGCCATCCTTACTACAGCCCAATGGTTCTTCTCTGTCCATAAATATTTCTGCTCTATTTAAGGTTCTGTTATTTTTCATTTACCAAGTGTGTCACATAAGTTTATAAGAGAAAGTCATTATCTAGTTGGCAACAGAATAAAATATTAAAACATTTCTATACACTGTGTAATGCAAACATTGGCTTTTTTTTTATTAGGAACAGCAGATATAAGCAGATCCCCAAAACCCTTTCCCAGAATATTGCTTTGCTTTCATGTCTTCTTTTCTACTGGGGATTTGTGATAGGAAATATCATTAAATTGACAAAGATGAGTCAGATTTTAATATGACAGTATTTCAAATGGTGTGTGTGTTTTTTTCTATAAAATTGTTCAACTATCATAAATTTAGTGTGATTTAGTTTTATACTACCCCACAGTATCAGTAATTAGGTTGTGTGCTTTTTTTTAAAGGGACTGATCAATTTATGTTAACACACATAGGTCACTGCACAATATTATCTTGATGACATTTGCATTTTAAGTGTTTGGTTTCCCATATTTATTTTATTGCTTATGGAGAAGATTGGTACATTTATTTAGTTATTGATCTGATCTCTATAAATAAAGGTTCTGAGCTACTGCAAATCCTTCAAACATCATTCCTGCTGATATCCTGGGTCTATTTAGAAAGATAGAGAAATAGACAAACATAAAACCCATATACTGATGTTGGGGACCAAAATATATTATAATCTTATGCTAAATATATTGCCACGTTATATATTTTAGTTAAATTGCCACGTTATATATTTTAGTTAAAAAGTGCATGGAAAATGAGATAATGTTATTACATTTAAATTAACTGTATATAATACATATATAATACATATATAATACAATATTTGGTACAACACATGCTTAACTGATGACAAGGGAAGAACTGCTTTATTGATAACATATTGCTAAGGTCTAAGGTCATTGTTTGGGGAGCCCTAATTTAGAAGAATGGTATCTATCACTACTGTTAGCATTTTAATGTTCTCAACTTGTTGAAATCAACTTGTTACGATGGTTAGAATTTTGTGCTATCTGCACTACAGATATAATTAGCGCCAGTCTAGCTGGCTACTGGTGTACTCATGAATATTTGTGTCCATTAACATGAAACTAGAGTAATGCATAATGCTTTAGTTTGCAAAATCTACCTGTAACAAAATAAACAGATCTTTATGTTTACATTGACAGTAAAGAGAATATAATAATGTCATGTATAACTCCTGCTTGGGTATATGTTTCATACTCTACTGCACTAATTTACCAATTTAAAAGCCTTTATCAGATACAGAATTCTCAAGAGGCAAATTATGCAGCTGTGTAAACAGATTCATCTCAGATGGTCACTGCTGATTTCCACACAGTTTTACTATGGTGATAGCATCTGGCTGTATAAATATTGAATATCTATTTGTTGCAATAAGGAACCAAGGTGTATATGTGTTATGTGATTTGTAGCTTGTGTTTTGGAAGAAATTTTAGTTTAAAGTGATAGTAAAGTAGTTGCTTACTACATGATCATGAAAGTAAAATAGTTGCTTACTACATAATAAATAATAATAAATATTTTGAATTCATTGTTTTATATTCTGAATGTTTCATTCCCCTGACTAACCCTGTTGATGGAGTATTTTTTTTCTTTTGATTATGTTTTTGAAGTCACCCAATCACAAGCTTTGCACTTTATTTTAATGTGTGGGTGTGACTGACCAGAGTGTCACATACACGCTAGCTCAGAAAGCCATTCAACCAGTAAAAAGAGTTGCTCAGATGTCCCGTGAGGCTACCATTACCTACTACGTAGAGCGTGGCACTGGTCTCTATGACACTAAACCACAGAAAATGAAATGTAAGGGGCAGAGGCAAAATAAAAAGAAACTGTACACAAATTAATTTACCATCACTTTAACTATATAGTGCCAGATTACGTGTAAAGTGCAAAAAACAAAATGTATGCTTACCTGATAAATTATTTCCGTATATGATGAGTTCACGGCTTGAGTAATTACTGTTGGGAATATCACTCCTGGCCAGCAGGAGGAGACAAAGAGCACCACAGTTAAACTGCTAAGTATCACTCCCTTACCCACAACCCCCAGTCATTCGAACGAAGGGAAATGGAGAAAAAGGAGTAACACAAGGTGTAGAGGTGCCTGAGGTTATAGTCAAAAGAACAACTGTCTTAAAATAAAAGGTGGGGCCGTGGACTCACCGTACCCAGAAATAAATACATTTATCAGGTAAGCATAAATTTAGTTTTTCTTTCCTAAGATATGGTGAGTCCATGACTTGAATAATTACTGTTGGGAACCAATACCTAAGCTAGCAGACACGGATAAATAGGGAGGGACAAGACCGGCAGTCCTAAACAGAAGGCACCACCACTTGAAGAACCTTTCTCCCAAATGAAGCCTCAGCTGAGGCAAAAGTATAAAATTTGGAAAAAGTATGTAGAGAAGACCAAGTTGCAGCCTTTCAAATTTGTTCCACAGAAGCTTAATATTTGAAAGCCCAAGAAGAGGAAACAGCTCTTGTGGAATGAGCCGTAATTCTCTCAGGAGGCTGCTGTCCAGCAGTCTCATAAGCCAAACAAATTATACTTTGTAACCAAAAAGAAGGAGTAGTAGCATTAGCTTTCTGACCTTTACGTTTCCCAGAGAAAAAGACAAAGAAGGCAGAGGATTGTCGAAAATCCTTAGTTGCCTGTAAGTAGAATTTAAGAGCACGTACAACATCCAAATTGTGTAACAAACGTTCTTTGGAAGAAGAAGGATTAGGACACAGAGAGGGAACAGCAATTTCCTGATTGATATTTCTATTAGAAACAACCTTAGGTAGAAAACCTAACTTAGTACGAGGAACCGCTTTATCGGCATGAAAAATAAGATAAGGGGAATCACACTGCAGAGCTGAGAGTTTCGAGACTCTTCGAGCAGAAGAGATAGCAACAAGAAACAAAACCTTCCAAGATAACAACTTAATGTCTATGTTCAGTGGTGGTCGTCTTTCAGCCTTTCTTACCTTGGCCATGTCTCTGAGTATTGCACACCTTGTGCTTTTGGGCACTCCAGTGATGTTGCAGCTCTGAAATATGGCCAAACTGGTGGCAAGTGGTATCTTGGCAGCTGCACGCTTGACTTTTCTCAGTTCATGGGCAGTTATTTTGCGCCTTGGTTTTTCCCCACGCTTCTTGCGACCCTGTTGACTATTTTGAATGAAACGCTTGATTGTTCGATGATCACGTTTCAGAAGCTTTGCAATTTTAAGAGTGCTGCATCCCTCTGCAAGATATCTCACTATTTTTGACTTTTCTGAGCCTGTCAAGTCCTTCTTTTGACCCATTTTGCCAAAGGAAAGGAAGTTGCCTAATAATTATGCACACCTGATATAGGGTGTTGATGTCATTAGACCACACCCCTTCTCATTACTGAGATGCACATCACCTAATATGCTTAATTGGTAGTAGGCTTTCGAGCCTATACAGCTTGGAGTAAGACAACATGCATAAAGAGGATGATGTGGTCAAAATACTCATTTGCCTAATAATTCTGCACTCCCTGTATATATATATATATATATATATATATATATATATATACATATATATATATATATATTTCTTTCCCCCCCCACCCCACAAATCCATCAGATATACGGTATATAGAAATATTTACTTTAGAATAAATAGAACATTTAATTATATGTGAAGAACATTAGAATGTGAAATATTCATAATTTATGTCAAGTTGAGAGCATGTGGTTAAACGCGATTGGGTTAGCGCGCAAGTATGGGTGTGATGTTTTTTTTCCCTTTTTTGCACTCCAGTGATTTATGGGGGAATACATTAACACGTTCACAATATTCTAAATCCCACTTTTTGCGTGCAGCATGTTAGCACTCATGCGCAAACTATTTACTTTCAACTTGTAATACAAGTGCAACACGATGTGTGCAAAAAGCATATCCTAGTGAAGTTTATGCTTGAGCAAAAGCGTTAATTAGCGCTTCACTTGTAATCTGGCACTAAGGGGGGAGGTAGGAATAAAACAGGGGAATAAGATCATGTTAAAAAGGTGTTTCATATTTTAAGGATGCAGAAATCTGTTTATGGAAACATAAAAATAAACTACTAAGGGCTAGATTACAAGTGGTGCACTAACTGTTGTGCACAAGCGATATGGGGTTTATTATGGCTCTTTGCGTGCATCAGAAGTAGCATGTGTATATTGCATGTATTATTTACGAGTTGAAAGTAAATGCGTTCGCTTGGTCACAATTGACACGCATCAGGATAGCATGACTTCATAGCTCTGGTTAACTGATACACTCAACTAAAAAGTGGGGGGGAACATAAAAATTAAAAGTAAAAAAATTATAGATACAGTCATAATAACACTGTCTGAAAAAAAAATTAAAAAATATTGCATAAAAAATTATAGGGATTCAAAGATATGAAGTCTCAGGTGTTAAAAAAAAAGGCATGCAAAGGACTTATAACATTGAGATACAAACAAATACATGTCTAAATATGTATTTATATATATAATTCCAAGTAATAGATCCACACTTGCTGGACTTTCAAAAAACAATAGTTTATTGTGTACAGTGTGGTTTCGGGGAGCCAACCGTCTATTGTTTTTTGAAAGTCCAGCAAGTGTGGATCTATTACTTGGAACTATATATATACATATTTAGACATGTATATGTTTGTATCTCAATGTTAAAGTCCTTTGCATGCCAGATGCCGACTGCAGTCAGTGAGACTGAGAGCTCTAAAAAGGGGGATAGAGAGAGCAGCAGAAGAGGGGGGATAAAGAGAGGGAGAGAGACAGCAAAAGAGAGGGGGAGAGAGCACAAAAGAGAGGGGGGAGAGAGCACAAAAGAGAGGGGGAGAGAGCACAAAAGAGAGGGGGAGAGAACACAAAAGAGAGGGGGAGAGAGACAGCAAAAGAGAGGGGAAGAGAGCACAAAAGAGAGGGGGGGAGAGAGCACAAAAGAGAGGGGGAGAGAGCACAAAAGAGAGGGGGAGAGAGCACAAAAGAGAGGGGGGAGAGAGCACAAAAGACAGGGGGAGAGCACGAAAGAGAAGGGGGAGAGAGCACAAAAGAGAGGGGGGAGCACAAAAGAGAGGGGGGGAGAGAGCACAAAAGAGAGGGGGAGAGAGCACAAAAGAGAGGGGGAGAGCACAAAAGAGAGGAGGGAGAAAGCACAAAAGAGAGGGGGAGAGAACACAAAAGAGAGGGAGAGAGAGCACAAAAGAGAGGGGGAGAGAGCACAAAAGAGAGGGGGGAGAGAGCACAAAAGACAGGGGGAGAGAGCACAAAAGAGAGGGGGAGAGAGCACAAAAGAGAGGGGAGAGAACAAAAGAGGGGGGAGAGAGCACAAAAGAGAGGGGGGGAGAGAGCACAAAAGAGAGGGGGAGAGAGCACACAAGAGAGGGGGAGAGAGCACAAAAGAGAGGGGAGAGAGCACAAAAGAGAGGGGGGAGAAAGCACAAAAGAGAGGGGGAGAGAGCACAAAAGAGAGGGGGAGAGCACAAAAGAGAGGAGGGAGAGAGCACAAAAGAGAGGGGGAGAGAACACAAAAGAGAGGGGGAGAGAGCACAAAAGAGAGGGGGATAGAGCACAAAAGAGAGGGGGGAGAGAGCACAAAAGAGAGGGGGGAGAGAGCACAAAAGAGAGGGGGAGAGAGCACAAAAGAGAGGGGAGAGAGCACAAAAGAGAGCACAAAAAAGAGGGGAGAGAGCACAAAAGAGAGGGGGGAGAGAGCACAAAAGAGAGGGGGAGAGAGCACAAAAGAAAGGGGGAGAGAGCACAAAAGAGAGGAGGGAGAGAGCACAAAAGAGAGGGGGGGAGCACAAAAGAGAGGGGGAGAGAGCACAAAAGAGAGGGGGGAGCACAAAAGAGAGGGGGGAGAGAGCACAAAAGAGAGGGGGAGAGAGTACAAAAGAGAGGGGGAGAGAGCACAAAAGAGAGGGGGAGAGAGCACAAAAGACAGGGGGGAGAGCACAAAAGAGAGGGGAGAGAACAAAAGAGGGGAGAGAGAGCACAAAAGAGAGGGGGGGGGAGAGAGTACAAAAGAGAGGGGGAGAGAGCACACAAGAGAGGGGGAGAGAGCACAAAAGAGAGGGGAGAGAGCACAAAAGAGAGGGGGGAGAAAGCACAAAAGAGAGGGGGAGAGAGCACAAAAGAGAGGGGGAGAGCACAAAAGAGAGGAGGGAGAGAGCACAAAAGAGAGGGGGAGAGAACACAAAAGAGAGGGGGAGAGAGCACAAAAGAGAGGGGGAGAGAGCACAAAAGAGAGGGGGGAGAGAGCACAAAAGAGAGGGGGAGAGAGCACAAAAGAGAGGGGGAGAGAGCACAAAAGAGAGGGGAGAGAGCACAAAAGAGAGCACAAAAAAGAGGGGAGAGAGCACAAAAGAGAGGGGGGAGAGAGCACAAAAGAGAGGGGGAGAGAGCACAAAAGAAAGGGGGAGAGAGCACAAAAGAGAGGAGGGAGAGAGCACAAAAGAGAGGGGGGAGCACAAAAGAGAGGGGGAGAGAGCACAAAAGAGAGGGGGGGAGCACAAAAGAGAGGGGGGAGAGAGCACAAAAGAGAGGGGGAGAGAGCACAAAAGAGAGGGGGAGAGAGCACAAAAGAGAGGGGGAGAGAGCACAAAAGACAGGGGGGAGAGCACAAAAGAGAGGGGGGGGGAGAACACAAAAGAGAGGGGGAGCACAAAAGAGAGGGGGGGAGAGAGCACAAAAGAGAGGGTGAGAGAGCACAAAAGAGAGGGGAGAGCACAAAAGAGAGGAGGGAGAGAGCACAAAAGAGAGGGGGAGAGAACACAAAAGAGAGGGGAGAGAGCACAAAAGAGTGGGGGAGAGAGCACAAAAGAGAGGGGGAGAGAGCACAAAAGAGAGGGGGGAGAGAGCACAAAAGAGAGGGGGGGGAGAGAACAAAAGAGAGGGGGAGAGAGCACAAAAGTGAGGGGGAGAGAGCACAAAAGAGAGGGGGAGAGAACAAAAGTGGGGGGAGAGAGCACAAAAGAGAGGGGGGAGAGCACAAAAGAGAGGGGGGAGAGAGCACAAAAGAGAGGGGGGAGAGAGCACAAAAGAGAGGGGAGAGACCACAAAAGAGAGGGGGAGAGAGCACAAAAGAGAGGGGGAGAGAGCACAAAAGAGAGGGGAGAGAGCACAAGATAGAGGGTGGAGAGAGCACAAAAGAGAGGGGAAGAGAGCACAAAAGAGAAAGAGAGAGACAGCAAAAGAGAGGAAAGAGAGAGCAAACGAGAGGAGAGAGAGAGCAAACGAGAGGAGAGAGAGAGAGAGCAAATGAGAGGAGAGAGAGAGAGCAAACGAGAGGAGAGAAAGAGAGCAAATGAGAGAGGGGAAGAGAGAGAGCAAAAGAGGGAGAGAGAGAGCAAAAGAGAGGGGGGAGAGAGAGAGCAATAGAGAGGGGGGAGAGAGAGAGCAAAAGAGAGGGGAGAGAGAGCAAAAGAGAGAGCAAAAGAGAGGGGAGAAAGAGAGATAAAAAGAGAGGGGGGATAGAGAGAGAGCAAGGGGTGGGACCGCTGTACTGCAAAAAATGGCCCATGTACACGGGCTTTAGGACTAGTTATTTATATTTATTATTATATTATATTTATTATTTATGTATTTAATGTAAATATTTCACATTCCAATATTCTTCTTCTAGTTCAAGAACATTGGAATGAGAAATATTAATATTTCATGCCAGATTAACGTACTTGAGAAAACACAATCGTGTTTGCATGCGAATAAGGGTATTATGGGTTTTTTGTTCTACTTTTTCTGCTCCATTGAAGTTTCTGGGATAATACGTTATCGTGGTCCCAATATTTAATATTCGGCTTTTTGCATGTCGGGTTAGCGCTTGTGCAAAAACTTTTTACTTTCAGTCTGTAATACGCTCGCTACCCAAAGCGTGCAAGAAAACTCTGTCTACCGCAGTTAACGTGCGAGTAGGAGTACCACTCCTCTCATAATCCAGCCCTTAAAGGGACATAAAACAAGGTGTGATAGATACAAAATATAATAATATATACTTTAATTACTTTACCTGCAAATTTATACTGCTGTGCCTAGCCATTAACCCTTTCTTTTTAGTTTCTGAATTGTTAAGCTCTAACTCCCCCCACACAATTCCTTCTGTGGCTGTATCTATATCTAGTGTTTCTTTGGTAGAATACAGAAGTGATAGGAATTATCTGCTGGATCATGCCTAGAAGCTGTGAACTCAGTTGAAATACAATGGCCCCTATGTATCAAGCCGTTGACTTTCTTGCATTCTCCGGCACCAATACGCTCGCCTAAGATTGCCTAACATCGCCGCTGCGGACCTGAATACTTCTCCAAAATTATCAAAAAAGCTGTCAAAAAGCCGCGCACCAAGTACGGAGCGATGAGCAGCGGACTGTTGTTAACTAACAATCATCAATCTCGCTGCTATTCGGCTTTTTCACAGCTTTCTGCTACCCTGTCACTAAGCACCCACACTATACTATACTGTTTTACCCCCTAAACCGCCGCTCCCGGACCCCGCCACAACTAAATAAAGTGTTTAACCCCTAATCCGCCGCTCCCGGACCCCGCCGCCACTCTAATAAATGTATTAACCCCTAAACCGCTGCACCCGGACCCCGCCGCAACTCTAATAAATGTATTAACCTCTAAACTGCTGCTCCCGGAGCCCACCGCCACCTACATTATACTTATTAACCCTTAATCTGCTGCCCCCTATACCGCTGCCACCTACATAAAGTTATTAACCCCTTTCCTGCCACTCCCGGACCCCGCCGAAACTAAATAATTTTTTTAACCCTTAAACCGCCGCTCCCAGAGCCCAACGCCACCTACATTATATTTATTAACCCCTAATCTGCCCCCCTACACCGCCACCACTATAATAAACAAATTAACCCCTAAACCTAAGTCTAACCCTAAACCTAACACCCACTAACTTAAATATAATTTAAATAAATCTAAATAAATATTCCTATCATTAACTAAATTATTCCTATTTAAAACTAAATACTTACTTGTAAAATAAACCCTAAGCTAGCTACAATATAACTAATAGTGACATTGTATCTAGGGTTTATTTTTATTTTACAGGCAAGTTTGTATTTATTTTAACTAGGTAGAATAGTTATTAAATAGTTATTAACTATTTAATAGCTACTTAGTTAAAATAAATACAAATATACCTGTAAAATAAAACCTAACCTAAGTTACAATTACAGTAATGTTGTGGGGGTATTGTACTTTTTTTCAGGTAATAGAGCTGATTACTTTGGGGCAATGCCCCGCAAAAAGCCCTTTTAAGGGCTATTTGTAATTTAGTATAGGGTAGGGATTTTTATTATTTTGGGGGGCTTTTTTATTTTATTAGGGTGATTAGATTAGGTGTAATTAGTTTAAAAAAACTTGTAATTATTTTATTATTTTCTGTAATTTAGTGTTTTTTATTTTTTGTACTTATTTATTTGATTGTAGTTAATGTAGGTAATTAATTTAATGATAGTGTAGTGTTAGGTGTAATTGTAACTTAAGTTAGGTTTTATTTTACAGGTAAATGTGTATTTATTTTAGCTAGGTAGTTATTAAATAGTTACCTGGTTAAAATAAATACAAACTTGCCTGTAAAATAAAAATAAACCCTAAGATAGCTACAATGTCACTATTAGTTATATTGTAGCTAGTATAGGATTTATTTTACAGGTAAGAATTTAGTTTTAAATAGGAATAATTTTACTTAGATTTATTTAAATTATATTTAAGTTAGGTGGTGTTAGGGTTAGTGTTAGACTTAAGTTTAGGGGTTAATACATTTAATATAGTGGCGGCGGTGTGTGGGGGGGGGCAGATTAGGGGTTAAAAAATTTAATGTAGGTGGCGGCGGTGTGGGGGGGCAGATTAAGGGTTAATAAGTATAATGTAGGTGGCGGTGGGCTCCGGGGGCGGCGGTTTAGGGGTTAAACACTTTAGTTGTGGCGGGGTCCAGGAGCGGCGGTTTAGGGGTTAATAAGTATAATATAGGTGGCGGCGGTGTAGGGGGCGGCAGATTAGGGGTGTTTAGACTCTGTGTACATGTTAGGGTGTTAGGTGTAAACGTTCCCCTAGGAATCAATGGGATATCGGGCAGAAGTGAACATGAGCTTTCGCTGCTTTCCGACTCCCATTGATTCCTATGGTAGCCGCTGCCTCCAGGGGGGCGGATTGAAAACCAGGTACGCTGGGCCGGAGTGGTGAGCGTACCTGGTAGGAATTTGATAACTTCCAAAAGTAGTCAGATTGTGCCGAACCTGCGTTCGTAACATCTGTAGTGACGTAAGCATCGATCTGTGTAGGACTAAGACCGGCAGATCGTATGTTACGTCACTAAATTCTACTTTTGCCGGTCTGTAGGGTTTGATAACTAAGGCGAATCAAGCTCGCCACAAATACGGTGCGGAATTCCAGCGTATTTGCGGTTGACAGCTTGATAAATAGAGACCAATGCCTGTGTCTAAACACTGATAAGGGGAGGTGGAGTTGGCTGCCCCAGGCAGCTTAACTATGTAATTTATTTTGCTTATTTTTGAAAATTATTTTAAAATACTTGCCAGCAGTTTTTAAACAATTTTTTTATGTAAAATATTTTTAATTAATTAGCCCTTTTAGAATATGCACAGATCTCAACCTGTTTTATGTCCCTTTAATCAGAAAATGAATAGACAGTCAATTAAACTTTTTTTTTTGTAGGGAAGGATCATTTTCCATTAAGCACTGTTTTTTTTTCTTACTTTAATATATGCTATACAGAAGGTGCTTCACAGTCTGCTAATACATTATAGAAAAAATATACAGAAAGAAAATGAAATATGAGAAATAAAGAAATGTACATATAGAAGTAAAATGCTTAACCACAAGCTGATTATGAATATGGTATTTATATATTTTATTATTTGAACAATGTGTTCAGTGTAGCATAAATGTAGAGTAAAAAAAATGATTCACTGACCTACATAGAGTCCCCTTCTTTCAGTCAAATTATTAGTGAAATACATTATTTATAGCTTACTTGGCTAAATGTGTTAATAAATAGACCACACTCGAGAAGTCTTCATTTATTTTTAATATAACTAAAATGTCCATGAAGCAAAAAAAGACAGGAGAGGAGAAATATTGTTTGGGATGAAACTTTACAATATGTATTCAAGATGATGATGTGCTTTATTCACATAAATATATAGAGTACACAGACACATCACTACCCAATTCATAAACACACACACAAATGTATTCCTTATGTGTTATACATTATCTGACTGGACTTAAAAAGCAAATAACTCCCTTCTCAAAATGTGCCTCTTCATAAATCAGTACTGCAAATTCCAATGTTGTAAGGACATTATCTAAGTGTTATTTTATTTTATGTTTTTATTGGATATAAATAGGTAATGAAACATTGCAATAATATAATTTTTAAATATTTAAGCAGGGCTTTCAAAATGTACTTGTTCTCTTGGTATCCTTTGTTAAAGAGCACACTTATGTAAGCTTAGGACAGTCCATGGAGTCGATTTGGAGTCGATTTATGAAGCAGCGGATGCCGCTTCCGTCCCACCCCGCTTCAGGTTCGCCTGAAGCAGACCTTAACTCGTCCGCCACCTCTGAGGCGGCGAACAGCAATCAGCCCGATCAGATACGATCGGGTTTATTGAAACCCCTGCAGTAGCTGATTGGCCGCGAATGTGCAGGGGGCAGAATTGCACAAACATTTCACGAGAAATGCTTGTGCAATGATAAATTTATCAATGTGCGGCAGACATGATCTGCTACAGCTCTACACTATAATAAATCGGCCCCCATGTCTTGAGTATTATATGTCAGAAGAGTTTGCAGCAATGTATAACTTGTTACAAACGGATTAGTTGAGCATTATATAGTGGTAGTGTTTGCAACATTGTATAATATTGTTATAAACATTTTTGCAAGCACGGAAGTGTGCACTGAAGACTTTACAAGCCTTTATATCCATATCTACCAAAATGCATTTACATTTTGAATAGAAGAATTTTTGCAATATACTTCCATTAGGAAAAATGCTTCTAGTAAAAGTTACTACTGTTTCGGTGGCAGACACACATAGGGTATGTGTGACTAGACCATCAGGATTCAAACACCAGGGCCGGACTGGGAATAAAAAGCAGCCCTGCAAAATTTGTGGAAGATCAGCCCACCAATCTGTCAAAGCCATATATATATGCGTGTGTATGTGAATATATATATACTAGTCCTAAAGCCCGTTCACATGGGCCATTTTTTGCAGTACAGCGGTCCCACCCCTTGAGCTCTCTCCATCCCCCTCTCTTTTGCTCTCTCTCTCTCCCTCCCCCTCTCTTTTGCTCTCTCTCTCTCCCCCTCTCTTTTGCGCTCTCTCTCTCCCCCCTCTCTTTTGCGCTCTATCTCTCCCCCCTCTCTTTTGCGCTCTCTCTCTCCCCCCTCTCTTTTGCACTCTCTCCCTCCCCCTCTCTTTTGCGCTCTCTCTCCCCCTCTCTCTCCCCTCTCTTTTGCGCTTTCTCTCCTCCCTCTCTTTTGCGCTCTCTCTCTCCCCCTCTCTTTTGTGCTCTCACTCTCTCTCCCCTCTCTTTTGTGCTCTCCCCCCATCTCTTTTGTGCTCTCTCCCCCCTCTCTTTTGCGCTGTTTCCCCCCCTCTCTTTTGCACTCTCCCCTACTCTCTTTTGTGCTCTCTTTCTCTCCCCCCCTCTTTTGCACTGTCTCTCCCCCCTCTCTTTTGCTCTCTCTCTCCCCCCTCTCTTTTGCGCTCTCCCCCCCTCTCTTTTGTGCACTCTTCCCCCTCTCTTTTGCTGTCTCTCTCCCTCTCTTTATGCCCCCTCTTCTGCTCTCTCTCCCCATCTCTTTTGTGCTCTCTCTCTCCCCCCTCTCTTTTGCGCTCTCCCCCTCTCTTTTGTGCTCTCTCTCCCCCCCTCGCTTTTGCGCTCTCTCTCCCCCCCTCTCTTTTGCGCTCTCTCCCCCTCTCTTTTGAGCTCTCTCCCCCTCTCTTTTGCGCTCTCTCTATCCCCCTCTCTTTTGCACTCTCTCTCTCCCCCTCTCTTTTGCACTCTCTCTCCCCCCTCTCTTTTGCGTTCTCTCTCTCATCCTCTATTTTACGCTCTCTCACCCCCTCTCTCTCCCCTCTCTTTTGCGCGCTCTCTCCCACCTCTCTTTTGCGCTCTCTTTCTCTCCCCGTCTCTTTTGTGCTCTCCCCCCTCTCTTTTGCTGTCTCTCTCCCTCTCTTTATCCCCCCTCTTCTGCTCTCTCTCCCCCTATCTTGAGCTCTCTCTCTCCCCCCTCTCTTTTGCGCTCTCTCTCCCCCCTCTCTTTTGCGCCCCTCTCTTTTGCGCTCTCTCTCTCCCCCTCTCTTTTGCGCTCTCTATCTCTCACCCCTTTCTTTTGTGCTCTCTCCCCCCTCTCTTTTGTGCTCTCTCCTCTCTTTTTAACGCTCTCTCTCTCCCCCTCTTTTGCGCTCTCTCCCACCCTCTTTTGCGCTCTCTCTCTCCCTCCTCTCTTTTGCTCTCTCCCCCCCTCTCTCTCTTTCTCCCTCCCCCCTCTCTCTAACTCCCCCCCTCTCTCTCCCCCCTCTCTCTCTAACTCCCCCTCTCCCCCCTTCTCTCTCTCTCTCTCTCCCCCCTCTCTTTTTATCTATCCCCCTCTCTATCGCTCTCCTCTTTATTTTGCGAGTGACTGCACCAGGCCACGCCCCTTTACGCCCGGCCATGCCCCCTCACGGGCCTTCACGGCTGTCCACGCCCCCTCAAGTCCAGCCACACGCCCGACCACGCCCACCAATGCCCCAGATAAGGTAGGGATCGCAAAGGCCAGGTGTGTTTGTCCTCGTGCTGTCTCTACTGCGCATGACAGCTTCGGACAAACACACTTGGCCTTTTATATAATAGGATACGCGTGTGTGTATACATACATACATACACACATACATATATATATATTATTGCTGACATATGGCAGGTTTTATGATGTCGGACATGTGTGACCATACAGGGTGCCAACTTACAGAGGGAATAAGATAAAATAGCTGCATGTAACAACTGCAGGCAAGTGAATGCAGTATGGCTTGCTCTTGCTTCTTTTGCCCTCATGACAAATATCTCACCATATATAAACTGGAAGATATTATAGCATTACTTTTAGAGCTTTGACAACTGCACCTGAATAATTAATATGTAGATATTTATTTATTCAGAAAGAGAGAGTGATAGAGAAATAGGGAGAGAGGAAGATAAATAAATAAATAAAAAAGTTTTGTTTATCTGATGGTTGACTAAGCATTACAAGTAGATTACTATCCAGTCTGCAAATGTTTGAAACTAAGTCTTGCACATAGAAAGATTTTTAAGTATTTTTTTTTCTCAAGATATCATCAAACTGAAACTTGTACTCTTACTTTTAAATGAGGACTAAATAAATATTAATCATGCATGGTCACTAAACCGCTGAGCCTAAAACTTTCTGCTTTTTGTAAAACTCAGTTTTATGTGCGGGGGGGGGGGGTAAACTCGCCCCTGCCCCCCTGGGCCAGATTAACAAACTGATAGTCACTTTCCATTTAGCATCCCCCTCCCTCCCAAATCCTGCTCAGTAAAATTGTCCCCCTTGGTTACCAATTGCCATTTCAGGTTCCTCTGCACTATATTGTGTCAGTAAAGACTTATTTTGTGTCATACAAGCCACTGCTGACTCTCTAAGAAGATGTTTGAATGCTGGTGCACGGGGCACATACAGCATATGTGCGCATGCCACTAAAAAATGCTTCTTTTTAACATCCATATGCACCCATGCACAGTTCATTTTTGACCTTCCAATCCCTTTTATTTGTTCTAGAACAATACAAATCTAATTAAATGACTGCTTTTCCTTGTCTACAACAATACAAAGTACAGATTGGCACCTCCAAATAAGGCTAGTGGTTTGGGGGGAGATGCCTTTGAAAGGCAATTTCAGGAATGAGGTTGTTAACATATTCAGAAAATGTTCACACTTGTCTAGTATGTTAAGTTATTGCAATACTATGCAAAAGTCTTGTTATTCAAATATGTTTTATGCCTCTCTTAGCATCCATTTACTACTTACCCCTCAAAACTTCAAAACTCTGTTTACAAGGCTTTTCTTTGCCCTCCATTCACTCAATTGTCAATTACTTCCATGTAGGCTCCAGATTTGCTGTAAGCAGACCCCCACTACTCCAGAGCCTAATAGATTGAAGCTTGCATTAGAGGGTAGCGAAAGTGTACATTTATCAAATATGTGTACATATTCACAAACAGGCTGTGGAGGGATTAGAAAAGTGTTTTATGCATTAGACATTTTTTCCTAAGAAAAGATTGTAACGTCCTGAGATGTGTCAGTGACTACAGGTGGCAAAGAGTTTCTCAAAATGGAGTGGTTTACTTTGAATGGCTTTAAAAACAATGCGGCAACAATTTGTAATGGTTTGCTGTACAAAATGTCAGAGGAAGAACAAATAGTCTAAGGGGCAGTTGGTAGGAGTGCGACCAATGTAAATTTTTGAGTATATACTGTATAATGTGATTTATAGACACTAGCAGGCCCATTTATCAAAGGGCTTGCGGACCTGATCCGACACTGCGGATCAGGTCCGCAAGACCTCGCTAAATGCGGAGAGCAATACGCTCTCCGCATTTAACATTGCACCAGCAGCTCACAAGAGCTGCTGGTGCAACGCCGCCCCCTGCTGACTCGCGGCCAATCGGCCGCCAGCAGGGAGCTGTCAATCAACCCGATCGTATTCGATCGGGTTGATGTCCGGCGATTCCTGTCCGCCTGTTCAGAGCAGGCGGACAGGGTTATGGAGCAGCGGTCTTTAGACCGCTGCTTCATAAGTTGTGTTTCTGGCGAGTCTGAAGACTCGCCAGAAACACGGCCCTTCAAGCTCCGTACGGAGCTTGATAAATGGGCCTGTTAGAAAAGAAAGATAAAGACTATTGTATATTTCTATATTTCTAAGTACCAACTATTAAGAAAATATGCCTTCTCTAACTTTACCATCGCTTTAAACTTAAAATGTATTTACCTATAAAGGGCCAGATTACCAGCGGCATGCTAAATAACTTTTTTGCTCGCACACTAACTGCGCTCAGAGTAAAAACGTTAGCCCGCAGACAAAAGACTGATGCATTAGACCAACTGTGTTAATATATATGTGTGTGTGTATTTATTTGTATAAATGTTTATGTGTATATATGTATGTATATGTGCAAGTGATCCCTTCCTTGAGATATTATAGATGTGACATAGTCACAGATCTTTCTGTTCGGACTGCCATATGATAATTTGGCCCCTAAGTGTATGATAAAAACTATCCCAATACCTAAATCCTCTGGCAAGGCAAACAGGATGGACTATATCACTTTTTTCTTCTTAAGTCTCACCATGCAATCTCTTAACATGTGGTGACTCTTAAATGTGCAGTGTCTCACATGCAGTCTTTTAAAGGTTTAGCATATCACCAGGTGGGTTATTTGAAAAAGCAGGAATTTAAGATTAGGACACAGCCAATTTTTGGATCAGCACCTGGATAGCAATTGATGATTGGCCTACCCAGGTGCTGAACCAAAAATGGGCTGGCTCCTAAGCTTACATTACTAGGTTTTAAAATAAAGATACCAAGATAACGAAGAAAAATTCTTAATATGAGTAAATTGGAACGTTGCTTAAACTTGCATGCTCTATCTGAATCATAAAAGAAAATGTTTTGGGTTTTATATCCCTTTATTGAGAGCAAATAACCTCACCAAATGGATGTGAAAGGGTGTGAATTTTTTAATTTAAAGTCTCACATTTTTTATTTTATAAGAAAAAAAAAGCTGTTCCCTTCTCCAATTCTTATTGGTGTTCCTCACTCAGAATAAGAAGGGGCATCAGAGTCTTCACTTGATGTTTGGAGCTCTTCAGCACTTTCAGATGATGATGAACTCCCTTCCTCCATTAAAATTTCATCCGTCAATTTCCTCAGTTTCAGATATTTACACCTGTAAAATATTTTTATGAGCACTTGATCATATATATAATGTTTTGCATGAAAGTTGTCATCATTGTTTATTTTTATATTTACAGTATTTCCCAATCATACCAGCGCCTTGAGACCCTAACGGGTGATTAGCTGCGCTTTACAAGTACCTAATACATACATACAATCATAGATTTACAAATATTTGTATATTACTCTCATTAGTGCCATAAATGGCAAACAGAAACAATAGAAAATATACAGTACATTTGTTAATTTGACACTAATTAGAGCTACTACACAATGCAACACTAACACGTTCATCTATTACATCATATTTTGTATCTCATTATGACCAAGATTACAAGTTGAGCACTAAACCCGGTGCATAAGTAACGCTAAAAATTTAGCACTACCGCACTTTCCATAGCGTCCGTATTAAGAAGCCAAAACCTTCTTTTGTTGAGCGGTATGGTGCGTTAAGCTCCATACCACACAAAACCCAAGGCCTGACTTTACGTGCTCGTGCATGTTTTCCCCATAGACATCAATGGGGAGAAAGTGTTAGAAAAAAACTAACACCTGCGATAGCGGAATGGAAATCGCTGTAACGAAATCCGCCAATCTGCCGCCCCCGAAATCGTTGAAACTAAATAAATATATTAACTCCTAAACCGCCAGCCCCCAACATCGCATTTATTATAGTATTAGCGATGTGGGGGGCGATTTAGGAGTTACTACTATAATAAACATATTAACCCCTAATCCGACGCCCCCCGACATTACTGACACTAAATAAACATATTAACCCCTAAACCGCCAGCCCCCCACATCGCATTTATTATAGTAGTAGCAATGTGGGGGGCGATTTAGGGGTTAATAGCTATATATAGTGTTGGCGATGTGGGTGGGCAGCGGATTAGGGTTTAACAGCTGTAATATAGTATTTGCGATGCAGGAAGTTAGTGTACTTTGTAACATTTTAGTTATGATTTTTGTTTCGCAAAATCCATAACTACTGGTCTCAAATTGCGGAATGGATCAGGGCGGTATAGACTCTGGGGCCAATTTATTAAGGTGCGAGCAGACATGATCCGATATAGCGGATCATGTCCACTGCACATCGATAAATGCTGACAGCATACGCTGTCTGCATTTATCATTGCACAAGCAGTTCTGGTGAACTGCTTGTGCAATGCCACCCCCTTCAGATTTGCAGCCAATTGGCCGCTAGCAGGGGGTGTCAATCAGTCCGATCATATAGAATCGGGCGGATTGATGTCCGAGGCCTCAGAGCAGGCAGACAAGTTATGGAGCAGTGGTCTTTAGACCGCTGCTTCATAACTGCTGTTTCCGGCGGAAACAGGGGCATCAAGCTCCTTTCGGAGCTTGATAATTCAGCCCCACTAACGCAAGCATTTTAGCCGGACTGCACAACCTGTAATACAGCGTATGAAAATCCTGCACTCAAAAGCCATTTTTTGAGTGCGGAATGGATCGCTGCATTACAGGCTAAAACGCTTGGGTTATGTCTATACCGCTGCAACTTGTAATACGGGAGACCATTCCACACGCAATGGACAATTTTTCAGTGGTGTAGCCGTACCGCAACACTTGTAATCTTGCTGATTGTGATTAAAAATAATAACCAGAAAGCTAAACTTTCTCCAATGTGTGAGTATATATACAGTATATATATATTTGTGTGTGTGTGTGTATATATATATATATATGTGTGTGTGTGTATATATATATATGTGAGTGTGTGTGTGTGTGTGTATATATATATATATATATATGTGTGTGTGTGTGTATATATGTATATATATATATATATATATATGTGTGTGTGTGTATATATATATATGTGTGTGTGTGTGTATATATATATATATATATATATATGTGTGTGTGTGTGTGTGTGTATATATGTATATATATATATATATGTGTGTGTGTGTGTATATATATATATATATATATGTGAGTGTGTGTGTGTGTATACATATATATATATATATATATGTGTGTGTGTGTGTGTGTATATGTATATATATATATATATATATATATATATATATATATATTACATGTTTCTTAGTACCTTCATGAAATTTGAAAAAATTTGAAATGAACTATTTGTATAGGCAATACAACATTTTGAGTAGAATTTTACTTTAAAAACATATTACATTATTAATGAAAATGTTTGATCTTGTAAAAAATAAATAGATTTTATTTAAAGTTGTACAATGTACATTAAAATGTATTGAGAAAGGGGACACTTTACACTTTAATTGATACATGCTAATCCCACACTAGGTTAAACATTGAGGATTATTTTGCTATCCATCAGTCTATGTTCCCCTAAAAAGTTTGGATTTTTTTTTTCATTTAATTTAAATTAACATAAAAATGGAAAATGATCATTTGAATCAGAAAAGGGCATAGGGAATATTTGAAAACTACGAAAAAAAGGGTGCGCTATAACAAGCTGCTATCTAAAGGTCCAATGCAATATTGAAGGAAATACAATATGTTTATTTAAAACAATACATAAAAACCACCGGTGGTTAAATCATTCCTAAATGGCCATGAGACTCATAAAATAAAACATACTCCATAATCGATAAGACCATCTTCATATTAAAAGTCCCAAGTTTCTGGTAAGTTTAAAAATCCTAAATTTCTGGTAAGGTTAAAAAACAATTGCCTAGATTACGAGTTTTGCACTAAACAGGGTGCGAAACTAATGCCAAACAAGTTGCATTATTTCACTCACGAGTTACTGAGAAGCCTCCTTGTGCTGTGCAATATGGTGCATTAAACTCCATACCGCACAAAATCCAAGGGCTGATTTGACGTGCTTGTGCATGCTTTCCCCATAGACATCAATGGGGAGAGAGTGTTAGAAAAAAACCTAACACCTGAAGTACGAGAAGAAAAATCTCCGTAACTCAACCGCATTAATGTCTATGGGGAAAAAACACCCTAACATAAACCCCAAGTCTAAACAACCCTAATCCGCTGCCTCCTAAATAAAGTAATTAACCCCTAATCCGCCGCTCCCGACATCACCAACACTAATAAAAGCTATTAACCCCTAATCCGCCACCCCCGACATCGCCGCCACTGAATAATATAATTTACCCTTAACCCGCGATCCCCCGACATCACCGCTACTAAATAAAATGATTAACCCCTAAACCTCCGGCCTCCCATATCGCCGCTGCTAAATAAACCTATTAACCCCTAAACTTCTGGGCCCCCACATCACCGCCACTAAATAAACCTATTAACCCCTAATCTGCCAGCCCCTCCACATTGCAAAACACTAAATTAAACTAATAATCCCTAAACCTAACACAAACTTTAAAATTACAATATAACTATTTTAAAATAAATAAAAACTTACCTGTGAAATGAAAAAAATCCTAAATTTAAACTATAAATTAACCTAACATAACTATTGTAATAAAATTAAAAAAACTACCAATTAAAAAATCTAAATTACAAATTTAAAAAAACCTAACACTAGGAAAAAAAAAATATATATAAAATTACAAAAAATAATAAACACTCAATTATGAAAAATAAAAAAACACTAACACCTAGATTTAGAGTTTTGCGTTAGCCTTAAAAAGCAGCGTTAAGGGATCCTAATGCTGCTTTTTAACGCCCGCTGGAATTACGAGTGTGGCAGGTACAGGTGTACCACTCACTTTTCTTCCGCGACTCGAGGCTACCGCAAATCCCCTTACGTCAATTGCGTATCCTATCTTTTTAATGGGATTTGCCTAACCCCGGTATTACAAGTCATTGAAGAAGTGAGCGGTACAGCCTCTACCTCCAAGACTCCTACCGCATAAACGCCGGAACATAAAGCTCTTATCTACAGTACTACAAAGTACACTAACACCCATAAACTACCTATGAACCCCTAAACTGAGGCCCCCCCCCACATTGAAAAACTCTTTAATAAAATTATTTAACCCCTAATCAGCCGACCGGACACCGCCGCCACCTACATTATAGCTATGAACCCCTAATCTGCTGTCCCTAACATCGGTGACACCTATAGTATATTTATTAACCCCTAATCTGTCCCCCCCCAACGTCGCCGCCACCTACCTACATTTATTAACCCCTAATCTGCCAACCGGACATCGCCGCAACTATAATAAATGTATTAACCCCTAAACCACCGCACTCCCGCCTCGCAAACACTATAATAAATTTTATTAACCCCTAATCTGCCCTCCCTAACATCGCCGCCACCTACCTACAATTATTAACCCCTTATCTGCCGCCCCCAACGTCGCCGCTACTATAATAAAGTTATTAACCCCTAAACCTAAGTCTAACCCTAACTTATATATAATTTAAAGAAAACTAAATAAATTTACTATAATTAAATAAATTATTCCTATTTAAAAATAAATACTTACCTATAAAATAAACCCTAATATAGCTACAATATAACTAATAATTACATTGTAGCTATTTTAGGATTTATATTTATTTTACAGGCAACTTTGTATTTATTTTAACAAGGTACAATAGCTATTAAATAGGTAATAACTATTTAATAGCTACCTAGTTAAAATAATTACAAAATTACCTGTAAAATAAATCCTAACCTAAGTTACAAATACACCTAACACTACACTATCAATAAATTAATTAAAGAAATTACCTACAATTATCTAAACTAAAATACAATTAAATAAACTAAACTATAGTACAAAAAAAACACTAAATTACAAAAAATAAAAAAATATTACAAGAATTTTAATCTAATTACACCTAATCTAAGCCCCCTAATAAAATATAAAAGCCCCCCAAAAAAATAAAATTCCCTACCCTATACTAAATTACAAAAGTAATCAGCTCTTTTACCAGCCCTTAAAAGGGCTTTTTGCAGGGCATTGCCCCAAAGTAATCAGCTCTTTTACCTGTAAAAAAAATACAAGACCCCCCAACATTACAACCCACCACTCACACACCCCTACTCTAAAACCCACCCGATCCCCCCTTAAAAAACCTAACACTACCCCATTGAATATCACCCTACCTTGAGCCGTGTTCATAGCTATAATGTAGGTGGGGCTGCGTTAGGAGCTAAACGCTACTTTTTTTGCAGGTGTTAGGTTTTTTTCAGCCAGCTCAGCCCCATTGTATCCTATGGGGAAATCGTGCATGAGCACGTTTTTCCAGCTTACCGCTATCGTAAGCAACGCTGGTATTGAGGGTTGAAGTGGAGCTAAATTTGGCTTAACGCTCACTTTTCTGAGGCTAACGCAGCCATTCCGAAAACTCGTAATACCAGCGTTGTCTTAAGGGTGCACTGGAAAAAAGGCTCATTAGCAACGCACGACTTTACCGACAAAACTCCATATCTAACAGTAAGCTTGCAAAAAATAATAAACAAAATTATCAAAAATAAAAACAATTACACCTAATCTAATAGCCCTATAAAAATAAAAAGCCCCCAAAATACCCCCCAACCTACAATAAAATACCAATAGCCCTTAAAAGGGCCTTTTGTAGGGCATTGCCCTAAGTTAAACAGCTCTTTTACCTGTAAAAAAAATACAAAGACCCCCAACAGTAAAACCCACCACCAAACCAACCCCCCAAAATAAAAAACCTAACTCTAAAAAATCCTAAACTACCCCATGCCCCTAAAGGGGCATTTGTATGGGCATTGCCCTTAAAAGGTCATTCAGCTCTTTTACAAGTGCCCATTCCTAATCTAAAAAAAAAAACACCCCAAAAAAACTAACACTAAGCCTATAAAATCTACTCACAGTTCCTGAAGTCCGGACATCCATCTTCATCCAGGCGGCGAGAAGTCCTCATCCAGGCAGCGACACCTTCATCCATCTCGAGGACGTCTTCTATCTCTATCCAGGCTGCGCAGAGTGGAGCTATCCTGGAAGCCAATCCCATCCTGTGGAGAGCATCCTCTTCATACGGTCACAGACGTACACTGAAGTTTCAAAATGGCGTACCTTGCATTTCTATTGGCTGATTTGATTCTTCAAATTCAAAACAGCCAATAGGATGAGAGCTACTGAAATCCTATTGGCTGTTCAAATCAACATAATGGCCAATTTTTCAGCATTTAAAGCTGTACCGCACTGTAACCCAAAACTCGTAATCTAGGTGAATGTCTTTTCTCATATGTGGGTGTGGGTAATAGACAACAGTGGACCGCAAGTATAATGGCATTATATACACTCTTCAAGATACTCTTCGGTCTCAGGTAACTCACCCGGAATACGTAATCTCCTACACTAAGGATTTCTCCACTCCCTGACGACTTCTGTTAGTTGAGCGTTAGACCTTCTAATTAGAAAACAAACAATTTCTTCCACCACAGATCATGCCGCGGATACTTCCGAGTCATGTGATGTGAATCAGGCCAATCAGGAAGTTGGGTTACCGGAGAATGCGAGTTGTTAACTTTGAGTGTTTACAGGGGGTACACGTGTATACAAAGTTACAGAAACTTACTGCGTGTCCACTGAAATCGACTCAAATGTCTTTCAAAGCACTCTGTGTTTGTGAGTCTTGTATTTAAACGATCAACGCGTTTCAGCTGGAACAGCCTTTTTCAAGATGTGTATGTGTTGCCCATTCACCCTTTTTATTCCAATTTCTTTAACTGATTTTCCTCCCACTTTTGAAATTAAAGGGACAGATCCAGTCCAATCTTCAGTTTTGGTCTTTAGGAGTGCAGTCTTATATAGATGAGTTAAATAAATAAATAGATTTTCTGGAGTATCCAGCATTTTAATTCCAGTCTACTATTATGACAGTCTAAGAAGTGTTTTGCAACCAAAGTTATTTTTTTGCCTTTTTCCAAATCACTTTTGGCATTCCTTATGTTCCCAAATGTTCACCTAATCTTTTCCTAAGTTCTCTAGTTGACATTCCAGTGTACTTTTTTGTACAGCTGCATTCCAAACAGTAGATTATATTATTCGTCCTGCAGTTAAAAAGTCTGTTGATTCTTTTAATTCCTGTTGGGAATATAGGTATCTCTGTCACATTGTTCATGAATGAGCAGAATTTGCAAGTACCACATGGATATGTGCCAGTCAGGCCATCCTTCCTACGACTTATCTTTTTCACAAAATGGCTTTTCATTACTTCATCCCTAATTGTCGGAGCTCTCCTCCAACTTATTGCTATTTTTGGGAACACACTTTTTGCCATGCCATCATCAGTCTGTAGTATGTGTACGTGTTTGTTCAATATTGCACTTATTTCCTTGCAAGCTTGAAAGTACATATGAATCTAACCCTAGTATCTCTGGGTTGCTTCGGTTTAGGGAATAATAAGTTATTCCTGTCCATATGTAACGCCTTATGGTAGGATTTTTTAAGGATACTATTAGGGTAGCCTCTATTCCTCAGTCTTAGTTTTAATTCTTTAGCCTCATCCTTAAATGAATCAACATTTGAAATTTTTTTACGTGTCCTGAGAAATTCCCCATAGGGGCAATCTAGCTAACTGGTTATCTGTCAGTTACAGCTTATAACTGGAGTGATAATACGTCTTTAAGATTCTATATAATTCACTGTCTACGTTATGCTACGATATATATAATGGCATAGTAGTGCTTTATTGGCTTCAATATTATCATTTATATAGACTTAGTAACATTGCTCATATACTCCGTAACTCTGGTCCAGCGACTATTGTCCATTTATGAGGCCACTGATCTGTAAACTTTTATAAGCCCTGTGCAACCTCTAGCACTTTGTGCCCACACTTGATTCAGTGTAAATAGTTACCCAACGGCTGGTAACACGAGTCTTAACACCCTTTTTTAAGTCTATAAAAATTCTACTGTTTATGTGACATCACATTATATATATATTGACATGGTGGTGCACATTTGACCACATTATTGCTATTAATATAGACTCCAGTGTACAAATACTCTTTACCTCTGGTCAAGCGATTATTGATTATTAACAAGGCCACCGGTCTGTGAGCAATTACAAACCCTGTGCAACCTCTATTATGTTTTGTGTGCACGCTTGATGCAGTATAAATAGTAACTCATTAGCTACGGCTGATAATATCCCCAATTGTCTACATAGGAGCAGCTTTATAGTATAAAGGCTGGTGTTGGACTGCAATCGGTACAGACTGATCACTGTACCGTCTGTTTGAGAGGAGCTGGTGTGTCTATTCGATTTTGATACCTTTCTAAAAAAATACATTTTAGTGGTGGCCTAGTTCACCTTTATTTTTATTTTATAATGTAACACACAATAAAAGCTATGTTTTAATCGCTACATTCCACACACACTCTTACCTTGTGGACTCCCTCCCCTTAAGTGTGCCATATTATGCTTTTCTTGTTCCTTTCTCCTCTCCTCTAATGTTTAATACATTAGCATAAGGCACTGCCCACTTTGAACACATAGGCTTGTTCAAGGAGGGACTGTGGAGGTAGCACTCTACATAAACCCCCCCCCCTTCTAGAAATTCCTTCTAGAGTGTATATAACGCCATTATACTTGCGGTCCACTGTTGTCTATTACCCACACCCACATATAAGAAAAGACATTCAGCTAGATTACGAGTTATGCGCGCTATAGGGAAATTAATGAAAGCAAGAAAAGTTGCGTTATTTAACCCCCTATACTGCAGCCATTACAAGTTTTTCAAAACCCGGTTTGTGCGTGCGATTTGGTACTTTTAAGCTCCATACTGCACAAAAAACAAGTGCTGTTTTGACGTGCTCGTGTACGCTTTCCCCATAGACATCAATGGGGAGAGCGGATCAGAAAAAAGTCTAACACCTGCGATCGCGGAAAGAAAAGCTCCATAACGCAGCCCCATTGATGTCTATGGGGGAAAAAAAGATATGTTTAAACCTAACACCCTAACATAACCCCCACATTTAAACACTCCTAATCTGCCCCCACCGACATCGCCGCCACCTACCTACAGTTATTAACCCCTAATCTGCTGCTCCCGATATCGCTGCCACTATACTAAAGTTATTAACCCCTATTCTCCTGCACCCCAACATCGCCCACACTATAATAAATATATTAACCCCTATTCCGCCGCTCCCCGACATCATCGCAACTAAATAAAGCTATTAACCCCTAAACGTCTGTCCTCCCACATCACTACCACTAAATAAATCTATTAACCCCTAAACCGCCACCTAACCCTAACGTAACCCTAACACTCCCTAACTTTAACAAAATTAAAATAGAGCTAAATTAAAATTACAATTATTAACTAAATAATACCTAGTTAAAACTAAATACTTACCTGTGAAATAAAACCTAAGCTAGCTACAATATAACTAATAGTTATATTGTAGCTAGCTTGTGTTTTATTTTTATTTGACAGGTAAGTTTGTATTTATTTTAACTAGGTCGACTAGTTAGTAAATAGTTATTAACTATTTACTAACTACCTAGTTAAAATAAATACAAACTTACCTGTCAAATAAATCCTAAGATACCTTACACTTAAACCTAAAATTACAACAAAAACAACACTAAAACCACAAAAAGTAAAAAAACTACCATTCCAAAAAAATAAATAAAAAAAATTAAAATTATTCCTATTCTAATACCCTAAAAAAAAAAAAAAAAAAAAAAAACCAGTCCAAAATAAAAATCTAGGGGCCTAATCTAGAATTAACTACAAAGAGCCCTTAATAGGGCCTTTTGTAGGGCATTGCCCTAAAGTAAACAGCTCTTTTACTACAAAAAAAACAAACCCACAAAATAAAAAGAAAGTAAAACCTAATCTACCCATTGCCCTGAAAAGGCCATTTGTATGGGCATTGCCCTTAAAAGGGCATTTAGCTCTTTCACTGCCCAAGTCCTAATCTAAAAATAAAAACCCACCCCAAAACGAAAAAAATACATTACACAAAATAATAATTAGAATAATTCTAATACCCGTTTAAAAAAAAAAACACCCCAAAATAAAAACCCTAATCTAGAATAAACTACTAATGGCCCTTAAAAGGGCCTTCTGTAGGGCATTGCCCTAAGTTAAACAGCTCTTTTTAAAAAAAATAATAAAAAAAAATACAAACATCCACTAACATTACAAACCCCACCCCCCCCAACCCACAAAATAAAAAAAACCTAAGCTACCCATTGCCCTGAAAAGGGCATTTGAATGAGCATTGCCCTTAAAGGGCATTTAGCTCTTTTTACAAACCCAAACCCTAAACTAAGAAAAAAAACACCCAAAAAACCCTTAAAAAAAGCCTAACAATGAGGTTCCACAAGACTATCCATGTTGAGAATTTTGTCTCCTATTTACTTAGAAGTTGTCACATTGAATTGTACCACTTATGCTTGTCTTACTGATATGCTTTATATAAGTTGTAATGTTTTCGCACAACCTCAATAAAAATTATAAAAAAAATGTAAAAAAAAAAAGCCTAACACTAACCCCCGACGATCCAGTTACAGTTTTTGAAGTCCCGCTTGAATGATCTTCATCCAGGCAGCAAGAAGTCTTCATCCAGACGGCCTCTTCAATCTTCATCCAGACAGGCAAAGTCCTCATCCAAGCAGCGAGAAATCTTTATCCAGGTGGCCTCTTCAATCTTCATCCAGACGGCATCTTCTATCTTGATCCCAGCGGCACGAAGCGGGTTCATCCTGAAGACATCCTCTTCATACGGTCGCCGCCATACACTGTATCTTCAATGTAAGGGAGCCGTTTCAAAATGGCGTCCATCGCATTCCTATTGACTGAAAACTTTGAATCAGCCAATAGGAATTAGAGCTGCTAAAATCCTATTGGCTGTTCAAATCAGCCAATAGGATTTAAGCAGCTATCATTCTATTGTCTGATTCGAATTCGGATTTTTTTAATGTGTAGTTTAGTTTTATTTAATTGGTAGTTAGTTTAATTTTAGTTTAATAATTTTATTAGTTTAATTGTTAGTTTAAACTTTTTTTAAAAGTTTTTTAATTTGACAGGTAAGTTTTAATTTAATTTAAGATAGGGAAATTGTAATTTTAATCTAAAATTAGGGGAGCATTAGGTTTAGAGGTTACTAGTTTAATTTAGTTTATTGCGATGTGGGGGGCTTTCGGTTTAGGGGTTAATTGTTTACTTTAGTATATTTCGTTGTGGGGAGCTTGCAGTTAAAGGGTTAATAGGTTTATTATAGTGGCAGCGGTGTAGGACTTAATAACTTTAGTACAGTGGGGGTGATGTGGGCGGACGGCAGAGTAGGGGTTAATTATATTTAAATAGTGTTATGATGCAGGAGGGCGGCGGTTCAGGGGTTAATATGTTTATTATAGTGGTGACGATGTTGGGGAGCGGCGCAATAGGGGTTAATATTTTTTTTAAAGTGCCGGCGATATCGGGAGCAGCAGATTAGGGGTTAATCAATTTAATATAGTGTTTGCAATGCAGGAGGGCCCCGGTTTAGAGGAAATAGGTAGTTTATGGGTGTTTAGTGTACTTTGTAGCAGTTTAGTTATGAGTTTTATGTTACAGATTTGTAGCATAAAACTCATAACTACTGCTTTTAGATGGCGTTATGGATCTTGACGTTTTAGGCTGTAAGAAGTACCTTGTTATCATTGCAAAGATTTAAAGAAAACAATGCTCTGACAGGCTTCCTTGGTTTTCAGCAAAATAATTAGTTGTTTAAAGGTAGCTTACCCAAAATATACTCCAATCACAGATCCTCCGACCAAAAGTAAGATAAGGAATCCTCCACAGCCCATGATGACATAGAGCATTCCGCTACTCTTCAGATTGTGATATGTTCTGAAAAGTGATATTACATCTGGATCTGATAATATATTTGCAGGATCCCTTTTGTCTTCCATTCTTATGCCACTTCTCATGCGTTCTTTACCATTTCTTATAATGGTTTTACTTTGATCTGTCTCATCTATGACTTCATCTATGGAGAAAAAAATTGTTCTCATTTAGTAAATCAACCCAGCAGGGTAACAGTGACAATGTGCAATAGGTAGAGAGACTCCAAGATTTGTAGAACAAATATATTACTAGGTCTAAAATGTGCTAGCAAAGAAGTAATTGTGATTATTTTTAATATTTATTTTTAATGCACCATTGTTATTCTGCTTATGGACAACCAATGTAAAGCACCATAGTGTGAAACTTCAGACATAAAAATGGGGTTAGGGAATGGTTAAAGCTAACTTCTCACAAGTGGCTGCATCATATAGTGAAGCATTGAATTACTAGTATAGCATTGTACCTGCAACATATTTACAGTGACATTTCTTATGAAAACTGGTCCTCGGTAGTTAAACAGTGCTTTGGATGTTTATGTATCATTGTAAAAGTAGCTTCTCTAGGACTTACCTTCACTAATAACCTTTAGTTTCACTTTTGAGGATTCGGCAATGGGTATGCCATCTGTCATTATATGAACCTCATAGGTTCCGGAGTCATCAGGGTGGGCGGCGTTTATTATAAGGGAGCAGTTTCCATTATGGAGAAAATTGACAAAAACTTGAGCTCTCAAGTTGGGTGTTTTTAGTTGCTCCTCCAAGGTGTCATAGAGATTCAGGATTGGCCTGTACATATCATTTCCCTCTGGGGTGAACCCCCATTCCATTAGGATGGTTTTGGGATTTGGATACAGGTTGTTAGTTGAGAATGAGCAGGGAATCAGAACTTGGGATCCAGAATAAACCTCCATCTCAGTCTGAGGAAGAGTAATGTCCTCACTCTCCACTGCAGGACAAAAAAAAAAGAAAAACAACACAATATTTTGTCAACATAAGAGACAATAAATACATATACACTAAAGGTTAGATTACATTTTGTTAAAAAAATATATATATGATTTTTAATTATCATATTAACATTAATTCACAAATTATTTCATGAACCAGAAGTGGAGAAATAGCACTGGCTGAATAAAACCTTTCCTTTATTTAATTTATTTCAATGACTGAAAATGCTGTACTTTTTCTTAAGGATGACTTAGCATAGACCCTACATCTCACATATTTTTAATCTAATTTAGTTTTTACTTACCTGATGCGAAGAGCAAACATAGAATTCCAGAAAGAACACTGAGCATCACTGCAAAACTTGCAAACATGGTGCTCAGGTGATTATTTTAAAAAATTATAAATGTCTATGGCTTAATCCACAGAAATCACAGTTCTCTTCAAGTAGAAAGAACCAAAGTTATGAGCTTACAAGTATTGTCACAGTATAAATACTGTTAATAGTATGTCACTGTTATGTCATAATAAACCGTAACAGCTGAATCTTCTGTGATTGAGGCATTAGCATTGGCTGCTTATGTCATAGAGCAAGAAGAATTAAAAAAAAAAAAAAAGTGAGACAGTCCTTTGTTTACACTGTAAACAAAGGTTTTCAAACATTTAGTTAAAAAAATAATAAAATAAGTGTAATGTATTTATAAAAATTCATCTTTGCAATTAAATTTGCAACATATATTCTAAATGACTGACGGCTAGATTACAATCGGCGCACTACATTTATCACACCCTATATAGCAATATAACAAATGCGTTAATTTGCAAGTGTATTACAAGTTGAAAGTAACCACGTTCGCTCGAGCATAATCAAAATTAACACATGGTGGGGTTAGCGTGACTGAAGACCTCGCGTAGAGGATTAGGGATAAAATAAAAGTTGCACCAAACACAACATAAAAACACTAAAATAAACAGTTACACTCATATAAACACTATCTGACAGAAAATTATTGATATAAATATATTGATATAAATATTAATAAAAAAATATGTATAAGGGTTCAATGGTATATTGTATATTAGGGATGTGCATTCATTTTTGGAAGAATGGAAGGAAATAATAAAAATGTAATTTTTGTTATTTTCTTTGCATACCGAAAAATGAAAAATCAGAAAACGAAAATTAAATTAAAAAAATTAATTTATACTTACTGATAAATTGATTTCCTTTGGGCTGATGAGAGTCCTTAGCATGTGAGATATATTCCAGAAGCAAAAAGATTGTTACTAAGGCACTACTAAAGTGTCAATGCAGGAATTTAGTTTCTATATAATTAATCAGCTTAATTAATATGCTGAAAACAAAAAATGAGAGACAGAGGTGCTGTGTACTGGAATTACAACTAAAAAGAATCAGTAAAAGTACACCTGGATAGCACTCACATTCCTGCTAGTTAAATTAATGAGATAGATTTTTTTCGGACTATCGGATGGAGTGTAAGGCAATTGGATTAAAATATAACTTTTAAAAGAAATGTTAAAATAATGTATTTACAAAAGGACACACATTTAAAATCAACGTTAGTATCATATCAGTATATGTGCTGGGTGAAACACCGCCCGTGGGGGTAAACTTCAGGTTTGATAATAAAAAGATGGATATTCTTCAGTGATTTGGGCTTTTGTAATAACTTATTGGTAATACCAATCTAGCCCATAAAACTGCAGCGTTAGGTTAACAGGGCTAGTAGTATCTCAGTTAGTTTAGTTAAATCAAGGTGGCTGCAGTAGACTGCTGTACTTTAGTGTTATGACCTTAGCCAATGCTGGATACTATAAATTGAAATGTAGTGGAGTTTTAAAGATTATAGGTCAAAATAATTTTTGATATATATTGTGGCTTAGACGTATGGGTAAGAATGAAGTCACTGACTTTCCAAGTGACGGGTCTATGTCAGTTACTGTAATTTTAGCTCCCTATTTAGCGGGATATCATTCTCCACTTAAGCGGTCGTTGTGTAGAACATAGCTTAAAAGGCTGTCTAGCCTTATAATAAAGCTTGAGAGTACAGATTATTATCAAACATACGTAGTAAAATGGCTCCCCACGTTATAAAGAATAAATATGGTTTAGTATATCTGTAACTGACTGGCCTGTACCACAAAATGTAAATAAATCTTGCTGTCACAGTTTATTTCTATACAATAATTCTAAAGTCACCAGGTTATAAGTTTATTTAGCACGTTATATATGCTTACAAGTTATCATAATGTGTTGGATTTTCAGTTGATGTAACTTGCTTAATTGTACCTCATGCTGTAAATAATTGCAGCAGGTACTGTTAGTTTATTTAGATAATGGTAAGGTTATTTTTGTGGATACATACAGTAGTTACTCCCTGTTTACAAACGTATCCATAAGGTTGCCTAGGTAAGTATTTGTAATTGTAAGGTTCTTATCACTGCATTACCGGCCTATACCGCAGTTTATAACACTCTTTCGTAAATTTATATTTTTGAATTATGGATAGTTGTTTAGCCACTTTATGCTTTAGTGATTATAAAGTTACGTATGATTATACGTCTTGGATGTTATAGATCCTAGATTAGGACTTAATGGAACAAGTTTTTATCAATAGATTACCAGTCTATACCGCTGCCTATATCATCGTTCCGGCAAATAAGTGTTATTACCATATGTTGAGTTTATTATTCGTGTAGTGTCACTGTGAGTTTTAACGTGGCTGAAATAATATAGATTTCGCTGGTGTTGAGATCACAGCTGTCAAGTGAGAGTAACTAGAGTTGGTTGCTTACGCCTAGATTTATAGTTCTGCGGCCAAAGGGGTGCGTTAGCTATGCATGCTTTTTTCTGGCCGCACCTTTTAAATACCGCTGGTATTTAGAGTTCACAGAATGGCTGGGTTTTCAGTGCGTTAGGCTCCAAAAAGGGAGCGTAGAGCATAATTTAACGCCACTGCAACTCTCGATACCAGCGGTGCTTACGGACGCGGCCAGCTTAAAAAACGTGCTCGTGCACGATTCCCCCATAGAAAACAATGGGTCTGTTTGAGCTGAAAAAAAACCTAACACCTGCAAAAAAGTCGCGTTCAGCTCCTAACGCAGCCCCATTGTTTTCTATGGGGAAACACTTCCTACGTCTGCACCTAACACCCTAACATGTACCCCGAGTCTACACACCCCTATCCTTACACTTATTAACCTCTAATCTGCCGCCCCCGCTATCGCTGACACCTGCATATTTTTTTTAACCCCTAATCTGCCGCTCCGTAAACCGCCGCTACTTATATTATCCCTATGTACCCCTAATCTGCTGCCCCTAACACCGCTGACCCCTATATTATATTAATTAACCCATAATCTGCCCCCCACAACGTCGCCTCCACCTGCCTACACTTATTAACCCCTAATCTGCCGACCGGACCGCGCCACTATTATAATAAAGTTATTAACCCCTAATCCGCCTCACTCTCGCCTCAATAACCCTATAATAAATAGTATTAACCCCTAATCTGCCATCCCTAACATCACCGACACCTAACTTCAAACATTAACCCCTAATCTGCCGACTGGAACTCACCGCTATTCTAATAAATGTATTAACCCCTAAAGCTAATTCTAAACCTAACCCTAACACCCCCCTAAGTTAAATATAATTTTTATCTAACGAAATAAATTAACTATTATTAAATAACTTATTCCTATTTAAAGCTAAATACTTACCTGTAAAATAAACCCTAATATAGCTACAATATAAATTATAATTATATTGTAGCTATTTTAGGATTAATATTTATTTTACAGGCAACTTTGTAATTATATTAACCAGGTACAATAGCTATTAAATAGTTAATAACTATTTAATAGTTACCTAGTTAAAATAATTACAAAATTACCTGTAAAATAAATCCTAACCTAAGTTACAATTAAGCCTAACACTACACTATCAATAAATTAATTAAATACAATACCTACAAATAACTACAATTAAATAAACTAACTAAAGTACAAAAAATAAAAAAGAACTAAGTTACAAAAAATAAAAAAATATTTACAAACATTAGAAAAATATTACAACAATTTTAAACTAATTACACCTACTCTAAGCCCCCTAATAAAATAACAAAGTCCCCCAAAATAAAAAAATGCCCTACCCTATTCTAAATTTAAAAAGTTCAAAGCTCTTTTACCTTACCAGCCCTGAACAGGGCCCTTTGCGGGGCATGCCCCAAAGAATTCAGCTCTTTTGCCTGTAAAAAACCCCACATACAATACCCCCCCCAACATTACAACCCACCAACCACATACCCCTAATCTAACCCAAACCCCCCTTAAATAAACCTAACACTAAGCCCCTGAAGATCTTCCTACCTTATCTTCACCATACCAGGTTCACCGATCCGTCCTCGGAAGTCTTGATCCAAGCCTCGGAAGTGTTGATCCAAGCCCAAGCGGGGGGCTGAAGAGTGACGTCCATCCTCGGGCTGAAGTCTGGATCCAAGTGGCGGCTGATCGGAACAGCCAACAGAATGCGAGCTCAATCTGATTGGCTGATTGGATCAGCCAATCGGACTGAACCTGAATCTGATTGAATCTGATTGGCTGATTCCATTCTGATTTTTTATTTTGGGGGGCTTGTTATTTTATTAGGGGGCTTAGATTAGGTGTAAGTAGCTTAAAATTGTTGTAATATTTTTAAAATGTTTGTAACCTATTTTTTTTATTTTTTGTAACTTAGCTTTTTTAATTTTTTGTACTTTAGTTAGTTTCTGTAATTGTATTTAATTGTAGTTATTTGTAGGTAATTTATTTAATTTATTTAATGATAGTGTAGTGTTAGGTTTAATTGTAACTTAGGTTAGGATTTATTTTACAGGTAATTTTGTATTTCTTTTAGCTAGGTAGTTATTAAATAGTTAATAACTATTTAATAACTATTCTAACTAGCTAAAATAAATACAAAGTTACCTGTAAAATAAATATAAATCCTAAGATAGCTACAATGTAATTATTATTTATATTGTAGCTATCTTAGGGTTTATTTTAAAGGTAAGTATTTAGTTTCAAATAGGAATAATTTATTAAAGTATAGTGTAGTGTTAGGTGTAATTGTAACTTAGGTTAGTTTTTATTTTACAGGTAAATTTCTCTTTATTTTAGCTAGGTAGCTATTAAATAGTTAATAACTATTTAATAGCTATTGTACCTAGTTAAAATAAATTGAAATTTGCCTGTAAAATAAAAATAAATCCTAAGATAGCTACAATATAATTATTATTTATATTGTAGCTATATTAGGGTTTATTTTAAAGGTAAGTATTTAGTTTTAAATAGGATTAATTTAGTTCATAATATAAATATTATTTAGATTTATTTAATTAATATTTAAGTTAGGGGGGTGTTAGGGTTAGTGTTAGACTTAGGTTGAGGGGTTAGTAAATTTATTACAGTGGCGGCGGTGTAGTGGGGGGCAGGATAGGGGTTAATAAATTTATTATAGGTGGCGACTGTGTAGGGGGGGCAGGATAGGGGTTAATAGGTATAATGTAGGTGGCAGCGGTGTCCGGGAGCGGCGGTTTAGGGGTTAATACATTTATCAGAGTTGCAGCAGGGTCTAGGAGCTGCGGTTTAGGGGTTAATACATTTATCAGAGTTGCGGGAGGGTCTAGGAGTGGCGGTTTAGGGGTTAATACATTTATCAGAGTTGCGGGAGGGTCTAGGAGCGGCGGTTTAGGGGTTAGTAACTTTATTTAGTTGCGGGGGTCTCCGGGGGCACCGGTATAGGGGGTAGAACAGTGTAGTTAGTGTGAGTGCCTAGTGACAGGCTAGCAATAAAGCTGGGAAAAAGCCGAAGAGCAGCGAGATCGGATGAGTGATAACTCTCACAGTCCGCTGCTCATTGCCCCGCGGCTTTTTGACAGCTTTATTTGATAACTTAGGCGAAATTTTTCAGGTCTGCGGCGGCGATGTGAGGCGAGCTTAGGCGGGCGTATTGGGCCGGTGAAGGCAGGAAAGTTGACACGTTGATAACTACCCCCCAGGGTGTTCTAAAAATTGTTTTGTTAGGGCGAGCATGACTTAGGCTCTCATAAGGCCTATTATCAACTAATATAGATCTGAGTCGATGGGGTAAATTGGGTCTGTTAGATATGGCTGTTCAACTGATATATATTTTAGTATCGTGTTTAGGTTGTTGTTTTGCGTGTATGTGAGTAAGCCAAAAATACCATCTTCAAAAAAGAATGTTACATCTTTATCTATAACCTGTTGCCCGATTACATTTATGACTAGCCTATCCTACCACAGTTTTTTATAGAACATACATTGTATAACTTTATACATCATGTTACCATACTGCATTCTGTTTTTCTTCTATCTGCAGGCAAGGTCTTCTTTTGTTGAGGCATACAGGTAATACCTTGATAATTCAGATATACAAGTAATAACTTGAAGTTTAGTCAAAAAGTCCAGAAGTGACCCAGTTTCAGGTCAGATATAAAATATCAGCAATGAGTTGTATATCAAATAGCAGCCAAGTTCGTTAATGTTTCATATTGGTGGTGAACTATCTCCAGGTTTCTGGAAATTTGTCTTTCTTCTCTTCGATTGAACTCTTTGCCATTGAGGACGTTGCTCCCTTGGGTGTAGAGGACCAGGATCCGAGGGTTGGGAAAAGATGTTGAGAGTTATCTGGGACCCTTCATGGCTTATTATCAAACTAAAGGGGAAACCCCATCGGTATTTTATATGGTGTTCCTGTAGTTTGCTTGTTATAAACTTGATCTCTTTACGTCTCTGGATTGTATAGGTACTTAGGTCTTGATAGATTTGCAGTGAGTGACCTTCATATGAGATAGATTGTTGAGTTCTTGCAGCTTGCCATATGTTATCTTTTGCTGTAAAATGCAGAAATCTTATGATTACATCCCGTGAGGGAAGTGGAGGTTTGGGTGGGGGGCGCAGCGCCCTATGTGCTCTATCAATATCTTCACTCAGTATTGGTGGTGAGTTTGGAGAAAGGTGTTGAAATAGACCTTTAAGGAAGCTTTTTAACTGGTCTTGTGGGATGGATTCAGGAATACCGCGGATACGCAGGTTGTTCCTGCGCCCGCGATTGTCCAGGTCCTCAACTTTATCTTGTAGCGACTGGACCATAGAGTCTTGTATGGAGAGCTGGTGTGTATTAGAGCTAACAAGATTGTTCAAGGTTTCCTGACCCTCCTCCAAATATTCAATTCTGCCACCCATATCGTTTAAGTCCTTTTTTAAATCTCTCAGTTCTTCTTTTATAAAGGTTTTTAACGATTCTAGGTCTGATTTTGATGGTAGTGACGCTAATTTTACTTGTATGGCCTGTAAAGGGTGATGTTGATTTTGTATTAACTCCGTGGAGTTAGGAGCACCCAGCATTTCTAAGGCCTCTGGTGATGCAACTGGTGATGAGTCAGTTGCATGAAAAAAGGAGGAAACTGAAGGGGTTTGGTGTTGTGGTTTTTCAGACTTTTCTGATTTTTGTCCCTTTTTTGTGGCCATCTTTATGTCCAGAAATAAAGTTATTCCCAAGTTTTAGGCAAGACTGCACTATATAGATATATTTTTGTAGGGGCTATAATAAATGAACCCTTTTTGAGGGGGTCCGGGTTATGGCTGAGTGACAGATGAGATATTGTTAAATTATTTGGTTATTTTATTTTTATTTTAAGTCTTTCCCCTTTTATTTTATCGTACTCTGTGCTAAGTCTCAATACATTTCAGTATTTATATTCTGTATCAGTCCTCTAGCTAACTGGGTAATCACAATTGTGTCCCTTGTAAAGTGAGTGCTTTGTATCTTTAGTTTACAACCAGGGTATACAGCGTAGTTAATGTCAGCCGTTATCACGCTGAAAATGTTTACCTCGTGGGTCCGGTATCTTGTTCCATTCCTGCAACAGTGCAAGTAGTGTCGGAGCGATCAGTAGGTAGCGTGGGTTAGTTTGAACAAATCCCTCTATGAGGTGGCAGCTGCAGGTTGTTGCTCAGGTCCTTATGGTATGTGTGTCATAAAGAGCGTTTCTGATGTGCAGGTCAATATGGTGGTTCTCCGGGGGTTTACAGATTTCACCTCAGGCCTTCACTGCCGATGCTAGATCTGAGGGCTGTAAATCTCGGCCGATGGTCTCTCTAAACTCCTCCGGCAAATTTTGCATATGTTAGGGCTGTCTCCATTCCATTTTAAGGAGTTGAGGTAGCAGGCTGACACGGAGCTGTTTCAGTGAGCAGCCATGTTCCTGCACGGCGTAGCTCCGCAGGGAATGGAATTTTAAACAACTTTCCAATTTACTTTTATCACCAATTTTGCTTTGTTCTCTTCATATTCTTAGTTGAAAGCTAATTCTAGGAGGTTCATATGCTAATTTCTTAGACTTTGAAGACTTCCTCTAATCTGAATGCATTTTGACCACTAGAGGGCATTAGTTCATGTGTTTCATATAGATAACATTGAGCTCATGCACGTAAAGTCACCCTGGAGTGAGCACTGTTTGGCTAAAATGCAAGTCTGTCAAAAGAACTGAAATAATGGGACAGTTTGCAGAGGCTTAGATACAAGGTAATCACAGAGGTAAAAAGTGTATTTCTGTAACAGTGTTGGTTATGCAAAACTGGGGAATGTGTAATAAAGGGATTATCTTTCTTTTTAAACAACAACAATTCTGGTGTTGACTGTCCCTTTAAAGGTCTCTGCATCCCCCATTCAGTCTATGCCCACTGAATGGGGGATGACCGTGTACAGAGAGGTAAAATCCCAAGTTGATAACAATACCTCTTTATTTATGTTTTAAACTGTATAATTAAATAAAGAAAGTGTGTAGTATCTTTGATTTAGGATTTTCCCTGTATTACTAAGGGGGACATGATCCTATCCAAAAATTGAGCTGTGGGGCTAATTAAAGACCCTAATACCAGTGACTATAGATTACCCCGGTGGATTTTCTAAGCTCTTATGAACTTTGAGAACAATATAAAATAAAGGAACAACAGGTTGTCTAGGCAACAAATAATCATGTAATTTATGAGTAAGTAGGTTATTGTCAAGAGCAAAGTCCAAAAAGTTCTTTGAGAAAAACATTAGTTGGATCTTTCTCTAATTTGTCATAGACGTGCATCTTTTAATTGCCTATGTATTTCAGCTTCATACGTGACCGTGTCCATGATAACAACAGCCACGCCTTTATCGGCGGGCTTGATGGTTATACTCTCATCTTTTTCCAAAGAACTCAATGCTTTGAATTGTCCCTTAGTTAAATTATAAGAAACTGTCCACTTTAATGTTTTGGTCCACAGTTTTGATAAAAGTTTCAACCGCAAAATTATCTCCAGTGGGATTATTTTTAGGATGTAATCCATAGTCTCCAGTATCAAACAGGACAAATTCGGACCAAGGCTTGAACAAAAGTTTGAACATCTGGAAACTTATCCAACAGTTAATTCAATATCTGACCCCTTAGAGAACTAGTGATAGACACTTATCTAGTCCATCCTGAAGGAACTTAAGTATTTTGGGAATTGCAAAGGATTTCCAAGAAAAAAACCTCAAGAAGAACACCAAAGAAAGGCCTAGATTACGAGTTTTGCGTTAGAGGCTATGCGGTGCTAAAGAGCAGTTTTGTCTCACCGCTCACTTACATGCAGCGCTGGTATTACGATTTTTCAGAAACCCGGCGTTAAAAGACAAGAAGTGAGAGTTGAGCAAAATTTTGCTCATTACCTCACTCCAATACCAGCGCTGCTTAAGTCAGCGGTGAGCTGGTCGTACGTGCTCATGCACGATTTCCCCATAGGAATCAACGGGAAGAGCCAGCTGAGAAAAAGTCTAACACCTGCAAAAAAGCAGCGTAAAACTCAGTAACGCAGCCCCATTGATTCCTTTGGGGAAATAAAAGTTATGTTTACACCTAACACCCAAACATGAACCCCAAGTCTAAACACCCCTAATTTTACACTTATTAACCCCTAATCTGCCGTCCCCAACATCGTCGACACCTACATTATACTTATTAACCCCTAATCTGCCGCTCCGGACACCGCCACCACCTACATTATATGTATTAACCCCTAATCTGCTGCCCCCAACTTAGGTTAGGTTTTATTTTACAGGTACTTTTGTATTTATTTTAGCTAGGTAGTTATTAAATAGTTAATACTTATTTATTAACTATTCTACCTAGTCAAAATAAATACAAACTTGCCTGTAAAATAAAAATAAATCCTAAGATAAATACAATGTAACTATTAGTTATATTGTAGCTAGCTTAGGGTTTATTTTATAGGTAAGTATTTAGTTTTAAATAGTAATAATGTAGTTAATGATAGTAATTTTCTTTAGATTTATTTAAATTATATTTAAGTTAGGGGGTGTTAGGGTTAGGGTTAGACTTAGATTTAGGGGTTAATAACTTTAACAAAGTGGCAGCGACGTTGGGGGCGGCCGATTAGGGGTTAATAAATGTAGGTAGGTGGCGTCAATGTTAGGGACGGCCGATTAGGGGTTAATAATATTTAACTAATGTTTGCGAGGCGGGGGTGCGGCAGTTTAGGGGTTAATATGTTTATTATAGTGGCGGCGACGTTGGGGGCGGCAGATTAGGGGTTAATAAATAGTATGTAGGTGTCGGCGATGTTGGGGGCAGCAGATTAGGGGTTCATAAATATAATGTAGGTGGCGGCGGTGTCCGGAGCGGCAGATTAGGGGTTAAAAATTTTATTATAGTGTTTGAGATGCGGAATGGCTTCGGTTTATGGGGTTAATAGGTAGTTTATGGGTGTTAGTGTACTTTTTAGAACTTTAGTTATGAGTTTTATGTTACGGCATTGTACCATAAAACTCTTAACTACTGACTTTTAAATGCGTTAGGACTCTTGGAGGTAGAGGGTGTACCTCTCACTTTTTGGCCTCCCAGAACAGACTCGTAATATCAGCGCTATGGAAGTCCCATAGAAAAAAGACTTTACAAAGTTTACGTAAGTCGTTTCGCGGTAAGGCCAAATAAGTGTGCGGTGACCCTAAACCATCAAGACTCGTAATACCAGCGGGCATAAAAAAGCAGCATTAGGTCCTAACGCTGCTTTTTTACCCTAACGCACAACTCGTAATCTTGCCAAAACTAAGCTTTCCATATTTTATGATAAATTGTTTGCTTAACTGGCTTACTTGCATGAAGCAAAGTATAGATATTGGAGTCAGAGAAACCCTTGATCTTGAGGTCTAAGTGTTTAACCTTCAAGCCGTTAAATTCAGCAAACCGAGATATGTGTGAAACAGACCTAGGGTTAGGGTCCATGTAGGAAAAGAAGACATCTGAATTAGGTCCGTATACAAAGTTCTGCAGGCCCACGCCAAAGTTATGAGAATTACCAAAATCTGAATCCTGTTTAATACCTTGCAATGGGTCTTGAAAGAATAAAACATTGGGAAAACAGGAAGGCTAAATAAAATATTCAATCTATGGCATCTATCATAGAGCTTTGGAGTGTATCTGGCACAATGTGATAGGAGCTGTAATTCAGCTTGTGCACCATTAGATCTATACATGGTAGAACCCAATTTAGAATAAGCTGGTTGACTGTTTCTTGATGAAGAACCCATTCTTTTGAGTGGCAAGACATTTCTTGAATGGTGAGGGAGATTTGAGTCCCCCCTTGATAGTTGATTTAAGCAACCACTGTTATGATGTCTGATAAGAAATGGAGATGGGACTTGACTTGGACCATGGCCTGAAGAGCTATAAGAAACACTTGTAGTTTCATAATGTTGAGGGATAACCTCACCTCTAGAGAGAACCAAATTCTTTGCATCCCTCAAGACCTCCAGATGGTGTCCCACTCCCGGCCCAGGCGAGTGCTGATGTGAGCACTGAAAACAAAGAATGCTATAGAGCAGGGAAATAAAGTACCTTTGATATAGCTATTAGAAAACAGGAACCTAGTAAGACACTGTAAAAACTTCCTGAGCATTAGGGCTTACCTTCCAAATGTTCTTCTAGGCAGACTCATGTATTCTAAGTGAAATACCAAGTATACACCTTATCACACCTGCACCTGAAAAGGAATCTGTGATTCCTGGTTTGCAGCCTCTGCTTTGTCCTTAAGGCACAGGAGGGCTGAGAAACAACTTGCATCAGACACTTTATGTATAACAAAAATATTTTAAAACACACATATAAAAGATAACTGTGAAGAGGAAAATACAATTCACAGGTCTAATCAAATTCCTTATTTGTGAAACTTGTTATGTTAACACTAAGCTTGACATAGCTAGTGTGTATTGAGACTAGCAATGCGCGTTGGTGCAAGTACTAAAATGTTATAGATTCATGTTTGCATGTAGTAGAACATACAATTTAATATCTAAGATAAATTAAATTATCAGGGTCTGTCAAAAACAGACTCTATACTACTCAAAATAATGATATTAGTCAAAATACCTGATATTATTGAGATCAATAGTAACCGGACCACAAAGCATACATAAAAAGTGCATGAATTGGTAGAAAATTTTGTATCTCTGTTGTATAACAGGAAAATTATAAAAAAAAATATAAAATACGCTGAGGTGGAAACATTTGTATTGGTAATACAAAACTATATAGAAAACCAAACGTGTCGGCATAATGATTATGGGCAAGTTTACAAGTGGAGCGCTATTTAACCGTGCCCCCGTAAAGAGGCAAATTTGCCCATTTACTGGCACACGTTAAATAATCATCCATTACAAGTGGCTGGTTAATGCTCCAGCGAACTTGCGGTAGCATTTTACAGAGGTCAGACCTATGGTAAATTAAATAAATGTGCCCCAATTGCCCCCCAAATAAAGTGGACAGTTTCATTAATTGAAGAAAAATATATAAGCATTTTTATTTAAAAGAAAAACTGCACAGTTATAAGGGGTTAAAGAAAAAAAAGCACTGAAAGTGCCTTTACATTGCAGACTATGGGTGACTGCGTTATCCCTGTAAATATATATGTATATGCTTATATAGTGTGCACATACATATTTAAATACAAAATTACACATGTATACCCATATTGGAAAAAAGGAGTTTATAAATAGTGCCTCTGTCTCTGACAGAGGAGCGACCTGGGAGGCGCTAACAATGGTAGTGTGGAAAAATAGTTAAGCTTTTGGGGGTACACAGAAAAGAGCAGCTTGTGAGCCCTCACTACCAGCTACTCTTAAGTAGTATCAAAAACAAGAGTTCGAGACCTTCACAGCACTAGACTAAAACGAGAAATAGGATTTAAATAGTATAAATTATACAGAGCATCACAATAGTATAAAATGAAATAAACTGATTGATCACATAGATTGCATTCAATACAATTTCGATAACGGTGTGCAGATGATGTACGCAAAGTATAATTACAACCTATGTTGATTAAAACTTATACCTATATTATTAAAAAACACAAATAAGTGAAAAAATATTAGTCTTTAGATAAGGTGAGCGAAATCTGGAGCAGAGAAGAATATCAGAGAATCCCCGAATGGGCAAATAATCTACTTACATTGGGTGACCTCAATCATATGAGGTAAGTGTGGAGCAGATCGTAATACATGACAACAGTCACTAGAAATCCGTATGTGGGATCGGCCAGGCAGATCTGTCTTCTATTAACCCGGTGTCCGTCTCAAGATTGGTTGTTAACTACAAGTTTGACCAATCAGGGGTCAGATACTCACATAAATGGAGGAAATCAAAGACAAAGCGGACATAGCATAATATTGTTTTAATATATGTCGCTTAAACAAAGTATAAAATATTACTCACAAGGAAGACCTCCATTGAATATGAGGTATCAGAATGGCACATAGAGTAATCTTTAAAAATTCTGTGGTGTCCAATTAGATTAAAATGATTTGAAACAAATTCGTAATAAAATTACTGTTGGTGTATGTATCAAAAAGACACTGGAAGCTTTTAAAGAAACTGCATTAGGCTTTACTTGTACAGATGCATCAGCAATATATGGAACATACCAAAGGACTTGTAAAACAATAGTCAGCACACACAGAGGAGGAAAAACACAATAGAGATTAAAGAACAGCTTCCTTCCTGTATAAAAGAATGAACAAGATCCCAGATATTAACAATCAGCAATCTAAACTGAACAGCGCCATCTACAGCATTAATGTTGTTCATACATATGGTATAGTACATGCTGTTGTATTTCCCAACATTTACTACGGGTGTTAACAAACACTAGCAGTAAAAAATAAGATTTGTACAGTCTATCAATTCAGTAACCGGGAACAACACCCCATATACCTACTCTGGTTTGAATAAGGATATTGATATAGTGGCATTCTTATGAGTATGGACCAGCACCAGAGATTTAGATAGTGGAATCCTTTTGTATAGGTCGTTTTCAATAACCATTCTGTATAAGTATATGCCGTTGCCTTCGTTTTTAGTATATTAGTATTTTTTATACTCCCATTATATTGCGTATAAAAACGGAAGCCTTATGTTAGGAACTTTTAGTTTCCAGTAAAATTAGATTGACTAGACATATGTAGGGGGGGTCACCTTTAAACCAATCATAAGAATTAATCTATATATATTGAGTGTGTATTTACCACATAGCCCCATTCCTCATAACTTTTTGAGAAGTAACAAATAGAGTTGCCTAGATGTCCTTGGAAACCAGTACATACAGGGGCAAAACTACAGGGGGTGCAGAGGTCACAATTGTGACTTTAAAAAAAACATTGACCTGCCACTGCCTGCACTGATATCATGTGAGTGTGACATGATGCTTCACTAGTGTCTCTGACTACAGGGGTTAGCCCATTGGTGTTTATGTGTGTGTGTGTATGTATGTGACTGTGTGTGTATTTATGCATGTATGTGTGTATGTTTGTGGAACCAGCAAATTACAGACCTTGTTACTACAGCATGGGGGGCGGGGGTAAACAGTGTCAGTCTATACAGTACCACTATATACAGTACGGGGGGCTGGATCATGTCACTGACTACTGTGGTCACTTTATAAAGTACTGGGTGGGTAGGGTCAGGCCAGCCATCTCACCGGCAGATTACAGACTGTGTCACTGACTCACTATATACAGTACTGGTGGGTTAAACAGTGTCACTATATACAGTAATGGGGGGTCAGACCGTCTCACAGACTGTGGACACAGGGTACCTCCTATTGTAGTAGACATGTAATCTGATTCACATTTTTTTCTGTGTTAAATGTAAAAAAAAAAAAGATATGTATCAAATTCACTTTTTTTGGGGGGTGGGGGTGGGGGGCCCTTCTTAGATTCTTGCACCTGGGCCCTGTGGTTTCTAGTTACGCCTCTAAATACATACTTTAAGCTACGAGCGAAAGCTAATACAGGTCACTCTCCCACCCAAGTATAATATGGCTTATACATAAGAGTAAGAGGGTAAACTCTAATCCCTAAAGAAAGGTATATGTTTCTCAACTTTTGTAAAAAAAAAGTGGTCTCCTATCTCATATGCAAATAGACTATTTATTTACTCATCCTAAATAAAATGATATTGATATGTATCGGTCATTTTCAATCAAACATTTAGCAATCTGAGTTTGGAATGTTTAAATGTATATTCTTAAATTAAAAGCCTGCTCTTTTACCGCAAACATTTAGTGCGGTTTTAGATAACACTCACTACTCTTATTTGAAAAACAATAACAAAAAGGCTTGGTCATTTGCTCCAATCAGTGATCGAGCTAAATTCTAGTACACTCTGTCCCCAATTCATACTTCTATATATGGGAGCGTTTTTTTTTTTATATGATAAATAATGGTATTGATTGTGAATTGTGGTATGTGTATACAAAATAACAAACAAAAGCAAGCCAGGTACAGACTCACTCCACGCAAGAAGCGGGAGTTATAAATGAGTGCCGGTAACCACAAACAACACTAACCTCTGATGAAGTATTTTAATAACTTTGAAACGCGTCAGGTATATATGATGTTGTTCCCGGCTGCTGAATTGATAGACTGTACAGATCTTATTTTTTACTGCGAGTGTTTGTTAACACCCGTAGTCATCTTATAACAAATTTGTTTCAAAACGTTTTAATCTAATTGGACACCACAGAATTTTTAAAGATTACTCTATGTGCCATTCTGATACCTCATATTCAATGGAGGTCTTCCTTGTGAGTAATATTTTGTACTTTGTTTAAGCGACATATATTAAAACAATATTATGCTATGTCCGCTTTGTCTTTGATTTCCTCCATTTATGTGAGTATCTGACCCCCTATTGGTCAAACTTGGAGTGAGCAACCAATCTTGAGACGGACACCGGGTAAATAGAATACAGATCTGCCTGGCTGACTGATCCCACATACGGATTTATAGTAACTGTTGTAGTGACTGTTGTCATGTATTACCGCATACCGCATATGATTGAGGTTACCCTCAAGAGGATTGAGGTTACCCTCAAGTAGATTATTTGCCCATTTGGAGATTCTCTGATATTCTTCTCGGCTCCAGATTTCGCTCACCTTATCTAAAGACTCATATTTTTTCACTTATTTGTGTTTTTTAATAATACTCAACATAGGTTGTAATTATACTTTGTGTACATCATCTGCACACTGTTATCGAAATAGCCAATTGTATTGAATGCAACCTATGTGATCAATCAGTTTATTTAATTTTATACTATTGTGATGCTCTGTATAATTTATACTATTTAAATCCTATTTCATGTTTTAGTCTAGCGCTGTGGATGTATACACATATATACACATATGTAGACATGTATACATACACACATGCACATATTTAGCCATAGAGAGATAGATAGATAGATAGATAGATAGATAGATAGATAGATAGATTGGAGCCCTTCCCAGTCAAACACTTATACCATATCCCTTTTGACCCTTTAAAAACACTTTTATTATTAATAATATGATATTTTATTAAAAAGTGTATACATGTGTGTAATACTTTATTTTAATAAATGATGCGCATGATGAGCTATGCTCGTCATGCATATTGCGGCCTGTAGACACCTGATGAGCCCTTTTCACAGGGGGACCGCCGAACAAACACTGTTTTGGTGATCCACCACCCTACAGGCCCGGTGAATGTTGATGGCCTAGTAGGCGTGCCAGTGACGTCACCACATACGCATTTGATGACATCACAAAATGGGGCAGAATCGGATAGCTTAGTGTAGATGCAAGGGAGCTGGATGAGGGATGTTATTCAAAACACCCTTAATTTCAACTCCCTTAGCAGCTACAAACCTCCAAGACCCCTCATTTGAAATATTCTTATTATTATCGGTTATTTGTAGAGCGCCAACAGATTCCGCAGCGCTAAATAGAATGTTGGTGGTCTTGGAGCAGTACCACACAACAGATGTTATAAAATAAAGTAAAAAACAACATATGGATTTGCTTAGGAATGGGTCTAGAAACCCCTTATAAAGTTTATTCTCTATTAGTCTCAGAAAAGATATGAATTTTGTCTGTATAGTCAGTTAATCACTGTAATAGAATTGCCAGGTGTCCAGTATTTAACTGGACAGTGCAGAATTACAGCAGCCTCTCCAGTAAAATCTCTACAACAATATTCTACTCTTAATTGTCCAATTTTTTCAATTCCCCTGAGTGGCAGCTACATTTTAAAGGCCTCTTAGTCATCTACATATTTTAAATATGTAGGTAAAGTCTAAAACAAAATAATAATTGCTGTCTAATATGTCACTGGCACTGTTCGGCACTACTCAGTTTGTGTTACTTGAAGTCATTTTGTTACTGGCAACCTTGATTAGTATTAATACACTGCTCTGTGTGTGTTACTTGCAGTCAAAACCATGGAAGGGGTTACATCACTGTAGTGTGTATTTTACTGGCAGCCAGAAGATAAAAAGTGGGGCCCAAGGTACAGTTTTGGGGAGTGGCCATTGTGTGACCCACCTACTAATTTTGCCCAATCACAGGCACAGGTCTATAGGTTGTCCAGTATTTTTGTGGAGGGCAACTGGCAACCCTATTCTATACTGTAAAATTGTTCATCTATAATTTATAATATAAACCCCAAAAGTCTGTATGGGCCCCTATTTCACATGTGTCTATCCTTGATGACAAATTATAAAGGTGATCACAGTAAAAGCAGTTGTTACTTGGCCATTTTCAATAGTATTTGCTAAAAACTATGCAAAAATTATACATTGTTTTTACAGTTTTTGCTGCAGCTATCTCACATGCCAAGAATTATAAATATAATAATGGTATATTGTAAATATGCTGAGCCTGCTAAAAAAAATTGTGTGGGTCACTTACAATATGGTTTAAATTTAGGTAACAAAAAAAAGCTTAAAATTTGCTCAGCACTGGGGTCAAAAAAGGCATAGCAGTGAAAGGGTTAATGTGTTTTACATGTGTTTTGTGCAACTTTTTTTTAACCCTTACAGTTTACTTCAGGTCTAAAGTCACTCTGAATATTCTAGCGCAGTTTTAACTTTCGCTCGAGTGCAAACTTTAATTTTCAACATGTAATACCAACGGAAATTAGCGTGGTTGTGGTCGTGATATCCATTGAAAGTATAGGCTGCACTTGAGTGAAGTAATCTGCGCTAGCCCTTCTCTGGTTAACACACTTTACCATGGACTTGTAGTATCAAAGTTGTGCACTAAAGGTAGTGCGATCATCATTGATATTGGTTATTGCACCCACGCTATGATTAGCGCACCCCTTGTAATCGGGCTCAAAATGTTTTAATTACACAGTGACAAAACAACTTCAAAATGCATTAATATTATTTATTTTGCCTGCTTTTTCTGAAATATAAAACCACTGAGAACAAAGTGCTTTTTGTAGAATTCAAGAAAAAGAATCTCCTACATGCTTTCCAAAGGTAATGTCCCTTTAAGCAGGTTATCAGCAAACAAATGATAAATGTTCCTTTTTAGCAGGTTCGCAACAAACAAAGATAATGTCCCTTTAAGCAGGTTATCAGCAAACAAATGATAAATGTTCCTTTTTAGCAGGTTTGCAACAAACAAAGATAATGTCCCTTTAAGCAGGTTATCAGCAAACAAATGATAAATGTTCCTTTTTAGCAGGTTTGCCTGGTAGGACAATTCCTTAATAAATGCCCTTTAAGGCCACAGTACAAACACAGGCCAAGATAAAGTCTTCTCCGTTTCTGTTAATTTTATGGTTCCTACTTCCATAGGTTCAGCCTGATCAGGAGAAGGAGAGGCAGTCGTTACTGGGTTAGAAAAACGAGGAGCCAGACGAAAAGAAGTTCGAGTTGAGGACCTCTGATTTCTTTCTCTTTCTTGTTGGCGTTCACGATATCTGGAATCGAGACTGATACAAAGATTTATCAAGGCTTCTAGGGATTCTGGAAGTTCCCGATACACCAATTCATCTTTGAGACGTTCTGAAAGTCCTTTGCGAAAAGCTGCTCTAAGAGCTCCCTGATTCCAAGTAGTTTCAGATGCAAGAGTGCGGAACTCAATGGCATATTGAGACACTGGTTGACCACCCTGTCGTAGGTCTAAAAGAGAAGCTTCAGCAGCGGAAGACCTTCCAGGTTTGTCAAACACGTTAGAGAATACAGAGAGAAAAGCATCCACATCTTGAAGTATAGGATCATTCTTTTCTAACAGAGGTGATACCCAGGCCAAAGCTCTTCCTTTCATTAAAGGGACAGTCTAGGCCAAAATAAACTTTCATGATTCAGATAGAGCATGTAAGTTTAAACAACTTTCCAATTTACTTTTATCACCAATTTTGCTTTGTTCTCTTGGTATTCTTAGTTGAAAGCTTAACCTAGGAGGTTCATATGCTAATTTCTTAGACCTTGAAGCCCACCTCTTTCATATTGCATTTTAACAGTTTTTCACCACTAGAGGGTGTTAGTTCACGTATTTCATATAGATAACACTGTGCTCGTGCACGAGAAGTTATCTGGGAGCAGGCACTGATTGGCTAGACTGCAAGTCTGTCAAAAGAACTGAAAAAAGGGGCAGTTTGCAGAGGCTTAGATACAAGATAATCACAGAGGTTAAAAGTATATTATTATAAATGTGTTAGTTATGCAAAACTGGGAAATGGGTAATAAAGGGATTATCTATCTTTTAAAACAATAAAAATTCTGGTGTAGACTGTCCCTTTAAGGAAATGAGGAATGTAATCCGAGAAGAGGGAGTAGCAAAAAGGGTAGGACTGTTACGAAAGTGAAGTCGACATTGATTCAGAAAGCCCCTACAGTCTTCAGGATTCCCGTCATATTTGTCTGGAAGAGGTATCCTAGAACTCAATTGTCCTTGTGATTGATTGTTGGAAATCGGAGGAGGAGATGCCTCAATAGGATTAGGATTGGGAGGAATAGGAGCAAACAAGCTCTGTAATAATGTAGTTATTTGATCCAGCTTAGAATCCAAGGATTGCAAGTGGGTAGCATGAGATCCCAGTAATTGTCCCTGGTGGGCCACGGCCATGGATAATTCAGTGGGGTCCATTTATGGCCCGTTTGTATCGTCAGCCGTATTGAACCAGCCCAGGATTTAACCCAACTGCTAGCGTGAAAATTAAAACACACGCTAGCACACTGAGAAATATCCAGGACGTGACCCACTCAGGAAACAAAATAAGCAGGATATAACGTCTTCCCAAAAGAAATAGTAACTCAGTATATCTTCTTGAGAACTCAATTGACACACAGGTGATAATGTTCCTTTTTAGCAGGTTTGCAACAAACAAAGGTAATGTCCCTTTAAGCAGGTTATCAGCACCAAATGATAAATGTTCCTTTTTAGCAGGTTTGCAACAAACAAAGATAATGTCCCTTTAAGCAGGTTATCAGCAAACAAATGAAAAATGTTCCTTTTTAGCAGGTTTGCAACAAAGAAAATGTCCCTTTAAGCAGGTTATCAGCAAACAAATGATAAATGTTCCTTTTTAGCAGGTTTGCAACAAACAAAGATAATGTCCCTTTAAGCAGGTTATCAGCAAACAAATGATAAATGTTCCTTTTTAGCAGGTTTACAACAAACAAAGATAATGTCCCTTTAAGCAGGTTATCAGCAAACAAATGATAAATGTTCCTTTTTAGCAGGTTTGCAACAAACAAAGATAATGTCCCTTTAAGCAGGTTATCAGCAAACAAATGATAAATGTTCCTTTTTAGCAGGTTTGCAACAAACAAAGATAATGTCCCTTTAAGCAGGTTATCAGCAAACAAATGATAAATGTTCCTTTTTAGCAGGTTTCCAAAGATTGAGGCAAGCAAGGTCAGACAGACAGGAGTTAATAAATCCAGGGGAGAGAGTTTAGCAAAGTCAGACAGGCAATGGTAGATTTTCCAGGAGACAGGTTGAGGGATATAGATTAGGCTAAGTCAGGCAGGCAATAATCAGATAAAACAGAGTACTCACAGAACGAAGACAGGACTTTACAAACGGGCCCCGAGTAATATCTCCCGCCGTGATTTAAAGGCTGAGAGAGAGGGCCGTGTAGTCAGAGGGAGTGTCCGAGAATGCGTCACGTTGCTAGGCAACGTTACGTAACGAAAACAGAAGAGATCCGGGAGCCGCGGCGAGACGGCGATGAACAGAGGGAATCGTGACAATTCTAAGTTCGGCTTATTGAGCTTATTGTGTGTTTCAACTCATAATATGAGCGCAACCCGCACAGCACAAAAAGCTGAACTTCTAGCACAGTTAACACTTGATCGGGAGCGTTTATTAGCGCTCCACTTGTAATCTGGCACTTATTTTCTATGCAAATCTCTTCAATACAGTTATTAGTTTCTGAAGCATATATAAAATACTTCAATGTCCCTTTAACTGTTTTATTTTTGTAATATATGCTATATACATCACATTCTTTACTTAATTTCAATTTAAAATATGAATTTTGGTTGGAGCATAATCATTCAAAAGTCCTTTTTCATCGCTTTTTATAAATGACATTTTTTTAGCATTATTTCTTACTACAAGTAGCATTTATTGGGTCTTCATTAAATAATACAAAATTAATGCTAGTATTTTTTTATGCCACCAGTGTTATTCCATATGAAGTCTGTCGCTGGTAAATGTTTTAATTGCTTTAATTAGACGTGCTGACAGCTGTCGTGTGCCTGGGATCTCTTTGGGGACTTGTATAGTGTTTTTTTAGATTAAGTAATGGCCTGTCTTCATGCAAGAAAACTCCACTTAACCTTGCTCTATAAACTTCATGGTAATCGTCACAGCTGGAGAGTCTCACAATTCAGGCAGCATATGGCTGGTGTATTGGTCAGGCCAGCCCATAAAGGTTCCAGCCTGGTTGTATAAGAGACGTCAATTAGATTATCAAAGACGTTCATATAAGGAATTGTAAATATAATTTAGGGGCTGTATTCAGATCAAAACAAAGAGTGTGGGTGAAAAAAACAGCACTCCCAATTCCAAACACATAAATACCCCTAACCTTAAAGGGACAGTCAAGTCCCAAAAAAACTTTAATGATTCAAATAGGGCATGTCATTTTAAACAATTTTCCAATTTCCTTTTATCACCAATTTTGCTTTGTTCTCTTGGTATTCTTAGTTGAAAGCTAAACCTAGGAGATTCATATGCTAATTTCTTAGACCTTGAAGGCCGCCTCTAATCTAAATGCATTTTGACAGTTTTTCACCACTAGAGGGCACTAGTTCATGTGTTTCATATAGATAACAGTGAGCTCATGCATGTGACTTTACCGTGGATTGAGCACTGATTGGCTAAAATGCAAGTCTGTCAAAAGAACTGACATAAGAGGGCAGTCTGCTGAAGCTTAGATACAAGGTAATTACAGAGGTAAAATGTGTATTAATATAACTGTGTTGGTTATGGAAAACTGGGGAATAGGTTATTAAGGGATTATCTAGCTTTTAAAACAACAAAAATTCTGGTGTTGACTGTCCCTTTAAGCAACAGCAGCATACAGTATAAAAAAATTAACAATTATAGAATATTATAGTATAATGCAAAAGCATGATCCAATGTCAATGTGATAGTAAGTAATGTACTTTATAAAGTATGCTACTGTACATTTGAGACATTACACTTTTAATACATGGCTGTTCTGATGTAAAATGATTGCCGGATCTGTGAAAAGAGAAATAGAGAAGTGTTAAATGTTGACATTTTAAACAGAAGAGGAAATATCACATACTTAGTAAGGACCAAATAAAGCATGAAGTAAATTTGGTTTTGGTCTCGTTGTTAATACAATGAATACACTAGCTAGTTCATACAGCATAATGTATGAAATGTTAACCAAGGGTACCTATTAGAAAAAGCCTGAAGTCTAACTAATTCAGACAATAAAATGGTTTTATAGTATAAATAGAATTAGGGGTCAATTTATAAAACTCCGTACGGAGCTTAATGCCCCGTCTTTCCGATGAGCCTTCAGGTTTGCCAGAAACAGAAGTTATGAAGCAGCGGTCTAAAGACGGCTGCTCCATAACCTGTCCGCCTGCTCTGAGGCGGCAGACAGAAAATCAACCCGATGGAATATGATCATGTTGATTGACACCCCCTGCTAGCAGCCGGTTGGCCGCGAATCTGCAGGGGGCCGCATTGCACCAGCAGTTCACAGGAACTGCTGGTGCAATGATAGATGCTGACAGCATATGCACATTAATAAATTGACCTCTTAGGGGCCTATTTATGAAATGTTTGTCCAACAGGATTTGATCAGCAGATCATGTCCGACAGACATTGCTGAGTGCGGAGAGCAATATGCTCTCCGCATTCAGCATTGCACCAGCAGCTCTTGTGAACTGCTGGTGCAACGCAGCCCCCTGCTAGCAGGGGGTGTCAATCAACCCGATCGTATTGGATCGGGTTGATTTCACGCAATCTCTGTCCACCTCCTCAGAGCAGGCGGACAGGTTATGGAGCAGCGGTCTTTAGACTGTTGCTTCATAACTGGTGTTTCTGGCAAGTCTGAAGGCTCGCCAGAAACAAGGCCCTTCAAGCTCCATACGGAGCTTGATAAATGGGCCCCATAGCCTCTAGCTGGGGAATAAAGCCCTTCAATTCTAGTAAGCTTAAATTCTTAATTATCTACAATTAAGACAAATTCTAAAATATATCTATATAGCTGCAATCTGACTATAGTCTTAGAATACCTTTGTCTAAAATCTTAAAAATATAGAACAGTCATACATCACCAACATGAACCAAATTAAATGTGTTCCAGCTTTTCCAAGTAGATTCAGGTCACCTCATATGAAGAAAGGTATTGCAATCAGATAATAAAAGGTAGCCCAATTTTGCTTATAGTGACTGTGTTCCAAGGCAGCAAATTATCAGTCAAAAATTCAGCAGTCAGCACGCCAGCCCCTTCTATCCTCTTGTATGAGGTTATATCACGTGATTATCCCCTCCCTTTATTATTCTAATCATCGGTGAAACGATATGATAGGCCCTCAGAGCTTGTCTCTGATTCACCCTTGCAAAACTTGTCTCTGATTCACCCTTGGATCTGAATATCTCTTAGGTTATTTTAGAAAACACCTCCCTGAGCAGCCAAATGCCTTTTGGCTGCAATACCGTTTCTGATCTATAGGTGGCAGCAGATAACTAGGAATGCAGTTTTACCATCAAATATTGCTAACAGTTTAATTATTTAAAGGGACAGTCTACACCAGAATTGTTATTGTTTTAAAAGATAGATAATCCCTTTATTACCCATTCCCCAGTTTTGCATAACCAACACAGTTATATTTATATACTTTTAACCTCTGTGATTATCTTGTATCTAAGACTCTGCAAACTGCCCCTTTATTTCAGTTCTTTTGACAGACTTGCAGTTTAGCCAATCAGTGCTGGCTCCCAGATAACTTCACGTGCATGAGCACAGTGTTATCTATACGAAACACATGAACTAACACCCTCTAGGGGTGAAAAACTGTTAAAATGCATTCTGAAAAGAGGTGGCCTTCAAGGTCTAAGAAATTAGCATATGAACCTCCTAGGTTAAGCTTTCAACTAAAAATACCAAGAGAACAAAGCAAAATAGGTGATAAAAGTAAATTGGAAAATTGTTTAAAATTACATGCCCTATCTGAATCATGAAAGTTTATTTTGGACTAGACTGTCCCTTTAACCTTTAAAATGTTTACCCAACATACTATAATCTCTTGTATTAATAAATCATATGTTTCATTTATGGTCCGCACAGTGCCATTTTCTCTGATCATTTTAAGAGGGTTCCAAAATGCTAATATTTACTTTGAAGTGGCCCTCTGGCCTTATTTATACATCAGTCTAAATCCTTTGTTCTCTTCTGTGTAATTTTGCATATTGAGTGGGGGAGGACTGAATTTTGAAGTGTAGTTAGCCAGGCATCTAATGTCTCAGTCATGATCTCATAATTGCAATACTCAGAATGTGTCCAGTAATAAAATAAACATTTTCAAATGTAATATTTGATAGATTGTATTCTTATTTTATTGTATTTATACATATTTATATATATATATATATGTGTGTGTGTGTGTGTGTGTGTATTATCTACTGACATTCACAGATACCCTGACATAATTCCCCTTCCAATTTTCAATGGATGTAGGACACATGTATTGGAATTGGCTTACAGTAAGTGATATTTGGTGAGTGTATTGACAGTATTCATCATAGACAGCCTTCTATGAAGAGAGTCTGTTAATTTATAACACCTGACATTCAAGTTAATCCACGGGTACATGCAATTGTTACTGTTAGGAATTATTGTTAGCGTGAGTAGCATTGCTGCTCTTATTTGCATGTAAAATATTGATAATAAATGCGTGTTCGAAAACGAGAATGTTATTGCATTTTTAATGTCTACAAAAGGGTTAACAGTTTCTGTTACTGACAGAAACATTTCAGGCAGGGATATCCACTCCAGAAAGGGAGGGAGATGATAAAAAAAACTGTCAGTAAGCACAGCTGTGTAGAGTCAGTGGGAAAAAAAGGAGGATGTTTGATCCTGTTTGAAATGTGTTTTTCTTTCATGTAATTAGCAAGAGTCCATGAGCTAGTGACGTATGGGATATACATTCCTACCAGGAGGGGCAAAGTTTCCCAAACCTCAAAATGCCTATAAATACACCCCTCACCACACCCACAATTCAGTTTTACAAACTTTGCCTCCGATGGAGGTGGTGAAGTAAGTTTGTGCTAGATTCTACGTTGATATGCGCTCCGCAGCAAGTTGGAGCCCGGTTTTCCTCTCAGCGTGCAGTGAATGTCAGAGGGATGTGAGGAGAGTATTGCCTATTTGAATGCAGTGATCTCCTTCTACGGGGTCTATTTCATAGGTTCTCTGTTATCGGTCGTAGAGATTCATCTCTTACCTCCCTTTTCAGATCGACGATATACTCTTATATATACCATTACCTCTACTGATTCTCGTTTCAGTACTGGTTTGGCTATCTGCTATATGTAGATGAGTGTCCTGGGGTAAGTAAGTCTTATTTTCTGTGACACCCCAAGCTATGGTTGGGCACTTTGTTTATAAAGTTCTAAATATATGTATTCAAACATTTATTTGCCTTGACTCAGAATGTTCAACTTTCCTTATTTTCAGACAGTCAGTTTCATATTTGGGATAATGCATTTGTTTTAATAAATTTTTTCTTACCTTCAAAAAATTTGACTCTTCCCTGTGGGCTGTTAGGCTCGCGGGGGCTGAAAATGCTTCATTTTATTGCGTCATTCTTGGCGCGGATTTTTTTGGCGCAAAAATTCTATTTCCGTTTCCGGCGTCATACGTGTCGCCGGAAGTTGCGTCATTTTTTTGACGTTATTTTGCGCCAAAAATGTCGGCGTTCCGGATGTGGCGTCATTTTTGGCGCCAAAAGCATTTAGGCGCCAAATAATGTGGGCGTCTTATTTGGCGCGAAAAAATATGGGCGTCACTTTTGTCTCCACATTATTTTAGTCTCATTTTTTATTGCTTCTGGTTGCTAGAAGCTTGTTCTTTGGCATTTTTTCCCATTCCTGAAACTGTCTTTTAAGGAATTTGATCAATTTTGCTTTATATATGTTGTTTTTTCTCTTACATATTGCAAGATGTCCCACGTTGCATCTGAGTCAGAAGATATTACAGGAAAATCGCTGTCAAGTGCTGAATCTACCAAAGCTAAGTGCATCTGCTGTAAACTTTTGGTAGCTATTCCTCCAGCTGTTGTTTGTATTGATTGTCATGACAAACTTGTTAAAGCAGATAATATTTCCTTTAGTAAAGTACCATTGCCTGTTGCAGTTCCTTCAACATCTAAGGTGCAGAATGTTCCTGATAATATAAGAGATTTTGTTTCAGAATCCATTAAGAAGGCTATGTCTGTTATTTCTCCTTCTAGTAAACGTAAAAAATCTTTTAAAACTTCTCTCCCTACAGATGAATTTTTAAATGAAGATCATCATTCTGATTCTGATGATTCCTCTGGTTCAGAGGATTCTGTCTCAGAGGTTGATGCTGATAAATCTTCATATTTATTTAAAATGGAATTTATTCGTTCTTTACTTAAAGAAGTACTAATTGCTTTAGAAATAGAGGATTCTGGTCCTCTTGATGTTAATTCTAAACGTTTGGATAAGGTTTTTAAAGCTCCTGTGGTTTTTCCAGAAGTTTTTCCTGTTCCTAATGCTATTTCTGCAGTAATTTCCAAGGAATGGGATAAATTGGGTAATTCATTTACTCCTTCTAAACGTTTTAAGCATTTATATCCTGTGCCGTCTGACAGATTAGAATTTTGGGACAAGATCCCTAAAGTTGATGGGGCTATTTCTACCCTTGCTAAACGTACTACTATCCCTACGTCAGATGGTACTTCGTTTAAAGATCCTCTAGATAGGAAAATTGAATCCTTTCTAAGAAAAGCTTATCTGTGTTCAGGTAATCTTCTTAGACCTGCTATATCTTTGGCTGATGTTGCTGCAGCTTCAACTTTTTGGTTGGAAACTTTAGCGCAACAAGTAACACATCGTGATTCTCATGATATTATTATTCTTCTTCAGCATGCTAATAATTTTATATGTGATGCTATTTTTGATATTATCAGAGTTGATGTCAGGTTTATGTCTCTAGCTATCTTAGCTAGAAGAGCTTTATGGCTTAAAACTTGGAATGCTGATATGGCTTCTAAATCAACTTTGCTTTCCATTTCTTTCCAGGGTAACAAATTATTTGGTTCTCAGTTGGATTCCATTATTTCAACTGTTACTGGTGGGAAAGGAACTTTTTTACCACAGGATAAAAAATCTAAAGGTAAAAACAGGGCTAATAATCGTTTTCGTTCCTTTCGTTTCAACAAAGAACAAAAACCTGATCCTTCATCCTCAGGAGCAGTTTCGGTTTAGGAAACCATCTCCAGTCTGGAATAAATCCAAGCCAGCTAGAAAGGCAAAGCCTGCTTCTAAGTCCACATGAAGGTGCGGCCCTCGTTCCAGCTCAGCTGGTAGGGGGCAGGTTACGTTTTTTCAAGGAAATTTGGATCAATTCTGTTCACAATCTTTGGATTCAGAGCATTGTTTTAGAAGGGTACAGAATTGGTTTCAAGATGAGACCTCCTGCAAAGAGATTTTTTCTTTCCCGTGTCCCAGTAAATCCAGTAAAAGCTCAAGCATTTCTGAAATGTGTTTCAGATCTAGAGTTGTCTGGAGTAATTATGCCAGTTCCAGTTCCGGAACAGGGGATGGGGTTTTATTCAAATCTCTTCATTGTACCAAAGAAGGAGAATTCCTTCAGACCAGTTCTGGATCTAAAAATATTGAATCGTTATGTAAGGATACCAACGTTCAAGATGGTAACTGTAAGGACTATATTGCCTTTTGTTCAGCAAGGGAATTATATGTCCACAATAGATTTACAGGATGCATATCTGCATATTCCGATTCATCCAGATCATTATCAGTTCCTGAGATTCTCTTTTCTGGACAAGCATTACCAGTTTGTGGCTCTGCCGTTTGGCCTAGCTACAGCTCCAAGAATTTTTACAAAGGTTCTCGGTGCCCTTCTGTCTGTAATCAGAGAACAGGGTATTGTGGTATTTCCTTATTTGGACGATATCTTGGTACTTGCTCAGTCTTTACATTTAGCAGAATCTCATACGAATCGACTTGTGTTGTTTCTTCAAGATCATGGTTGGAGGATCAATTTACCAAAAAGTTCTTTGATTCCTCAGACAAGAGTAACCTTTCTGGGTTTCCAGATGGATTCAGTGTCCATGACTCTGTCTTTAACAGACAAGAGACGTCTAAAATTGATTGCAGCTTGTCGAAACCTTCAGTCACAATCATTCCCTTCGGTAGCCTTATGCATGGAAATTCTAGGTCTTATGACTGCTGCATCGGACGCGATCCCCTTTGCTCGTTTTCACATGCGACCTCTTCAGCTCTGTATGCTGAAGCAATGGTGCAAGGATTACACGAAGATTTCTCAAATAATATCTTTAAAACCGATTGTTCGACACTCTCTAACATGGTGGACAGACCACCATCGTTTAATTCAGGGGGCTTCTTTTGTGCTTCCGACCTGGACTGTAATTTCAACAGATGCAAGTCTTTCAGGTTGGGGAGCTGTGTGGGGATCTCTGACAGCACAAGGAGTTTGGGAATCTCAGGAGGTGAGATTACGATCAATATTTTGGAACTCCGTGCAATTTTCAGAGCTCTTCAGTTTTGGCCTCTTCTGAAGAGAGAATCGTTCATTTGTTTTCAGACGGACAATGTCACAACTGTGGCATACATCAATCATCAAGGAGGGACTCACAGTCCTCTGGCTATGAGAGAAGTATCTCGAATTTTGGTTTGGGCGGAATCCAGCTCCTGTCTAATCTCTGCGGTTCATATCCCAGGTATAGACAATTGGGAAGCGGATTATCTCAGTCGCCAAACGTTACATCCGGGCGAATGGTCTCTTCACCCAGAGGTATTTCTTCAGATTGTTCAAATGTGGGAACTTCCAGAAATAGATCTGATGGCGTCCCATCTAAACAAGAAACTTCCCAGGTATCTGTCCAGATCCCGGGATCCTCAGGCGGAGGCAGTGGATGCATTATCACTTCCTTGGAAGTATCATCCTGCCTATATCTTTCCGCCTCTAGTTCTTCTTCCAAGAGTAATATCCAAGATTCTGAAGGAATGCTCGTTTGTTCTGCTGGTAGCTCCGGCATGGCCTCACAGATTTTGGTATGCGGATCTTGTCCGGATGGCCTCTTGCCAACCGTGGACTCTTCCGTTAAGACCAGACCTTCTGTCACAAGGTCCTTTTTTCCATCAGGATCTGAAATCCTTAAATTTAAAGGTATGGAGATTGAACGCTTGATTCTTGGTCAAAGAGGTTTCTCTGACTCTGTCATTAATACTATGTTACAGGCTCGTAAGTCTGTATCTCGAGAGATATATTATAGAGTCTGGAAGACTTATATTTCTTGGTGTCTTTCTCATCATTTTTCTTGGCATTCTTTTAGAATACCGAGAATTTTACAGTTTCTTCAGGATGGTTTAGATAAGGGTTTGTCCGCAAGTTCTTTGAAAGGACAAATCTCTGCTCTTTCTGTTCTTTTTCACAGAAAGATTGCTATTCTTCCTGATATTCATTGTTTTGTACAAGCTTTGGTTCGTATAAAACCTGTCATTAAGTCAATCTCTCCTCCTTGGAGTTTGAATCTGGTTCTGGGAGCTCTTCAAGCTCCTCCGTTTGAACCTATGCATTCATTGGACATTAAATTGCTTTCTTGGAAAGTTTTGTTCCTTTTAGCCATCTCTTCTGCTAGAAGAGTTTCTGAATTATCTGCTCTTTCTTGTGAGTCTCCTTTTCTGATTTTTTTGGGTGTGGATTATTTTCAGCAGGAATTGGCTGTCTTTATTTTATCCCTCCCTCTCTAGTGACTCTTGCGTGGAAAGATCCACATCTTGGGTAGTCATTATCCCATACGTCACTAGCTCATGGACTCTTGCTAATTGCATGAAAGAAAACATAATTTATGTAAGAACTTACCTGATAAATTCATTTCTTTCATATTAGCAAGAGTCCATGAGGCCCACCCTTTTTTGTGGTGGTTATGATTTTGTATAAAGCACAATTTATTCCAATTCCTTATTTTATATGCTTTCGCACTTTTTTCTTATCACCCCACTTCTTGGCTATTCGTTAAACTGAATTGTGGGTGTGGTGAGGGGTGTATTTATAGGCATTTTGAGGTTTGGGAAACTTTGCCCCTCCTGGTAGGAATGTATATCCCATACGTCACTAGCTCATGGACTCTTGCTAATATGAAAGAAATGAATTTATCAGGTAAGTTCTTACATAAATTATGTTTTTTCTCAATTTGTGTGGAAAATGGCCATTCCTTGCAAATTCGGGCACTTTCAAATACATTTTAAATTTGGTGGAAAGTTAATCTTATTGCATTTTTATATTTCTTTGGTATGTTATGAAATATATGTTTTCCTGAGAAGGAAAGAAAAAAAAGGGAGTGAATTTCTGGTATGCGAGATGAGCTGAGCTTGTGTGTGTGTGTATCGCTGTAAAAATGACCTTGGTGCATTTTTCTTTCTGTTACTTAGCTAAGAAATCAGACGTTGTAAGGAGGTATTTTGTAGTGTTATTTTTATGGCTGTATTTTAAAGTCAACATCATGTTTTAAGTATGTGTGTTATTAATAGCAGTTTTAGCTTAAGTGATAATTGTTGTATGCAAATAAAAAAAAAAACTGTCCACCTGTTGCGGCATATAAATATATTGTTTTTGCAAGTGAACTAATTAAGGGATTTGTGAATGTGCGGATGATTGAGTGACCTTTGGTCATGTTCAGGTAAATGAAAAAGATTAACATTGTATTTGCAAGATCTGTGCACGGCGTTAATGGAAAAGATAAAATATGGTTATAGGCTGTATATCATTAAATTTATTTAAAAGTATTTGGGTCCGTTTCTGTTGCAAGTAAATTAATATGCAGGTCATGATACAGTAAAGCAGTAGAATTTGTGTGGTAAATAATACAAGCAGCCTAAATCATGGTTAGGGTATACATATGTAATTTACGTGATAAATGGTTAGTCCTTAAAGGGACAGTACACTGTAACATAGTTTTGATATTAAGGTATTGTCAATGGCTTGTTATACAAGCTGAATAGTATTTATGAGTTTGTGTATATTAAGTAGCTAGTATTGTGCTTTCAAGACACAGTTATTGCAATGGGTTGAATTTCAGGTAAGAAGTATTTTTTATTGTGTTATATTTGTCTGTAAAACCGAAGCTTAGGGCTTAGACAGAGCAATGGAAAATTGTCACTTTATTACTTAAAGGACCAGTTTACTTGTGTGAAAGGAGTTCATGAGTAGCAATAACACTGTATTAGCAGTTTGCAAAATATATTTTTTGAGACCTTTCTTTGTATTATTCTTTTTAAATCTGCCGTTTAGATAGCAGATATTTACACAGTGTAACTTAATTCTCTCTGTAATGCAAGCTAAACTGATAAATTGTCTACAATCTTGGTGTTGCGATATGTGAGACTAGCGGAGAAGAAAAAAAGAGAGGAGAGAAAATATTTAAATGGATACAGGCAAACTGATATAAAATCTGAGATTTTAAGCAAATATTTACAGAGAAGAAAATTAGGTTTACTGTAAGCCTAACACTAGAATATTTAACTGTGTCAGCAGTTTTAATTAAAGATATTTTGTTAATTTGTGTAAAATGTCCCTTTAACTAGCCTGCACCCCACTGTGAGTGTGTTTTTATGCTGGCTGTGTTTCCTTGGGTTATTTAAAACATTTTTATTATAAGTAAGGCCATTGGATCATTGGGAACAATTTAAAGGGGAAATTTTATTAGTATTCTTTAGTAGAAAGCTTATTTTTTGTTATATGCAATTGTTTTATTTAGCTAGAGAACTACAGAATGGTGAATATCAAATTATAAACAAAGTTAAATCAAATAATTGTGTTGTTATTAAAATTTTGGTTATGTAAAAGTATAGACTGGATTCTAGAGCTTTTCACAAATTATTTGTGCCACACCTGATTTATTTAACAGTGAATTTGCATGGTGCATGCGAGCATGAGCTATATAAAACAGTGGCTGTACCATGGTTATCTGATCTTTCCCAAAATAGGATACTTAGGTGTTTGTGTGTTCCTTTTTAAATTTATGGTTCAGGATTTTATTTGTAAATATGCAACTGGAGTTTATTGATCATCTGCAGTGATTGCATCATAAGTATGATCTCATAGTATTGTGCATAGTAGAATTAGCAAACCAGGGTATAGATGGTTCTTTTAGGATTTTAATAATTTGTAGTGTTTTGTGAGTGTTGTATTTCAGTGAATGTCAGTATATGTGTTGAATTTAAGGTTAATTGTGGTTGTTTAAAGTTTGTATCAACTGTTAATGTTTTGTTTTGTGAAATGGACAACTGGTTTTAAATGTTTTCTAAAAGATTGTTGTGTTTTTCTCTGTTGTGACTTCGTGTGGAAGCGTGCTGTATGAATGGCATATTGAATAGTGAGGTGTATTTGATTTTGCTTGCTATTGAGAATAGTATTCTGCATGCATGAGTGGAGTGCATGATTTGTCTTTAGTTCCGTGTTATCTTGTGTTTGCGTGCCACATGAGATGTTTCACGCAAACAAGGGGGAAATATTGATTAGTATTGATGAGTATCTTTATGTGAGTTGGGTGATTATTATTTTAAGTAAGAAAGTAAACCTAAAATGTTTTTATTTTTCTATTTTGTTCTTAACACAATATTTGTATTTACAGGATGAGATCATGAAGCTGTATCCAGAGATTAAAGACACTAACTGAATTATTTTTGAGTTTTCCATATTTAGGTAAAATTTGTACAGATAAAATTCCATAGTGCACTCTCCAAAAGATTGAAGATTGAATGCAAGTAAACCTTTTAAAGAGAGAAAAAATGAAGATAAAAGACCTTTTGTCAAGCTTGTTTTAACCACCATACTGCAGTAAAAGTTGCTGAACTATCTTTGGATCCATTCTTTGCATTGCATGCTGGTACCAGCCCCAGGACTGGAGTCTGGGTAATCCATGACTGTTTCCTCTGATGTGTGTTGTCAGAACATAAAGACTATCCTTCTCTGGACTGTGCCTTGCCGGTTGATATTGAGGACCTGTTATGCTGTTACAGGGTCAACCAATTAAATTAGGGGAGTATTGTTTTTACTCGTTTACTTATATTTCTTGTTTTGTATGCTCTTGTATTGGTGTTATTTTCTGTTGATCATATTAGTTATTAGACGTCATATAGTTTTGTCTACAGAAAAGCATGCCTTATTGGTATTAGTGCACATTGTGGTTTATGTACTTAACAAAGTAACCCTTTAGATAAGCGTAACTCTAAACCTTGCAGTATTGTAACCTATTGAATGGCCCACTGAGTATAGAAAATATGTTTGCACCTTTATAGTATAAAGAAAATGCTGCAATATATCAGAATATTTTAGACCCTTCACCCTATAGAACACAATGAAGACATGTCTCAGCTAGAAGTTTATATTAATTATACAGATAAATATTTATTTAGGGAGTAGCATAATTATAGTTTATAAAATCAAATGTATTTTTCCCTTTTATTAATTGGTATGGTATCTGTAATTTGAATTTTGTAGTTCCAGATGTTTGTCAATGAAAGGAATTATTTTTCCATAAAGATGTGTTTACCTTTAAGAGATTTTGTAGTTTTAAATAATGTTATGATTGTATTCTTTCCTCATACAGGAGAGTGAGAGAATTTAGGTTGCATAAAATAATTAGTAAACTAGTAGTGTTTATATCAGATGAGATTGTTGACTATTAGGATCATAGTTGGAGAATTATAAACATTATAGATAGTAGCTGTGCAGAATAAAGCAACACTAGGTTCTTTTATTTTTAGTAGTTCAAAGTGACAGTGTAAAGAGATTCATTTTTTTAAGAAAATATTTTTATTGACTGTTTTATTTTTTCATTTTTGCTACAGGGCAGGCCTTAGCATAAGTTTTAGCATAGCCATTCAGCCTCTTGCTGAAGTCTAGCAGTTTTCACTTGCTTAGTATTCATGAGTATCATTTAAATTGTATAGAGAAGCCCTGTAAAAGTTCAATATATTTAGTTTGTATTATATATCCACAATGTTTCTTGTTTGTTTTTAAATGACATAGGACAAGTTAAGCTAAAGGAATTGTGATGCTTACAAAAAAAGAAGGAAGAAGTTTTATTTGGACATAGTTGTGATTGTATTTAGGTGTGTACTCATCAAAAATGCTGTTTTTGTTTCCTTCTTAGACTCCTGACTCAAGTGTCTGCTTGCTATGGGGATCCACCTTGTCTACCCCATGAACAAACCATCAGATTTCCAGCATCTCCCTGCGGAAGAACACTGGATAAGCACCCCTACTGCAAATGAACTGTATTAAAGCAAAGTGTCTGAGGAAGGTGGAGCGCTCTAAGAGGACAAAGACTGTTCTTAAAGTGATCAGAGGCCACCTAGAGACAGTTGTGCTGTTACCATGTCATGCTTTACTGTGGAGAAAGAACAGTTGGACATATTGGGGGGTGCTAGCAATGCAGGTAGAGAAATAAAAGATGTAGCGTTGTTTGGGGGTAGATAGGGGGCTGGTTGGACCTTTGTGCAGGTAGACCGGTAGTATGGGGATGCTGGAAGGTAGATGGAAAGTATTGGAGAGGCCGCACCTATATGCAGTGACTAATTGTGCCCTATTGGCCTATAAAATTATACCACTACATGTGAATATTTTTCTCTATAGTATTCTCACATGGAGTCCTGTTACCGTAGTATCAGGCTTATACTGTTGTTGAAGGCTTTACTAATTTTCTGAGCCTTTCTATTTTTATGTTATTCTGTTAGAATAAAAGAGTGGTATGTTAGGAATTATTGTTAGCGTGAGTAGCGGCATCTTGTCTTTGGCATCCATCTTGTTTGAATAACCTAAATTATAGTGGTTTATTCTGTAGTGAGAAATACATGCTTGTTATTATTCTCTGCAAAGCTAGTTAACCTTGCAGATGTCCTGGCACAACGCCTGGAAATCACTATCTCTATAAGATGCTCGGATAACCTTGTCTTCATCCTAGATGCACTGTTTATTATGACTATAGAAATATTGTTTACGAGCTAGTATTTTTCCTGACAAATACTGTGAAACTGTGTAAAATGACGCGGCCATAACGTGTCATCAAGTTAACCCTGTACACTGTAACTGGTGCCTATAAGACATGTTGTGTGTCTTTCAATAAACAGATTAGTGTTAGATCATTGCTGCGTGGTCTGAATTACTGTTCTCTGGACGTCCTTATCAAATAATCTTCATTTCCAGGTGGTACGGTGGGCCCAAGCCCTGACTGACACTCCCCCTATGAAACCAACACCTTACAGTTACCAAACACATGATACATGGGCCCTGTGGGGAGCATAATCTAAGTTCTCCATGTATAGTTGATGGGGTTTGCTCTAAGCAATTTCCACAATCTTTCCAAGAAGAAACTTTGATCCTTGTAGATGGTTATCCACGTTACAAGAGAAGCAAAAAAAGTGTTTCAATTGAAATAAATGGTAAAAAAATTGATAACACTTGGGATTGTACCATACAACCCATACTTGACATTAAAGTACAACTGTCATATTAATATAGAAAGCTGTGCTTCTATAAAAAGTGTAAAGTACATATTCAAATATATTTATAAAGGGCATCACTGCGCAAATATTGCAATTAAAGAACATGAAACACTTCTTCATGATGAGATAACTTCCTTTATGGATTCCAGATATGTTAGTGCTCCAGAAGTAGCATGCTGGCTTTTTGGCTTTCATATGCACCATCAATCGCATACCATTGTGCGATTACAAGTTCACCTTCCTGGAGAACAGTCAGTATATTTTACTGAAGACAATATTGAAACTGCAGTAGAAAGAACACATTATAGAGACACAACTTTGACTGCTTGGCTTAAATTAAACCAAGAAGATTTGTCAGCTCATGCATATCTTTACACTGATATTCCTCAGCATTTTGGTTTTCATCAAAAGACAACAACATGGAAAAAGAGTACAAGATAGAGCAAATAACACTATTTGTCGCATGTACTCTGTAAGTTTAATTTAAGATGTTGAGAGATTTTGTTTACACTTGCTTTGACTTCATGTTAAAGGAGCAACTTCTTTTGAAGATATCCGAACAGTTGATGGTGTTCAATTTCACACATTTAAAGAAGCAGCTCAAAAATGTTGTCTTTTTGAAGATGATCAATCATGGGATTTAACTCTTCATGAAGCTGCAAGTGAAATGATGCCTCAACTGCTTAGAGAGCTTTTTGCTCATATTTGTGCTTTAGCATCTCCATTAAATGCTAAATAGCTTTTTGAAAAGTACAAAGAAAAACTTTTTGAAGACTTTTCAACACACCCAGGTCACACACCAGAGTGTCAAAATTGTTTAAATTATGCACTTAGAGATATTCAGGATATTTTAATTGTTAATGGCAAAAACAATTTACCTGAAAATCCCAGAGATCTCTATGATGCTTCTTTTGAAAGTTATAATGGAGTCCAAATAAAGGCATCTTTTAATGACCTTCAAAGAGAAAGTTTTAAAGAAATCATTGCTGCATCGGAAAATAATACTTTACCACAAAGGTGTTATTTCCTTAATGGTCCTGGTGGTAGTGGTAAAACCTACTTATACAAGACTTTATTGAGGACATTTAGAGGAAATAGTGAGGTAGCATTACCAGTTGCTTCAACAGGTATTGCAGCAAATTTGCTTGAAGGTGGACGAACATACCACTCACAGTTTAAGTTGCCAGTTCCTTTGTTAGATACTTAAACATCTTCCATGAGGCAAACTTCTAATGATGCGCAAATGATCCGTACTGCAAAGATTATTATTTAGGATGAATCAACTATGTTTTCCAGTGATGCACTCATATGTGTCGACAAATTCCTTCAAGAGTTGATGAATAACAACAAACGTTTTGGAGGCAAAACTATTCTGCTCGGTGGTCATTTCAGACAAACGCTTTGTGTTATTGCACACGGAAGTAGATCAGCTATAGTTGAAGCCAGCATAAAATTTAATCCACTCAGGCATAAGTTTAAACTTTTGAAGCTGACTAATAATGTAAGTTCTGTTGATCCGGAGTTTAGCTCTTGGCTTTTAAAGCTTGGAGAATGACTACTGACAAACGAACATGGCTTTCATGAAGACATCTTTGAAATTCCATCCCAAATGATCTGCAAAGACTCCATTGTAAAGGAGATTTTTGGTGAAGAGTTAAAAGATTCTGATGCTTTTAAGTTTTCAAAAATGGCAATTTTACATCCAAAAAATAGTGATGTTGATAAAATCAATGAAGAAGTTCTTAGTTTGTTAGAAGGTGAAACCTCTATTTACTTAAGTACTGATTCCATTGATGATGAATCACAGGAAGATAGGGATAATTACCCAGTTGCGTTTTTAAATGAATTGGCTCCTTCTGGAATGCCAGTTCATAAACTCAATCTTAAAATTGGTAGGGTAGTATTATTATGCTTTCACGTAATCTTAACACCAAAAGAGGTCTTTGTAATGGCACCAGATTGGGTGTGAAAGCCTTGCGTCAAAATTTAATTATTGTACAAGTATTAACAGGTACTGCTGAAGGGCAAAATGTTTTCATTCCTTGAATAGACTTAGCCCCAAGTAATACAGAACTTCCTTTTGTATTACGAAGAAGACAATTTCCAGTTAAATTAGCATTCGTTATGACCATTAACAAATTTCAAGGACAAACTTTAGATAGAGTTGGCATCTATTTGCCAGAACCAGTTTTCAGCCATGGACAGCTATATGTAGCTTTTTCTTGGGTAAAAAGCTCTGCTAATGTAAAAGTTAAGGTCATAGATGGTATTCAAAGAAAAAGAAGGGAAAGATAGGGGCTGTTATAGCACTCATACTTACTTAAATGGATATGGAGTTAGTTAAAAAACTATACTTTAATTAATTATATTAAAAGACATGGGGTGAATACCCCTACCGTTACCCTCAACCCACCACCAAACAACGATTAAACTAAAAACAAGCCAACAGTCACTTCTCTGTTTCCTGGCCGATAGCAGGAAACGTCGGCATCAGGTGGCTGAAGTGACTGAACGGCAAGGATACAAGTATATAGAGCAAACGCGTTTCGGCTACGACCTAGCCTTTCTCAATGCTATATTTTACACTGACATTTAGTAAAACCCAAGGCTACCGGATGCGCGGACTTAAATAATCATTTGCAGGCCACAGTTAACCAATCACATGGATTACAGGGAAGACGCCCTATTAACATCCAATGGTTGCGCTTAGGGGACAAAGCCTACTATTCCGACTGTGCTGTGTGGCTGAAAAATGCAAATGATATGCCGCGCATGCTCAATGATTCACTGCTAGCGTGTAGAGAGTTATTCCTTATAATGACACTGCTAGGTTAGAAATGAGTATTTACACATTAAACGGACGATGTCTTATCCAATAGAAGGATCTTACATTTATAAAAAGTGGATACCATAAACTTAACAGTTTTCTATTTGATAGGTTCCAATGGATCAATTCCCTATATAGCGATACTTATTAGAATAGAAAAGTAAAAAAGTCTGAAGACTTTGACAGCACTATTATTTTGTATGTCCATATATTAACCTGCATTGCGCTTGACACTGTACAAGTAATGCTGTGCTGATGTGATTAAGGGTTATGATATAAATATCAAATAGTTAGTAAAATAAGTTTTCAACTTATATCTCACTATTATTATGTATACCTATGAAATCACACGTAATACGCTTCAAACATGTACAGGTAACGCAGTGTTAATGCAGTTAAAGATTATAATATGATCATTTAAAATTATAGTTTACAATTCTCTTTAGAGCATCATTGTTACTATTACTGAATCGATTACTATGAAACCACGGAAAATACCTTATAGATGGTAGTTAAATATTGGTATTATGGATCAGAATAAGTTAATGCATAAATATATCATTTTTCTGGGTCCCAATCTATAAACATATAACATTGACTCAAGATCCTAAACATATTGGATCCTAATTGTACACATATTATATGACGATTGGGACAGAAAAGCAGTGTAATAGTCCTCGACTGTATATACTCATATAGATGAAAGAGTAACTATAATATTTGTAAAGTGATACAAGGTCACCAAATTATAGGATTAGATACAGTGGGCTATTTTTACACATACATGGATTAGTCTCTTTGGTTTCCATTGTAACAATTTATCCTCAGTGTTACCCCCTCTTATTCCGGGCTTTAGTTTTTCAAGACCCCAACATTTTAAGGCACTGGTTTTCCCATTATGACATCGTAGAAAATGCCTGGCAACACTAGTAATTTGTTTAGATTTATCTACGTCTCTTTGGGCTGTTCTAATATTACTAAGGTGTTCAGTTATACGTGTGCCCATGCTCCTTGTAGTCATTCCAATGTAATATAAATTACAGCTACAGGATATACAGTAGATAACATTAGTACTTTGACAATTTATGTGTTGTTTGATGTTCCAGGTTTTTCCAAATCTGTCAACTATTGTTTGTTTGTTAACCATGTGTTGACATACTGAGCAGTGTCCACATGCAATAGAGCCTTCGTATATTGGCGATTTCTTAGCATTTCTATCATAATGGCTAGAAACCAGTGTATCCTTAATATTCCTAGCTCGCCTGTATGTCACTAGAGGTTTCTCTGTTATTAATGGTTTCAGTAGGTCATCTCTAGTTAAGACATGCCAATGTTTGGTCAGAATTTTAGTGATTTGATCACTATGTGCGGAATAAGTAGTAATACATTTTAGGGGGGTATTATTCTCCTTAGTCTTAGGGGTAAGTAATTCTCCTCTATCTTTCAGTAATGCTCTGTTATATGCTCTAGCAAGCAATTTTTTAGAATAGCCTCTTTCAAGTAGTCTTTGTCTAAGTTCTCTAGCAGCTATTTTAAAATTGTCAATGGTGCTACAATTTCTTCTTAAACGTATATATTCTCCCATAGGTAGTCCTCTAATGGTGGCATGATGGTGATAACTGCTGGCATGCAAAATATTATTAGTGGATGTGGGCTTCCTATACGCTTCTGTAACAATTGAGCTGTCAGTATTTCGAATTGTGAGATCCAAAAACTCCACTTTGGATTTTTTTATGTTAGATGTGAGATATAATCCAAATGGATTATCATTAAGAGTTTTAATGAGGTCATGCAGGAGATTCTCAGGACCATTCCATATAAATAGAATGTCATCTATATATCTGGACCAGTGGGAGATGTGTTTAGTAAGGTGTTTTAGATTATCATTAAACACCACAGTTTCCTCCCACCAGCCCAGATATATATTAGCGTAGGTTGGGGCACACGTAGTGCCCATCGCTGTCCCACAGGTCTGTAAATAAAATGTATCATCGAATATGAAATAATTATGAGTTAAAATAAACTCTATCATATTCAATAAAAATTGTTTGACCTCTTCACTCATACTGGTATTTTGATTGAGATAGTATGACACCACTCTACACCCCCACTGTGTTTTTATGCTAGTGTAAAGCGATTCTACGTCGCAAGTTACCAGTACTGAGTTGCTGTCAATATTGATCTCATTAATTTTGTTCAGTAGATGCATAGTGTCCCTGGTGTACGATGGAAGTGACTCAACAATATATCTCAATCTTGCATCTATGTATTTGCTGGCCTTTTCAGTAAGGGAGCCTATTCCAGACACGATTAGTCTGCCTGGCGGCTTGCATGTATCCTTATGTATTTTGGGCAGCAAATACAAAGTGGCTGTTTTTGGTTCTTTAACTTCCAGGAATTTTAATTCCTTCTGATCTATAACACCATCGTCAAATGCTGAACGAATGAGTGTATTATAGCTGTTGAGAAACATCTCTGTGGGGTTACATAAAAGTGATTTATAGTTAGAAGAATTATTAAGCTGACGTAATGCTTCCTCCCTGTACATAACATCTGGCCAAATAACAATGTTACCGCCTTTATCACTGCTTTTTATTTGTATACCTTTCATATTTTTCAAATGTTTCAGGGCTATAGCTTCTTCATTGAATAAATTATGATTAGTGGCGCCACTGTTATCCGGTATGTCTAAAATATCTTGACATACTAAATTAAGAAAGGTCAGTGTGTTATGCGACGTGTGATTTGGAGGTACAAATTTGGACTTGGCTTTTAAGATTGTTCGCCAACCAGTATCATCATTGTCTGAATTACAGCTAATAGCTTCATCTAACAATGCAATTAAATCATTAATGGCAGCTTGATCATTTGCATTAAGGGTGTTAGGTTCAGAGTTACTGAAATATTTTTTACTTTTCTATTCTAATAAGTATCGCTATATAGGGAATTGATCCATTGGAACCTATCAAATAGAAAACTGTTAAGTTTATGGTATCCACTTTTTATAAATGTAAGATCCTTCTATTGGATAAGACATCGTCCGTTTAATGTGTAAATACTCATTTCTAACCTAGCAGTGTCATTATAAGGAATAAATCTCTACACGCTAGCAGTGAATCATTGAGCATGCGCGGCATATAATTTGCATTTTTCAGCCACACAGCACAGTCGGAATAGTAGGCGTTGTCCCCTAAGCGCAACCATTGGATGTTAATAGGGCGTCTTCCCTGTAATCCATGTGATTGGTTAACTGTGGCCTGCAAATGATTATTTAAGTCCGCGCATCCGGTAGCCTTGGGTTTTACTAAATGTCAGTGTAAAATATAGCATTGAGAAAGGCTAGGTCATAGGCGAAACGCGTTTGCTCTATATACTTGTATCCTTGCCGTTCAGTCACTTCAGCCACCTGATGCCGACGTTTCCTGCTATCGGCCAGGAAACAGAGAAGTGACTGTTGGCTTGTTTTTAGTTTAATCGTTGTTTGGTGGTGGGTTGAGGGTAACGGTAGGGGTATTCACCCCATGTCTTTTAATATAATTAATTAAAGTATAGTTTTTTAACTAACTCCATATCCATTTAAGTAAGTATGAGTGCTATAACAGCCCCTATCTTTCCCTTCTTTTTCTTTGAATTTCAATGTATTAAAGGGGTAGCACCGGAATCTACGGATTCTTTATCTTACTATACACCAGTGTAGTGCCAGTTTATATATTCTTCTATATAAGGTCATAGATGGACAAGAACAAGGCATATAATTATCTGGAAGGGATGCCTGTTTTACTAAAGAAATATACTTAAAGTAGACTTAATTTGAGGAGCAGCAATTTTGGATTTATTTAGGACAGTAGTTTGTCCAAATAGGGTGTTGCTCTACCAGTAGTTTATTATATATATAAACTATTTTTGATATATTTAGGACAGTAGTCCATAAAAAATACAGTATTGCTACACCCGTAGCTTAAATATTTATATAAAAGCAGTTACAAAATAGGTTGTTTCTACATCTGTAGCTTAAAAAATAATTAGACTGCCCTCTGGGCAGGCTTATCGACTAGAATATATATAAATACATATTTAAAAATAAAAAGTACATTTTCTTGTAGGTAAAGAACATTGGAATGTGACGTGTTCATAACTACCTTCGGCTTTAGCGCTGTAGGTCTAATGCAGTGTCAGGTTAGCACGTGAGCGATAAGTGTTAGTTTTTTGTTGTTTTTTTTTTAACGGCACGATATCCAAAGTCCTGAAGTTAGTGCTCATCAGAGTTTTCTATGCACGCTAACTTTTTACTTTGAGCACAGTTAGTGCGCAAGGAAAAATTTTAGTTAGCGTGTCACTTGTAATCTGGCCCTTAGTTTTTATTGATAAACCTCACCCATACATTTTTATAAATGAATAGATTTGATTTTGTGTGAACTTCTAGAGGAAAACTTTATTTTCATCATATGACTAAAAACATATCTGTCTGAGATAATGCAAGATAATTTGTATCCCTGGGAGTGGTGCTGGGTTACAATGCAATATATAAAAAGAACCAGCCACATATATGACTTCAAACCCAAAGGGGAACCAATTTATGGGTGGAGAATATTTTATAATATAAGGCATGTAAGAGAAGGGGCTTAATATTTCACTTCCCTGTGACAGTTCTGCATTATAGTCTACAGAATCTTAAATAAGAAACTGTAGAAAAAACAATAGAAAGACTTCCATATATTTGAACATTTCAACTCCTCATACATACTTGGTGAAGGAGTTAAATAAGTGCCAATGCCTCTTATGTATTGCATTAAAAAATGCAAACAGAATAATGTACTAGAAAACTGAAGAGTCTGTGCTAGCTTTTTAAAAAAGAAATAAAAAAAAGCTATTTATAGTTTTTATTAAAAAAAAAAATTAAAATTCTCATTAAACCTCACTTTTAATCTATGAAACATGAACACAAATAAAATAAGTATTGTATAATGCAAGTCATTCTTGCTAACAGAATAGTGTAAAAGACAACAAGTGTGGGGTCTGGTCCAGTCTGAAATGGAGCTTGAAGAAAGTTTTTTTATATCCTTATTAAATCTTACTTTTAATTTATGAAACATGAACAAATATAAAATATGATCATACACCAGTTCCTACTGAGCATGTGCAAGAATTCACAGAATATATATATATATATGCACTTGTGATTGGTTGATGGCTGACATGATGCAGTGGGAGTGGAAATAGACAAATCTACTTCTCATTTGAAGTTCAGACTAAGTGCTATTGTAGTGTCTTGTTATAATGCATTTGTTGAGTATGCAAAGCAACTGTATTTACTGGTCCTTTAAGGCCTTATAAAAGGTAACCATCAATAATTACCTAACCAACCCCATATAGGTAGTGGGTGGTTAGTTGATTAAGGCCTAATAAATGGTAACAATCAATAATCACCTAATCAACCCCCATACAGATATGAGGGGTGGTTAGGAGATTAAGGTCTAATTAATGGTAACCATCAATATTATTATTATTATCAGTTATTTGTTGAGCTTCAACAGGTTCCGCAGCGCTAAAGACATGGGTCTTATATGCAAGGTAACAGTTATGAGAGACTAAGGGATAGAGGGCCATGCCAAGAGTTTCACTGTTGTAAATGATCTCTCATGCAAGTGATCTACACAGCAGCTAGGCTCGTAGGATTACATTTTAAAGGGGTTCAAGGGGATAGCTAAAGGTGGAGAGGAACTAAAAGAGGAACATTTTAGTGTATATTATATGGATCCCTAAACAGCAGAGTCTTTAAAGAACGCTTGAAAGTTTGAAAACTAGGGGAGAGTCGTGTAGAGCGAGGCAGATAGTTCCACAAAATAGGGGCCAGTCTGGAGAAGTCTTGTAGAATGTGAGGAGGTAACGAGAGGAGGAGAGAAGGAGGTCATGAACAGATTGAAGGGAATGGGGTGGTGAGTATCTGGAGACTAGGTCGGAGATATAGGGTGGAGCAGTGTTATTGAGAGCTTTAAAAGTTAGAGTCAGGATTTTATGTTTTATTCTGGAGGGTACAGGAAGCCAATGAATGGACTGGCAGAGAGGTGCAACAAATAAGGAGCGACGTGTAAGGAAGATCAGCCTGGCAGAAGCATTTATTATGGATTGTAAGGGAGATAGACGGCAGCTAGAGAGGCCGCTGAGGATCGAATTGCAATAGTCAAGGCATGAAATTATTAGAGAGTGGATTAAAGTCTTAGTTGTGTCTTGTGTGAGGAAGTGGCACATTTTGGAGATGTTTTTAAGGTGGAGGTAGCAAGAATTGGCCAAAGACTGGATGTGGGGAGTGAAAGAGAGATCTGAGTCAAGTGTGACCCCAAGACATTGGGCATGCAGGGTTGGGGTAATGATGTTATTATCAACAGTTAGAGAAAGTTGGGGGGTAGGAATTTTGGAAGAAGGGGGAAAAAAAGGAACTCAGTTTTTTAGAGATTTAGCTTAAGGTAGTGAGAGGACATCTAGGATGAAATATTAGAAAGACAGTTAGCTACACGAGTTAGTAAGGAAGGGGATAGGTCTGGTGCAGAGATGTAGATTTGGGTATCATCAGCATGCAAATGGTATTGAAACCCATGGGACTGTATTAAGAAACCTAAGGAATCAATAATCACCTAATCAAACCCCATACAGGTATGGGGGTAGGTTAGTTGATTAAGTCCTGATAAATGGTGCCCATCAATAATCACCTAATCAACACCCATACACATATGGGGGTGGTTATTTCATTAAGGCCTAATAAATGGTAACCATCAATAATGACCTAATCAACCCCCATACAAGATTGTGGAGCAGAGGTGGCGGAAGTGCATTCGCCGCTGCAAAGATGGGCCCAACATCGGATCAACTGTGAGTAACACTTTTGAGGTTAGATAGGGTTTTTATTTTTTTTTATTTTTTAAGAATAGGGTTTGTCATTTTTAATTTTATTGTGTATACTATTTTTTTTTTCACTTAGAGTTTGTTATTTTGGGGGGTGGGGGGTTTTGTAACTTTTTTCTTTTTGCAAAAGAGCTAAGATCACTTTAGGGCAATGTCTTACAGAAGGCCCTTATAAGGGCTATTGTAAGTTATTTATAGGGGTTAATAGATAGTTGATTGAGGTGGGTATATGGCAGCATAAGGGTTAATAGTAAGTTGAATGCGGTGGCATAGGTGTTAATAGTTAGCAACATAGTTGTTAATAGTTGATTGTGGTGGGTATATGGTAGCATAGGTGTTAATAGTTAATGACATACGGGTTAATAGTTAGTTGATTGTGGCGGGTATACGGTGGCATAGGGGTTAATAGTTAACGACATAGGGGTTAATAGATAGTAAATTGCAGTGGGTATATGGTAGCATAGGGGTTAATATTTAGTTGATTGCGGGGGGTATATGGTGGCATAGGGGTTAATAGTTAGCAACATAGGGGTTAAAAGTTGATTGCAGTGGGTATATGGTGGCATAGGGGTTAATAGAAACTTGTGGTGGGTATGTGGTGGTTAGAAGTTAATAGATAGATACTTGTGGTGGGTATGTGGCAACATAGGGGTTAATAGCTAGCGACATAGGGTTAATAGTTGATTGTGGTGGGTATATGGTGGCATAGGGGTTAATAGATATATACTTGCGGTGGTTATATGGCAGTTTAGAGGTTTATAGATAGATACTTGCGGTGGGTATGTGGCAGCATAGGGGTAAAAAGATAGATACTTGTGGTGGGTATAGGGTGGCATAGGGGTTAATAGTTACCAACCTGCGGTGGATATGTGGTGGTTTAGATGTTTATTAGTGTAGTGCTAGTTTGCGATTGAGGGGTACTTCGGTTTAGAAGAATTAGGTTTAGCGGTTAGGCAGATTTATTCTGGGGATCATTTACTATAAATTGCCAGTATGGTTAGCAATGCAGGATGTTGCCTAAGCCAGCATCCTGGACCAATGGCGTTATAGTAAACGCCTCTCTGCGATGCTGATATGTCGGGAGCTTGGAATATTCCAACAAGCTCGCACAACATTGCAGCGGATCCCTTAGAATATTTCACCGCCTTTTGATCATCGGGGGCCTCGGTGAGACACGGCGAAGAACCTAATGCAGTGCAGGGGGTAAGCCGTGCAGTGTTAGGCTCCAAATGTAAAATATATATGTTTATACTTATATACATATATATTTATGTGTTAATATGTGTATATACGAATATAAATACATAAATATATGCACAGTATATAAGTATAAAAATATATATTTTGAATTTGCTGCCTAATGCTGCACAACTAACCCCCTCTGCTGCGCTAGGTTTTTTGCCGTGACTCAAGGTGGTCCCAATGATCGAAAGAGCTACGAGGTGGCAAAAGAGATTTGCCACTATGTATCTTTCTACGAAATTTTGTAACTTTGACTGTTATACAGTTAAATCAAACTCATTAGTAGTAACTATCGGCTAGATTTAGAGTTTTGTCGGTAACGACCCGCGTAGCTAACGCTGTTTTTTTTCCCCCGCACCTTTTAAATACCGCTGGTATTTAGAGTTCACAGAATGGCTGCGTTAGGCTCCAAAAAAGGAGCGTAGAGCATAATTTACCGCCACTGCAACTCTCAATATCAGTGGTGCTTACGGACGCGGCCAGCTTCAAAAACGTGCTTGTGCACGATTCCCCCATAGGTAACAATGGGGCTGTTTGAGCTGAAAAAAAACTAACACCTGCAAAAAAGCAGCGTTCAGCTCCTAACGCAGCCCCATTGTTTCCTATGGTTAAACACTTCCTAAGTCTGCACCTAACACCCTATTATTAACCCCTACTCTGCCGTCCCCGCTATCGCTGACACCTGCATATTATTATTAACCCCTAATCTGCCGCTCCGTACACCGCCGCAACCTACATTATACCTATGTACCCCTAATCTGCTGCCCCTAACACCGCCGACCCCTATATTATATTTATTAACCCCTAATCTGCCCCCCACAACGTCGCCGCCAGCTACCTACAATAATTAACCCCTAATCTGCCGACCGGACCTCACCGCTACTATAATAAATGTATTAACCCCTAAAGCTAACTCTAACCCGAACCCTAACACCCCCCTAAGTTAAATATAATTTAAATCTAACTAAATAAATTAACTCTTATTAAATAAATTATTCCTATTTAAAGCTAAATACTTACCTGTAAAATAAACCCTAATATAGCTACAATATAAATAATAATTATATTGTAGCTATTTTAGGATTAATATTTATTTTACAGGCAACTTTGTATTTATTTTAACCAGGTACAATAGCTATTAAATAGTTAATAACTATTTAATAGCTACCTAGTTAAAATAATTACAAAATTACCTGTAAAATAAATCCTAACCTAAGTTACAATTAAACCTAACACTACACTATCAATAAATTAATTAAATAAAGTACCTACAATTATCTACAATTAAACCTAACACTACACTATCAATAAATTAATTACATACAAATCCCTACAAATAAATACAATTAAATAAACTAACTAAAGTACAAAAAATAAAAAAAGAACTAAGTTACAGAAAAAAATAATAATTTACAAACATTAGAAAAATATTACAACAATTTTAAGCTAATTACACCTACTCTAAGCCCCCTAATAAAATAACAAAGCCCCCCAAAATAAAAAATGCCCTACCCTATTCTAAAATTAAAATTGAAAAGCTCTTTTACCTTACCAGCCCTTAAAAGGGCCTTTTGAGGGGCATGCCCCAAAGAATTCTGCTCTTTTGCCTGTAAAAAAAAACATACAATACCCCCCCCAACATTACAACCCACCACCCACATACCCCTAATCTAACCCAAACCCCCTTAAATAAACCTAACACTAAGCCCCTAAAGCTCTCCCTACCTTGTCTTCACCACGCCGGGTATCACCGATCTGTCCAGGCTCCGAAGTCTTCATCCAAGCCCAAGCGGGGGCTGAAGATGTCCATGATCCGGCTGAAGTCTTGGCCCAAGCGGGGGCTGAAGATGTCCATGATCCGGCTGAAGTCTTGGCCCAAGCGGGGGCTGAAGATGTCCATGACCCGGCTGAAGTCTTGGCCCAAGCGGGGGCTGAAGAGGTCCATGATCCGGCTGAAGTCTTCTATCAAGCGGCATCTTCAATCTTCTTTCTTCCGGATCCATCTTCATCCCGCCGACGCGGAACATCCATCCTGGCCGACGACTTCCCGACGAATGACGGTTCCTTTAAGGGACGTCATCCAAGATGGCGTCCCTCGAATTCCGATTGGCTGATAGGATTCTTTCAGCCAATCGGAATTAAGGTAGGAAAATTCTGATTGGCTGATGGAATCAGCCAATCAGATTCAAGTTCAATCCAATTGATGGAATCAGCCAATCAGATTCAAGTTCAATCCGATTGGATGATCCAATCAGAATTTTCCTACCTTAATTCCGATTGACTGATAGAATCCTATCAGCCAATCGGAATTCGAGGAATGCCATCTTGGATGACGTCACATACCCCTAATCTAACCCAAACCCCCTTAAATAAACCTAACACTAAGCCCCTAAAGATCTCCCTACCTTGTCTTCACCACGCCGGGTATCACCGATCTGTCCAGGCTCCGAAGTCTTCATCCAAGCCCAAGCGGGGGCTGAAGATGTCCATGATCCGGCTGAAGTCTTGGCCCAAGCGGGGGCTGAAGATGTCCATGATCCGGCTGAAGTCTTGGCCCAAGCGGGGGCTGAAGATGTCCATGATCCGGCTGAAGTCTTGGCCCAAGCGGGGGCTGAAGAGGTCCATGATCCGGCTGAAGTCTTCTATCAAGCGGCATCTTCAATCTTCTTTCTTCCGGATCCATCTTCATCCAGCTGACGTGGAACATCCATCCTGGCCGACGACTTCCCGACGAATGACGGTTCCTTTAAGGGACGTCATCCAAGATGGCGTCACTCGAATTCCGATTGGCTGATAGGATTCTTTCAGCCAATCGGAATTAAGGTAGGAAAATTCTGATTGGCTGATGGAATCAGCCAATCAGATTCAAGTTCAATCCGATTGATGGAATCAGCCAATCAGATTCAAGTTCAATCCGATTGGATGATCCAATCAGAATTTTCCTACCTTAATTCCGATTGACTGATAGAATCCTATCAGCCAATCGGAATTCGAGGGATGCCATCTTGGATGACGTCACATACCCCTAATCTAACCCAAACCCCCTTAAATAAACCTAACACTAAGCCCCTAAAGATCTCCCTACCTTGTCTTCACCACTCCGGGTATCATCGATCTGTCCAGGCTCCGAAGTCTTCATCCAAGCCCAAGCGGGGGCTGAAGATGTCCATGATCCGGCTGAAGTCTTGGCCCAAGCGGGGGCTGAAGATGTCCATGATCCGGCTGAAGTCTTGGCCCAAGCGGGGGCTGAAGATGTCCATGACCCGGCTGAAGTCTTGGCCCAAGCGGGGGCTGAAGAGGTCCATGATCTGGCTGAAGTCTTCTATCAAGCGGCATCTTCAATCTTCTTTCTTCCGGATCCATCTTCATCCCGCCGACGCGGAACATCCATCCTGGCCGACGACTTCCCGACGAATGACGGTTCCTTTAAGGGATGTCATCCAAGATGGCGTCCCTCGAATTCCGATTGGCTGATAGGATTCTTTCAGCCAATCGGAATTAAGGTAGGAAAATTCTGATTGGCTGATGGAATCAGCCAATCAGATTCAAGTTCAATCTGATTGATGGAATCAGCCAATCAGATTCAAGTTCAATCCGATTGGATGATCCAATCAGAATTTTCCTACCTTAATTCCGATTGACTGATAGAATCCTATCAGCCAATCGGAATTTGAGGGATGCCATCTTGGATGACGTCATTTAAAGGAACCGTCATTCGGCGAGTAGGCGTCGGTAGAAGAGGATGGATCCGCGTCGGCTGGAAGAAGATGGCTCCGGAAGAAAGAAGATTGAAGATGCCGCTTGATAGAAGACTTCAGCCCGATGATGGACCTCTTCAGCCGGATGATGGATGTCTTCAGCCCCCGCTTGGATCAAGACTTCAGCCCGATGATGGACTTCTTCAGCCGGATGATGGATGTCTTCAGCCCCCGCTTGGGCTTGGATGAAGATTTCGGAGCCTCCTCTGGACTGATCGGTGATACCCGGCGTGGTGAAGATAAGGTAGGATGATCTTCAGGGGCTTAGTGTTAGGTTTATTTAAGGGGGGTTTGGGTTAGATTAGGGGTATGTGGGTTGTAATGTTGGGGGGGTATTGTATGGGTTTCTTTTCAGGCAAAAGATCTGTTTTCTTTGGGGCATGCCCCGCAAAAGGCCCTTTTAAGGGCTGGTAAGGTAAAAGAGCTTTTCTATTTGTATTTTAGAATAGGGTAGGGCATTTTTTTATTTTGGGGGGCTTTGTTATTTTATTAGGGGTCTTAGAGTAGGTGTAATTAGCTTAAAATTGTTGTAATATTTTTCTAATGTTTGTAAATTATTTTATTATTTTTTGTAACTTAGTTCTTTTTTATTTTTTGTACTTTAGTTAGTTTATTTATTTGTATTTATTTGTAGGTATTTTATGTAATTCATTTATTGATAGTGTAGTGTTAGGTTTAATTGTAGATAATTGTAGGTATTTTATTTAATTCATTTATTGATAGTGTAGTGTTAGGTTTAATTGTAACTTAGGTTAGGATTTATTTTAAAGGTAATTTTGTAATTATTTTAACTAGGTAGCTATTAAATAGTTATTAACTATTTAATAGCTATTGTACCTGGTTAAAATAAATACAAAGTTGTCTGTAAAATAAATATTAATCCTAAAATAGCTACAATATAATTATAATTTATATTGTAGCTATATTAGGATATTAGGGTTTATTTTACAGGTAAGTACTTAGCTTTAATTAGGATTAATTTATTTAATAAGAGTTAATTTATTTTGTTAGATAAAAATTATATTAACTTAGGGGGGTGTTAGTGTTAGGGTTAGACTTAGCTTTAGGGGTTAATAAATTTAATAGAGTAGCGGTGAGGTCCGGTCGGCAGATTAGGGGTTAATAATTGTAGGTAAGGTAGCAGCGACGTTGGGGGGGGAGGTTAGGGGTTAATAAATATTATGTAGGGGTCGGCGGTGTTAGGGGCAGCAGATTAGGGGTACATAAGTATAACGTAGGTGGCGGCGGTGTACGGTCGGCAGAATTGGGGTTAAAGAGTGGCGGCGATGTGGGGGGGCCTCGGTTTAGGGGTACATAGGTAGTTTATGGGTGTTAGTGTACTTTAGAGCACAGTAGTTAAGAGCTTTATGAACCGGCGTTAGCCCAGAAAGTTCTTAACTCCTGGCTTTTCTCTGCGGCTGGAGTTTTGTCGTTAGATTTCTAACGCTCACTTCAGCCAAGACTCTAAATACCAGCGTTAGGAAGATCCCATTGAAAAGATAGAATACACAAATGGCGTAGGGGGATCTGCGGTATGGAAAAGTTGCGGCTGGAAAGTGAGCGTTAGACCCTTTCCTGCCTGACTCTAAATACCAGCGGTAGCCCAAAACCAGCGTTAGGAGCCTCTAACGCTGGTTTTGACGGCTAACGCCAAACTCTAAATCTAGGCGTATGTATTTTGTTTTAATAAAATAATTATTGTTATCATCTAATTTTATTTTGAGTCATTATCTTTAGCATATGTGTGAGTATAATGTAAAGTGCCCCCTTGACCATTAGTGACCAAAAGGTTTAGGTGGTTCTGCATTAGGCAGTTAGCATTAATATTGGGGCTAAATTATCAAGCTCTTGAAGACCGCTGCTCCATAACTTGTCCGCCTGATCTTTATGGCAATTTTCCATGTGCTAAATGCAGCATTTGTAAGAACATTCATAAGGGTGACAAAATTCTTGACACCAGGGGCACCTTCCATAGGACTAAAGGACATATTACTGTTACATGTAGAAATGAGGGAGTGGTGTATGCTATTTGGTGTACATGCCCAAATTTCTATGTAGATAAAACCTATAGGGAATACAAGGAAGGAGTAAAGGAACACAAAAGGGACATTAAAAATGATAACCTTAAAGATAGTAGTGTAGCTCAACATTTTTATACACATCATGGTAGTTCATCTATTGGTCTCAAAACAATGGGACTAGAACTGATTAATTTGCAGGGAAGGGGAGGTGACCTAGATAAATGTCTGCTACAAGCAGAATGTAAATGGATATATAATCTAGATAGTTTAAAACCTAATAGACTCAAATGAAGAGATACATTTTGACCCTTTTCTCTGAAAATAGTTATCACGGCTGCACACTTGTGTTTCTTTCATAGTAGAATTTATTGGATATTCCCTGTAAATGTTCCTTTCCCTTTTTTGCTAAAATAGGTACAATACGCACTACATTTTGCCAATTCTAAGGAGTAATAGTATAGAATAGCAATATTTCTAAGCTGTGGGCTATTGCATGTATTAGGTTTCTGATGTGTTAAAGCCACTAAGTGATTGACAGGCTGCCTTACTCCATTGGGAGTGTAATGTAAATAATGTTTTAGGATGTACAGAAAGATAAGGGATACACATAAGTGGCACTTTGGAAAGAACATTATGGTAATATTAAATACCACCTTTACGATAATGTCCGACTAGACAGGAAGTTACTGCACTAGAAACTTTTGAATGAGCTTAAAAGGGACAGTCTACACCAGAATTGTTATTGTTTTAAAAGATAGATAATCCCTTTATTACCCATTCCCCAGTTTTGCATAACCAACACAGTTATATTTATATACTTTTAACTTCTGTGATTATCTTGTATCTAAGCCTCTGCGAACTGCCCCTTTATTTCAGTTCTTTTGACAGACTTGCAGTCTAGCCAATCAGTGCCTGCTCCCAGATAACTTCACGTGCACGAGCACAGTGTTATCTATATGAAATACGTGAACTAACACCCTCTAGTGGTGAAAAACTGTTAAAATGCATTTTGAAAAGAGGTGGCCTTCAAGGTCTAAGAAATTAGCATATGAACTTCCTAGGTTAAGCTTTCAACTAAGAATACCAAGAGAACAAAGCAAAATTGGTGATAAAAGTAAATAGGAAAATTGTTTAAATTGACATGCTCTATCTGAATCATGAAAGTTTATTTTGGCCTAGACTGTCCCTTTAAATTCCCGGGAGGGAGAACCACCAATGGGAAGTTACGCTTGAGAAAACCGCAGAGAATTTGCTCGGCGGCGAAACACGTGTTGCGTATCTGCACTGTTTGTTACCGGCTCGGTTAGGCCAACCGAGCTGTTCCAGTGCACATCTGACCTTTGGAGGATCACAGTCTAGCATTATGCATATGAAGCCAGCATGAGGATACATTAACAGCAAGGTATGGTACAGACTAGAAGTGGATAAGGGTACAGAGACTGTGTTTACAATAATCATCCTATGGCTTCACACTGACAGTGTGACATAAGTCTGTGTATATGGATTTATAAAGATCTTGATTACTTTGAGCTCTTATAGGTGATATTTTATCAGTATCCAATGGCCATTAGTGCATTTGTATGTATATATGTTTAGTACACACTACTGTTAAGCACTTGCCACTTTTCAGAAGTTATATGATTATGTGTATACTGTCTTCACCAATTATGAATTAAATGTATTTTACTTGCACATTCAATATGTACTGAGAGATACTTCATTGGGAAGGGAGCCTGTCACCTTGGGATCACATTGCCTTTAGGTCCATATATTTTTTATTACGTAAGTGCCGGCTAGGACATACTTTTATTTTATCTGGTCTATTTATTTCACTCCATTCTGCTTCTTTCTTCCTCTATTTCTGACTTTTTTTCTTCTCCAATCTTATTATAATACAAATTAAATTAAATCAATATGGAAATACAACTCTGCTTTCCTGGCCAGGAATACAACCCACACAATGCATTTCAGGCTCCTACCCCTTCCTCAGATGTGTCTGGATTGCAAGGTCTTTCCTTTATATAGTAAAATGTGTGCAGCGTTCTCCAATCATAACATAGACTTCATCAGTGACAGTTTTTTATCCAATTATAGTACACTTCCCCATTTGGAAGAGTGCACTGTCCAATAAACATGCATCCACGCTTTATCATATTACAATACGTTTTTCAACACATGTGAGTATTCAAAAAAATGTTATGCAATATGTTTAAAAATCCAATAAAAATATAAACATATTTTTGTTTCCTTACTAATCTTATATATATTAAATATATGAAATCCATTGACCACCTTAATATAGTTCATTACAATGTATAAAGTATAGATGTGTCATTTTATTCCAAATAATTCTTACTCCAGGATGCAGTCCCCTAAATGGTTTAAGTCATGATCTTATGTAGGAGCTATAAAGACTCCTCTAAAATCAATTACGGGGTAATTATCCAATAGGCTTTCCCCAATCACGTTATATCAAATACCAGCTTCTATGATATTTCTATCGATATATGGCTTATTTAGCTTTCTAGAATAAAAAGCACTCACTCGAGTGCATATAACTGAATACACTTGTGGAATAAAATGACTAACCTTTTAACAGAATAGTAATTCACACTATCTGGTGAAATCATACAAATGGTAACACTTCAGATGGCAGGAGAAGCAGCAGTGATATTAATCTTAAATATCCCCTGAGGTTACAATGTATCTGTCAAAAACTGAAGCTCACCTCTCATCCTTTTTACTCAAAAAAAGATGAACACTAGAGGATAAAAATGTTTTGTTAACAGTTTCTATCCAATATTTTAAATGTTGCTTATATCTATTTTATTCATACCTGTTTATTATAGAGCACTGACAACTTATATTAGGCTAGATTACAAGTGGCGCACTATTTAGCACTTCTGCTCGTGCGTAAACTTCGTTAGAAGTAATATTTTTGCACGCATCAGGTTGTGCTTGGATTACAAGTTGAAAGTAAAAAGTTTGCGCGCAAGAATAAACATGATGCACGCTAACTTCCAGACTTCGCGATATTGCGACCACGTTAACGCATTCTCCCCATAGACGTCAATGGAGAGCGCAGAAGAAGAAAAAACTAACACCTATCGCTCGCGTGCTAACCCAACAGGAGTTATTCAAATTTCACATTCCAATGTTATTCACTTACAGAACAATATATATCTATATATGCAAATACCTGTATATACATATATATATAAAAAAAAATGTTTGTGAAGAATGTAGGAATGTAAAATATGCATAACGCGATTCAAGTTTTGCACTTTAGCTCTAATGCGGCGGCGTTTTAGCACACATGAAGAATTGCTCATCTCATGAAATATTACATATGAAATATTACATATAAAATATTTAAAAATATTAATATTAAGTATTCAAAATGATTATACATACTGTAAAATATATATATATATATATATATATATATATATATATATATATATATATATATATATATATATATATTCTATGGATTTGTTTGATTTTTTTTTTTAAATGTTTACATAATGTATAATAACAAGTCTATCATACTTATTCCATTAACCAACAGGGTTATATTTCAATTTGCTGTATTTTTTTCACCATATTCAGCAACTAGTAACCTAATGTAACTTGGCCTAACAAAAATACAAAATAAAAAATAAAATACAAATAAAAGTATTTTACTAATAGCAGTGATCCTCAATGAAACAGAAATTATATATGTGGCTACACAGTGACGCATAGGGCTAGATTACAAAGTGGAGAGCTAAATTATCGCGATCCCGCAAACGGGCAAATTTGATTAACCAGCCATTACAAGTGACTGGTTTTGCCACCGTGAGCTTGCGGTAGCAATTAGTGCTCTGAATATTAACCAGAGATTAGATCTTTGGTTAATTTTCTAAAAGTGCCCCAAATGTAGGGTGACCATATTGCCGCTTTAAAACGGGACGCATATGAAAAATACATATGTCAGGGCTATTTTCAGGGCTGTTTAAATAAATGTTTTGTATAAGAACCTCTGACATATGTATTTTTCATACGTGTCCCTTTTTAAAGCGGCAATATAGTCACCCTACCCAAATGCCCTCAAAATAGAGGGCATTATAGTTTTTTATTACATAGTTTAATTCCTCTGTAATTTAGTGTTATATAACTGCAAATAGGTCCAATAGTGACTCCTACTTAGATGAGGAAATATTTTCTTTCACTAAAAACTAAATATAAAAAAAATTAATGAGGGGGCGTGTCCATGCCGGGGCCATGATCAGCAGCAAAATCGGAAAGCTCCTTAAGTAACTATGACAATTTGATGTTTATCTCTTCTCAAATATGACATCCTGGCCCATAAGTTAACGTACTAAGGAGAAGACACGGAGCTGAACGATATGACTATTTTTCTGACCATATCAGCAGAGCCCAAACTAGACTGTTTGAGTTTAAAGGTGATGGCATCACAACAACTACGCAATACCCCCCCCTGTTAACTAAGTTGCCGAGTAGAGCAGTGCTAACCTGCTATTATTCTTAAGATACCTTGGGACCTCACACAAAAACCTATGAAACTGTGGAGTTGAGCTTATACTTTACCGGTTATTGGAAACAGTGAACTTCAAATGGCATAGAATTCTGCAATCAGCCTATTTAAACAACCCAGAAGAGGTTTGCTGCTATACAAGGCCTCAACAGAGATAGCGACAGAGATTATACCTCACTTAAAGAAGATTGAGGCTCAACTTGATATGCACTTCTTCGAGATTAGATCTACTCTAGCTACAGAATGGATATCCTCATATAGTGGAAATGACTATGTGTTGTCTCTACCCCACGGATTAGAGGACCGATCAGAAGGATACGACCTACCCTTGAATACCAAAAACCCTCCTGAATCACATGGAGCGCTTACTCCTCAGTGCAAGTTACGGGAGGCAAAAGAAGTACAGAGCAGGGAACATACCTTACAATATGAAACTAGTTTCCAAGATACTAGCCTTGAGCAGCCATTAAAGCGCAGCGGTACCGCAGAGCCCCTGGAAGAAGGAGACACTGAGATAATGGAGACGGCTGTTGACTTATGTGAGCGGATCTATCAGCTTGAGAGCCGGACTCTCCAAAAAAATGCGCACGCTGGAAGTCACAGACACGGAGTACAGCTGACTGTTTTCTTAAATACAGCTTGGTTCTTCATGGGGACTTTACACGATCTCAGAGTGGTCTTAAATGTAACCAAGCAGGAGTCACTGGCAGTTGGTTCCCTGTTTTAACCCAGTTTTCTGCAAGTTATGAGAGCTGGATTTGGTTGGAGTTTTAGAGTATCCAGTATTTAATTATTTAATATCTAGCAATATGTTGTTCTCCTTTCTGATTACTTGATGTTTTCATTGATGTAGGCTTACGTCATATTTACATTTCCTGTTACCCTCAGTTCAGGGCTCCAGTATAAAGGAATATTGACCCCCCCAATCAAAGGGGAGGTTTGTTTCTGGATATAGATGGAATCAGATTGGGGAACTCTTTACAGGAGCCTCATCAGAATATCTGTATACTCTCCTACATTTTAACCTCTCCCTTTGGGTTAGGATATTAGTAGCCTTAATTACGTTACACAATTTCCAGAGTACCTCTGATTCTATATAGAAGTAGTCAAAGTATAATACGCTACTCGCTAATATATACCCAGTAACGGGTGACCCTTGTGTCGGCGGCCAAGACATTAGGGTCAGTTGCTTTTAGTCATGAGTAGCCTCATGAAAACAGAAATTGCAATCCGCCATTGTAAATGGTAAGTGGTAAGTGGCTGTTTGCTTTATTTAAAAGTATGCATAAAGTGTACAGTAAGTCTTCTGTGTTTTTAGAGAGACTCCTTGAGGTAAACTTGCTAAGACTCACCCACACCCCTATTACTCCCTATAAGGTTAAATTACTGTTAGATAACTAGTCATGTATTTAACTTGCAATTCCCCAAGGGAAATTTCCATAGATAACCCATAAAATGTATTACTCATATTATTAGGATTTCCTAAGCTTACAGGAGGTAGATTGACATCTCTTGATATTATCTAAAACCGACCTTCACAGATCCAAGGTTCATATGCTTTACTCATTACTAGTACCCAAGGTAAAGCATTTTCACCCGTAATCCCATACTGTATATGAATAATATACTTATGTCATTTGTTGACCATTTTTATATCTATGTTTCGTATTCAATTATACAAGTTATCATAATATAAATATTCCAAATAGAGTCAACTTAACCATTTTTGCATAGGGTATATAGATTGCAAGATTGATTGTTAAATATAGTCTGATGTTCCATCATAAATAGTGTAATTGGCCTCTATTTATCAAGGTCTGTCGGACCTGATCTGACAGTGCGGATCAGGTCCGCCAGACCTCGCTGAATACGGAGAGCAATACGCTCTCCATATTCAGCATTGCACCAGCAGCTCACAAGAGCTGCTGGTGCAACGCCGGCCCCTGCAGAATCACGGCCAATCGGCAGCCAGCAGGGGGTGTAAATCAATTGAATTGCGGCGATGTCTGTCCGTCTGCTCAAAGCAGGCGGACAGGTTATGGAGCAGCGGTCTTTAGACCGCTGCTTCATAACTGGTGTTTCTGGTGAGTCTGCAGGCTCACCAGAAACACGGGGCCTCAACCTCTATCCAGAGCTTGATAGATATGCCCCATTATCTCACTTCACCAATTTGCTTTTTTTATTATAATAAATAAGGTGGTAATGTCCCAATATTAATACAAATATTCCGACCAGTCTTAATCTAACGCTTTATGACTCTTAAATTGCAATGTACCAATAGTCACAACTTGTTTTATTCCCCTCATTTACGAATTAAGTCTCTTCCTCAATCCTCACAAACTCTTCAGATCAGATAACATCCTATTAGGCGAATTACTTCTTCAGGGAGTAATAATGTTTAATTTTTGACCTTATAAAATTAGGTATCACATCCTTTTATGCATATTAAGCTCTTCTTTGTTATTCTCGATTGACTGGTTTATAATAACTTCCAGGAATGCTATGTTTGTTAACAGATATGCTATCTACCAGGTTATTTGTATATGTTATTTTTTTCTGTTTATTTTCTCTTTATCATTATGTCATCTTCTCATAGATATGTTAATGGGAATTGAAATTAATATGTATGTTGCCATGTAATGAATGTTGTAACGCTAAATACCTTAATAAAAAACTTTGATTTAAAAAAAAAATAAAAAAATGAATGAGGTGTTATGTTACTTGTTTGTAACGCTTTTGAGCAGATTGCTATACTATGAGACATCTGTCTATTTATGGTATATCATTGGCTCCATTGCAACAATTTACCATTATTTCCGGAGTCATTTGTAATCTCTTATAGCTTTTCTTGTTTGCGAATGAACACTGCAATATAAAGACCTCTTTATAAGGAAATCATAGGTTGCAGAATTTAAAAGGACGGGGAAGTAATAATTTGATAATAATTTGTCATTATTTAGATAGAAAGTACAGTTGGAAAAAAAAACTTTGCAATTTACTTCTCAGTACTGTGGAGACTTAGATAATCTTACCATAGAGCTGAGCTTTAGACAATCAGGCACCATGAAAGCATACTGAGGTAGGCTCAGGAGCTAGTTCTATATGTATAGCATTGTTACAAATACTGCTGCAAATACTACTGCTACATAATGCTCAAGATTTGCATTTTGTTGAACCTTTCTCAGTATGAAGATCAATAAAAGGATAACAAGCAAAATAAGTACATTTGACAATAGAAGTTAATTTTTAAAATTGTACTCCCTATCTGATTCTTGAAAGCTTTATGTTAACTTTGATGTCTCTTTCATTTCATGTGTTTTTGGTTGCTTTCAGTCTACTGCGTGTAGTATTTAAAATTCTTAGCAAAACCAAGTGCTACATAATCAATGCCACATCATTTTGTGTCACCAACTGACACAGAACCTTTTAATTATTAACAACTCTTATTGTTTCACACTTTTAGAGGAGGCCAGAGCTGGTATAAATCTCTGCCCTGTTTTCCATTGTGATCCAAGGAGATTGTTAAAAGTGAGACGTAGTTAATGTATATTTATATATAGTATAATGAATTTCGCTGCATTAAAGGCCAAAGGGTCAATTAACTTCAAATAATGTGCATCAGTCCTGTCGTTTTTTTTTAATGTTCTTGATTAATGACTAACTAGAAACAGAACTGTTTTGAGATATTAAATCCTTGTTCCTTTGCCAATCAAAAATATAAGAGTGTCGCTTTCATTGCTTATGATTGCATATCTTATCTTAAGGGTTGCCGTGGAAAGAAAACATTCTAATTGCAAATATGTTACAATAACATTCACAAAAGCTAAAATCCATGTTAATAATTGACTGGTAAACAATTCATGGATCTAAACTTTGCGAGATCAGACAAGGTTTTTCTCGCGACACTCGCAGGGGCTGCCCTGGTGGAATTATCGTAAAAAAGGGGCAGTCCCTGCAAGTGAGACGTCTCCTATTGAAAGCAATGGAGCTCACTGCAAAGGGACAGTTCCCTCTGTAGTGTAAAGTTGGCAGGGGGTGCACTTTTAAAATTAAATCCACAGCCAATATAAAACAACATTACACTGCTTTCTGCCTATAGTTTCATATACATGTGTTTTACTATTAGGGTTATAAGTATTTTGATAAAAGCTTGCCACCTTTACGCCTAGATTTAGAGTTCTGCGGCCAAAGGGGTGCGTTAGCTACGCTGGCTTTTTTCTGGCCGCACCTTTTATATACCGCTGGTATTTAGAGTTCACAGAATGGCTGCGTTAGGCTCCAAAAAAGGAGCGTATAGCATATTTACCGCAACTTCAACTCTCAATACCAGCGGTGCTTACGGACGTGGCCAGCTTCAAAAACGTGCTCGTGCACGATTCCCCCATAGAAAACAATGGGGCTGTTTGAGCTGAAAAAAAACCTAACACCTGCAAAAAAGCCGCGTTCAGCTCCTAACGCAGCCCCATTGTTTTCTATGTGGAAACACTTCCTACGTCTGCACCTAACACTCTAACATGTACCCCGAGTCTAAACACCCCTAACCTTACACTTATTAACCCCTAATCTGCCGCCCCCGCTATCGCTGACCCCTGCATATTATTTTTAACCCCTAATCTGCCGCTCCGTACACCGCCGCCAGCTACGTTATCCCTATGTACCCCTAATCTGCTGCCCCTAACATCGCCGACCACTATATTATATTTATTAACCCCTAATCTGCCGCCCCCGTTATCGCTGACACCTGCATATTATTATTAACCCCTAATCTGCCGCTCCGTACACCGCCGCAACATACATTAAAGTTATGTACCCCTAATCTGCTGCCCCTAACACCGCCGACCCCTATATTATATTTATTAACCCCTAATCTGCCCCCCACAACGTCGCCGCCAGCTACCTACAATAATTAACCCCTAATCTGCCGACCGGATCTCGCCGCTACTATAATAAATGGATTAACCCCTAAAGATAAGTCTAACCCTAACACTAACACCCCCCTAAGTTAAATATAATTTAAATCTAACGAAATAAATTAACTCTTATAAAATAAATTATTCCTATTTAAAGCTAAATACTTACCTGTAAAATAAATCCTAATATAGCTACAATATAAATTATAATTATATTGTAGCTATTTTAGGATTAATATTTATTTTACATGCAACTTTGTATTTATTTTAACCAGGTACGATAGCTATTAAATAGTTAATAACTATTTAATAGCTAAAATAGTTAAAATAATTACAAAATTACCTGCAAATAAATCCTAACCTAAGTTACAATTAAACCTAACACTACACTATCAATAAATTAATTAAATACAATACCTACAAATAACTACAATTAAATAAACTAACTAAAGTACAAAAAATAAAAAAGAACTAAGTTACAAAAAATAAAAAAATATTTACAAACAAAGCAAAAGAGCTGAATTTTTTGGGGCATGCCCCGCAAATGGCCCTTTTCAGGGCTGGTAAGGTAAAAGAGCTTTGAACTTTTTAAATTTAGAATAGGGTAGGGCATTTTTTTATTTTGGGGGTCTTTGTTATTTTATTAGGGGGCTTAGAGTAGGTGTAATTAGTTTAAAATTGTTGTAATATTTTTCTAATGTTTGTAAATCTTTTTTTATTTTTTGTAACTTAGTTCTTTTTTATTTTTTGTACTTTAGTTAGTTTATTTAATTGTAGTTATTTGTAGGTATTGTATTTAATTAATTTATTGATAGTGTAGTGTTAGGTTTAATTGTAACTTAGGTTAGGATTTATTTTACAGGTAATTTTGTAATTATTTTAACTATTTTAGCTATTAAATAGTTATTAACTATTTAATAGCTATTGTAGCTGGTTAAAATAAATACAAGTTGCCTGTAAAATAAATATTAATCCTAAAATAGCTACAATATAATTATAATTTATATTGTAGCTATATTAGGGTTTATTTTACAGGTAGGTATTTAGCTTTAAATAGGAATAATTTATTTAATAAGAGTTAATTTATTTTGTTAGATTTAAATTATATTTAACTTAGGGGGGTGTTAGTGTTAGGGTTAGACTTAGCTTTAGGGGTTAATCCATTTATTATAGTAGCGGCGAGATCCGGTCGGCAGATTAGGGGTTAATTATTGTAGGTAGCTGGCGGCGACGTTGTGGGGGCAGATTAGGGGTTAATAAATATAATATAGGGGTCGGCGGTGTTAGGGGCAGCAGATTAGGGGTACATAACTATAATGTATGTTGCGGCGGTGTACGGAGCGGCAGATTAGGGGTTAAAAAAAATATGCAGGGGTCAGCGATAGCGGGGGCGGCAGTATAAGGGTTAATAAATATAATATTGGGGTCGGCGGTGTTAGGGGCAGCAGATTAGGGGTACATAGGGATAATGTAGGTTGCGGCGGTGTACGGAGCGGCAGATTAGGGGTTAAAAAATTTTAATAGACTGGCAGCCATGTGAGGGGACCTCGGTTTAGGGGTACATAGGTAGTTTATGGGTGTTAGTGTACTTTAGAGCACAGTAGTTAAGAGCTTTATAAACCAGCGTTAGCCCAGAAAGCTCTTAACTACTGACTTTTTTCTGCGGCTGGAGTTTTGTCGTTAGATTTCTAACGCTCACTTCAGCCTCGACTCTAAATACCGGCGTTAGAAAGATCCCATTGAAAAGATAGGATACGCAAATGGCGTAGGGGGATCTGCGGTATAGAAAAGTCGCGGCTGCAAAGTGAGCGTTAGACCCTTTCATGACTGACTCCAAATACCAGCGGGCGGTAAAAACCAGCGTTAGGAGCCTCTAACGCTGGTTTTGATGGCTACCGCCCAACTCTAAATCTAGGCCTAAGACTTTAAAATACAAATTTTATTGTGCACTTTTGTAATGTTTGCATCTCTTCCCCATACGAAAATGCAATATATGCCCCTTAGCGAGACACCCTGTTTTTGTGTGACTTGAGATCATTCCACCAGGGAAGTACTTGCGAGCATTCTTTAATAATCTCAATAGCCCAAAGACATTTAGATCATTGGGCTCTCAGACTTAAAGGAACCTGGCAGTGTATATAATATTTACAGTATTTTGTTTAATACATATAAAAGGTACGTGAAACCGAAAATGTTTCTTTCATGATACAGAAAGAGTATACAATTTTAAACAAGTTTCCAATTAACTTTTATTATCAACTTTGCCTTATTCGCTTCTTATCCTTTGTTGAAGGAGCTGAAGTGCTTAACTAGGAGTCTGCTGATTATTTTGTTTGAGAAACTGACAAGGGGCATATATGTGCAGCCACCAATCAGCAACTAGCTCCCAGCAGTGCATTGCTGCTCTTGAGCCTATCTAGGTATACTTTTAAAAAAAAAGATACTAACGCTTAGATTTAGAATTTTGTCGGTAAAGACCCGCAGTGCTAACGCTGTTTTTTTTTCCAGCGCACCCTTAAGACAACGCTGGTATTACGAGTTGTCTGAGTGGCTGCGTTAGCCTCAGAAAAGGGAGCGTAGAGCATAATTTAGCTCCACTTCAACTCAATACCAGCGTTGCCTACAGTAGCGGTAAGATGGAAAAACGTGCTCGTGCACAATATCCCCATAGGAAACAATGGGGCTGAGCTGGCTGAAAAAAAAAACGAACACCTGCAAAAAAGCAGCGTTCAGCTCTTAACGCAGTCCCATTGTTTCCAATGGGGAAACACTCTCTAAGTCTACACCTAACACCCTAACATGAACCCCGAGTCTAAACACCCCTAACCTTACACTTATTAACCCCTAATCTATTGCTGACACCTGCATTTTATTATTAACCCCTAATCTGCCACTCCGGATGCCGCCGCAACCTACATTATCCCTATGAACCCCTAATCTACTGCCCCTAACATCGCCGACACCTACATTATATTTATTACCCCCTAATCTGCCGCCCCCCCAACGTCGCCGCCACCTACCTACACTTATTAACCCCTAATCTGCCGACCGGACCTCGCCGCCACTATAATAAATGTATTAACCCCTAAACCGCCGCACTCCCGCCTCGCAAACACTATAATAAATAGTATTAACTCCTAATCTGCCCTCCCTAACATCGCCGCCACCTACCTACAAATATTAACTCCTAATCTCCCGCCCGCAACGTCGCCGCTACTATAATAAATTTATTAACCCCTAAACCTAAGTCTAACCCTAACCCTAACACCCTCCTAACTTACATATAATTTAATATATAAAAAAAGGATATCGAGTGGGTAATCCTCAGTTCCTCAAAAATGAAGAAAAACAGAACATAGACTAGTATTGTTTGATTATTAACAATTATAATGGCATGTGCAAATGTCTACTCACATATGCCTGAGCTATCACCAGCTCAGGTATAACGGCAGTCCTGAGTACAAAGCTGTCAGGATCAGCTGAGTTGATATCTGGATGTTTGTTCATACACTCCCGGATCTCAGAGGAAAAGAAAATAAGATAATAGTGTGATATTGTTTATACACTTAAAATTCTGGTATCGATACTTGGAATATTACTCACACGTTGTGGGAGCTGATATCAAGCTCCACTTTCAGCACAGACCCGAATTATTAGGCTATCAGGTAAAGCCTTAACGAACCAAACTGGAACCGCTTCCAATCAAGATTTTTTAATATAAAATGTATAAAAATTGTTAAAAACAAAAATTACAATCTGGAAATAGTAGTCATTCGGATTTACAGTGCAAAATCCGTATTGTAGCCAAAGTCCTTACAGCATAACACCCTTCACTATGACGTATTTCTCAGATGAGTAAGCTCAGTCTCGACGTACGTTTTGCCACGCCCCTGTGGCTTTTTCAAGAGTGACTCATAGCGGTTCCTGGCATCCTTTTAAGGTTCGTCTTCATTCATTTAAGGTGGAAATGTCTTAAGATGGATTTGTATATCATCCAATAATGTCCGTTTTTAGGAGCAAAAGATATCTTATACTTATTTCAAGGAAAACACAGTATTTTAAACAATGTATTTAAAACATATAAAAATAGAATGGAAGGTCATAAAATAAACCCTTTCAAGTTAAAAAATTACATAATTCAAAATCCGCATTTAAACCAAATGGTATCATAGTGTTAAGTTTGAATATCCACTTCAATTCTAATTTTGAGAGTTCCTTCTCCCTATCAGATCCTCTCCAATGAATGTTTAATTTTCTGATCCCTATGAAAGATAAACTACTTGGATCTTTTCCATGTTATTCTTTACAATGTAGGGATACTGGATGTTTTACAGAGCCCTTTTTTATATTGTAAAAATGTTCATATATTCTAGTTTTTAGTAATCTAGTCGTTTTCCCTATGTAAAATAGATTACATTTGCAGGACAAAAGATATATAACGAATTACATGTTATTAGTTGGTTAATATCATATTTTCTTTTTCCATTAAGGAAGAAATCCACATTTTTTTGGCGATTGACATTTTTGCAACCTGCACAGTCTCTGCAATATTTAAAGCCTTTCATTTGTGTGAGCCAATTTTTTGGGACTTCATCCCTTATATAACTTTTTGTTAAGTGATCTTTAAGATTCATTGCTTTTTTGAAAATTAAATTCGGTTTATCAGGCAATATACTATTTAAATGACAGTCTCTTTTTAAAATTCCCCAATGTTTTTCTATAATATTTCTCAATTCTCTATTCTGGTTATTATAGCCAAAAACAAAGCTTAGATTGCTGTTTTCCCATTTGGGTTTATCTTTATATTTCAACATTTCTTTCCTTTCTAAATTGCTAATCTCTTCTTTTGTTGCAATCCGTTGCAATCCTACTAAAATAACAGAGTGTAACTTGTAAATGGTAACAATTTTGCACTGTAAACCCGAATGACTACTATTTACAGATTGTAATTTTTGTTTTTAACAATTTTTATACATTTTATATTAAAAAAAATCTTGATTGGAAGCGGTTCCAGTTTGGTTCGTTAAGGCTTTACCTGATAGCCTAATAATTCGGGTCTGTGCTGAAAGTGGAGCTTGATATCAGCTCCCACAAAGTGTGAGTAATATTCCAAGTATTGATACCAGAATTTTAAGTGTATAAACAATATCACACTATTATCTTATTTTCTTTTCCTCTGAGATCCGGGAGTGTATGAACAAACATCCAGATATCAACTCAGCTGATCCTGACAGCTTTGTACTCAGGACTGCCGTTATACCTGAGCTGGTGATAGCTCAGGCATATGTGAGTAGACATTTGCACATGCCATTATAATTGTTAATAATCAAACAATACTACTCTATGTTCTGTTTTTCTTCATTTTTGAGGAACTGAGGATTACCCACTTGATATCCTTTTTTTATATATCACATTTATTCACGTGATTTTCTTTTGTTTGTGATTGAAGTTATTTGTTTCTTATTTTATTTTTTGTATAATGCTGTTTTAGCACTTTATTGGATAATTTGCACAAAATATTTTGCACAAGATAGTAATATATCTTAGTATAACTATTCATACATTGTATACGGATATTTGAATATGTCTGTTTTTGAAAATAGGAGAACAAATTTCTCCATCACTGAGGATTTTTTTGAAAAAGATGTAATTATGTATAACACTGGCACTGATTTAAATAGTTTATTACAAGACTTAGAAAAGTTACTAATCAAAGAAGTTAAATATCAACTAGAGGTAGTTACGTTGGAAAGATATATAAAGGATAAAATTACTCCACGATGTTTGAGGATTTTAAAAAAATCCGACATTTGGAAAAGACAATTTTGCATATTTTTTTTTGTATTATAGATTAGTTTAATTAATTGTATTTTACTTTAGCTAATTGTAGTTAATTTATTTAATTAATTTATTGATAGTGTAGTGTTAGGTGTATTTGTAACTTAGGTTAGGATTTATTTTACAGGTAATTTTGTAATTAATTAGTTAATAACTATTTAATAGCTATTGTACCTAGTTAAAATAAATACAAAGTTGCCTGTAAAATAAATATAAATCCTAAAATAGCTACAATGTAACTAATAGTTATATTGTAGCTATATTAGGCCTAGATTTAGAGTTCGGCGGTAAAAGGGCTGTTAACGCTCCGCGGGTTTTTTTCTGGCCGCACCATAAATTTAACTCTGGTATCGAGAGTTCAAACAAATGCTGCGTTAGGCTCCAAAAAAGGAGCGTAGAGCATTTTTACCGCAAATGCAACTCTCGATACCAGAGTTGCTTACGGACGCGGCCGGCATCAAAAACGTGCTCGTGCACGATTCTCCCATAGGAAACAATGGGGCTGTTTGAGCTGAAAAAAAACCTAACACCTGCAAAAAAGCAGCGTTCAGCTCCTAACGCAGCCCCATTGTTTCCTATGGGGAAACACTTCCTACGTCTGCACCTAACACCCTAACATGTACCCCGAGTCTAAACACCCCTAACCTTACACTTATTAACCCCTAATCTGCCGCCCCCGCTATCGCTGACCCCTGCATTACACTTTTAACCCCTAATCTGCCGCTCCGTAAACCGCCGCCACCTACGTTATCCCTATGTACCCCTAATCTGCTGCCCCTAACACCGCCGACCCCTGTATTATATCTATTAACCCCTAACTTGCCCCCCACAACGTCGCCGCAAGCTACTTAAAATAATTAACCCCTAATCTTCCGACCGCAAATCGCCGCCACCTACGTTATCCCTATGTACCCCTAATCTGCTACCCCTAACATCGCCGACCCCTATGTTATATTTATTAACCCCTAATCTGCCCCCCACAACGTCGCCGACACCTACCTACACTTATTAACCCCTAATCTGCCGAGCGGACCTGAGCGCTACTATAATAAAGTTATTAACCCCTAATCCGCCTCACTAACCCTATCATAAATAGTATTAACCCCTAATCTGCCCTCCCTAACATCGCCGACACCTAACTTCAATTATTAACCCCTAATCTGCCGACCGGAGCTCACCGCTATTCTAATAAATGTATTAACCCCTAAAGCTAAGTCTAACCCTAACACTAACACCCCCCTAAGTTAAATATAATTTTTATCTAACGAAATAAATTAACTCTTATTAAATAAATAATTCCTATTTAAAGCTAAATACTTACCTGTAAAATACATCCTAATATAGCTACAATATAAATTATAATTATATTATAGCTATTTTAGGATTAATATTTATTTTACAGGCAACTTTGTAATTATTTTAACCAGGTACAATAGCTATTAAATAGTTAAGAACTATTTAATAGTTACCTAGTTAAAATAATTACAAATTTACCTGTAAAATAAATCCTAACCTAAGATATAATTAAACCTAACACTACCCTATCAATAAAATAATTAAATAAACTACCTACAATTACCTACAATTAACCTAACACTACACTATCAATAAATTAATTAAACACAATTGCTACAAATAAATAAAATTAAATAAACTATCTAAAGTACAAAAAATAAAAAAGAACTAAGTTACAGAAAATAATAAAATATTTACAAACATAAGAAAAATATTACAACAATTTTAAACTAATTACACCTACTCTAAGCCCCCTAATAAAATAACAAAGCCCCCCAAAATAAAAAATTCCCTACCCTATTCTAAAATACAAATATTACAAGCTCTTTTACCTTACCAGCCCTGAACAGGGCCCTTTGCGGGGCATGCCCCAAGAATTTCAGCTCTTTTGCCTGTAAAAAAAAACATACTATACCCCCCCCAACATTACAACCCACCACCCACATACCCCTAATCTAACCCAAACCCCCCTTAAATAAACCTAACACTACCCCCCTGATGATCTTCCTACCTTGTCTTCACCATGCCAGGTTCACCGATCCGTCCTGGCTCCAAGATCTTCATCCACCCCAAGCGGGGGCTAGACATCCACTGAAGAAGTCCAGAAGAGGGTCCAAAGTCTTCCTCCTATCCGGCAAGAAGAGGACATCCGGACCGGCAAACATCTTCTCCAAGCGGCATCTTCTATCTTCTTCCATCCGATGACGACCGGCTCCATCTTGAAGACGTCCAGCGCGGATCCATCCTCTTCTTCCGACGACTAGACGACGAATGACGGTTCCTTTAAGGGACGTCATCCAAGATGGCGTCCCTCGAATTCCGATTGGCTGATAGGATTCTATCAGCCAATCGGAATTAAGGTAGGAATTTTCTGATTGGCTGATGGAATCAGCCAATCAGAATCAAGTTCAATCCGATTGGCTGATCCAATCAGCCAATCAGATTGAGCTCGCATTCTATTGGCTGTTCCGATCAGCCAATAGAATGCGAGCTCAATCTGATTGGCTGATTGGATCAGCCAATCGGATTGAACTATATTCTGATTGGCTGATTCCATCAGCCAATCAGAAAATTCCTACCTTAATTCCGATTGGCTGATAGAATCCTATCAGCCAATCGGAATTCGAGGGACGCCATCTTGGATGACGTCCCTTAAAGGAACCGTCATTCGTCGTCTAGTCGTCGGAAGAAGAGGATGGATCCGCGCTGGACGTCTTCAAGATGGAGCCGGTCGTCATCGGATGGAAGAAGATAGAAGATGCCGCTTGGAGAAGATGTTTGCCGGTCCGGATGTCCTCTTCTTGCCGGATAGGAGGAAGACTTTGGACCCTCTTCTGGACTTCTTCAGTGGATGTCTAGCCCCCGCTTGGGGTGGATGAAGATCTTGGAGCCAGGACGGATCGGTGAACCTGGCATGGTGAAGACAAGGTAGGAAGATCATCAGGGGGGTAGTGTTAGGTTTATTTAAGGGGGGTTTGGGTTAGATTAGGGGTATGTGGGTGGTGGGTTGTAATGTTGGGGGGGGGGTATTGTATGTTTTTTTTTACAGGCAAAAGAGCTGAAATTCTTGGGGCATGCCCCGCAAAGGGCCCTGTTCAGGGCTGGTAAGGTAAAAGAGCTTGTAATATTTGTATTTTAGAATAGGGTAGGGAATTTTTTATTTTGGGGGGCTTTGTTATTTTATTAGGGGGCTTAGAGTAGGTGTAATTAGTTTAAAATTGTTGTAATATTTTTCTTATGTTTGTAAATATTTTATTATTTTCTGTAACTTAGTTCTTTTTTATTTTTTGTACTTTAGATAGTTTATTTAATTTTATTTATTTGTAGCAATTGTGTTTAATTAATTTATTGATAGTGTAGTGTTAGGTTAATTGTAGGTAATTGTAGGTAGTTTATTTAATTATTTTATTGATAGGGTAGTGTTAGGTTTAATTATATCTTAGGTTAGGATTTATTTTACAGGTAAATTTGTAATTATTTTAACTAGGTAACTATTAAATAGTTCTTAACTATTTAATAGCTATTGTACCTGGTTAAAATAATTACAAAGTTGCCTGTAAAATAAATATTAATCCTAAAATAGCTATAATATAATTATAATTTATATTGTAGCTATATTAGGATGTATTTTACAGGTAAGTATTTAGCTTTAAATAGGAATTATTTATTTAATAAGAGTTAATTTATTTCGTTAGATAAAAATTATATTTAACTTAGGGGGGTGTTAGTGTTAGGGTTAGACTTAGCTTTAGGGGTTAATACATTTATTAGAATAGCGGTGAGCTCCGGTCGGCAGATTAGGGGTTAATAATTGAAGTTAGGTGTCGGCGATGTTAGGGAGGGCAGATTAGGGGTTAATACTATTTATGATAGGGTTAGTGAGGCGGATTAGGGGTTAATAACTTTATTATAGTAGCGCTCAGGTCCGCTCGGCAGATTAGGGGTTAATAAGTGTAGGTAGGTGTCGGCGACGTTGTGGGGGGCAGATTAGGGGTTAATAAATATAACATAGGGGTCGGCGATGTTAGGGGTAGCAGATTAGGGGTACATAGGGATAACGTAGGTGGCGGCGATTTGCGGTCGGAAGATTAGGGGTTAATTATTTTAAGTAGCTTGCGGCGACGTTGTGGGGGGCAAGTTAGGGGTTAATAGATATAATACAGGGGTCGGCGGTGTTAGGGGCAGCAGATTAGGGGTACATAAGTATAACGTAGGTGGCGGTCGGCAGATTAGGGGTTAAAAATTTTAATCGAGTGGCGGCGATGTGGGGGGACCTCGGTTTAGGGGTACATAGGTAGTTTATGGGTGTTAGTGTACTTTAGGGTACAGTAGTTAAGAGCTTTAGAAACCGGCGTTAGCCAGAAAGCTCTTAACTCCTGCTATTTTCAGGCGGCTGGAATCTTGTCGTTAGAGCTCTAACGCTCACTGCAGAAACGACTCTAAATACCAGCGTTAGAAAGATCCCATTGAAAAGATAGGCTACGCAAATGGCGTAGGGGGATCTGCGGTATGGAAAAGTCGCGGCTGAAAAGTGAGCGTTAGACCCTTTCCTGACTGACTCCAAATACCAGCGGGCGCCCAAAACCAGCGTTAGGAGCCTCTAACGCTGGTTTTGACGGCTACCGCCGAACTCTAAATCTAGGCCTTAGGGTTTATTTTTTAGGTAAGTATTTAGTTTTAAATAGGAAAAATGTATTTAATGATAGTAAATTTATTTAGATTAATTTAAATGATATTTAAGTTAGGAAGGTGTTAGGATTAGGGTTAGATTTAGGTTTAGGGGTTAATAAATTTATTATAGTAGCGGCGACGTTGCGGGTGGGAGATTAGGGGTTAATATTTGTAGGAAGGTGGCAGCAATGTTAGGGAGGGCAGATTAGGGGTTAATACTATTTATTATAGTGTTTGCAAGGCGGGAGTGCGGCGGTTTAGGGGTTAATACATTTATTATAGTGGCGGCGAGGTCCGGTCGGCAGATTAGGGGTTAATAAGTGTAGGTAGGTGGCGGCGACGTTGGGGGGGCAGATTAGGGGGTAATAAATATAATTTAGGTGTCGGCGATGTTAGGGGCAGCAGATTAGGGGTTCATAGCGATAATGTAGGTGGCGGCGATGTCCGGTCGGAAGATTAGGGGTTGAAACATTTTATTATAGGGTTGGCGATGTGGGGGGGCCTCGGTTTAGGGGTTCATAGGTAGTTTATGGGTGTTAGTGTACTTTATAGCACAGTAGTTAAGAGCTTTATGTTCCCGCTTTAGCCCATAAAGCTCTTAACTACTGACTTTTTTTTGCAGTTGGAGTCTTGTCGGTAGAGGCTCTACCGCTCACTTCTTCCAAGAGTCCAAATACCAGCGTTAGGCAAATCCCATAGAAAAGATAGGATACGCAATTGACGTAAGGGGATCTGCGGTAGCCTGGAGTCACGGAAAGAAAGTGAGCGGTAGACCCTTTCCTGCCTGACTGTAAATACCAGCGGGCGGTAAAAAGCAGCGTTAGGACCCCTTAACGCTGCTTTTGACGGCTAACACCAAACTCTAAATCTAGGCTTAAGAGAACAAAGCAAATTAGATAATAAAGTTGTGTTAGAAAGGTGTTTAAATTTGCATTTTCTCTATGAATCATTTAGGTTTAAATTTTGACTTTACTACCCCTTTAAAGCAGCATGGAAAATGTTACTTTGACCATATAGATACAGGCCCATATTTAACAAGCTCCGTACGGAGCTTTAAGGGCCGTGTTTCTGGCGAGTCTTCAGACTCGCCAGAAGCAGAAACACAAGTTATGAAGCAGCGGTCTAAAGTCCGCTGCTCCATAACCCTGTCTGTCTGCTCTGAGCAGGCGGACAGATATCACCAGAAATCAACCCGATTGGGTTGATTGACACCCCCCTGCTGGCGGCCGATTGGTCGCGAGTCTTCAGGGGGTGGCATTGCACCAGCAGCTCTTGTGAGCTGCTGGTGCAATGCTGAATACGGAGAGCGTATTGCTCTCCATATTCAGCGAGGTCTGGCGGACCTGATCCACACTGTCGGATCAGGTCCGCCAGACCTTGATAAATAGAGGCCACAGTGTCAAATTTTAATAAACTTTCCAATTTAATCTTATAATCAAATCTATCACTTTCTCTTGGTTTCTATGTTGAAACTTAGCTCCTGTCCATGAAAGCATACCTTGGCTATGCAAAAGAATGTACAGTACATATATCTTGAGCACTAAATTATATATATATTGCTAAAGACACATGGACGCTCCTGAGCATACTTCAGTCAGCTGTCCTCTAGCTGAATTATTAAAGAATAATTTAGACATGTGTGTCCCTTTTATTAAAAAAACAAGCTTTCTTAGTAAAGAGAAAACAATAGAAAATATTATTTTTAAATGCTCTACTGCATAGCACCTGCACCACTCTCTTATCAAGAATGTGAATTAATAGAGAGAGAAAAAAATAACAATTGGTTGGTGTCTCCCATGATTGACCAAAGAAAATGTTTAGTTAGAGGGAGATAACAGTGTGTATTTTCATATCTTTTTAAGCTTATACTGTTGATTAGTCTATGGAAATTATTACACAAAAATTATTGCACTATTCATTGGAGATCTGCATCAACCTAATCTTGTACATTTGTTTATTATCAATAATGTTCTACATATTCAAACTTGGAAAACTGTAAATGGACTTTGATTATGATTTAAATGAATGATGAGTAATTTGCATAAATATTATTTGAGGTGACTCATTTTTGTTTCTTGTCCTTTATAATTATGCAGATTAAAACATATGTTTAGCACCATGAAAGTTTTTCTGAAGAATTTAAAGTGGGATAAGTGAGGCCTGATTAATACTTTGAGCAACACATAAATAAATATAAAATCATTTTACTTTCTGATAACACAGACCAGGGCTCTGAATGAGCTCACTATTAACCTTGTTTTTTATTAAAAATCATTTTACTTATAAGAGAGACAAAGGTATTTTCGAGAGAGGCAAAATTAAATACAATGAACAAGACTCAAAACTCAAAAGAATGTTGCACCTGGATCCTGGATAAAAGGCTTAACTTGCACTGATTACTTGATATATTACGAGTTTTGAGTTGCGGCTTTTAACGCTGAAAAATGGCAATTTCAGCGTAAAAGCAGGAACGCACTATTGGGAGTCGTGTCGGTATAGCTATACCGCAAGCATTTTAGCCTGTAATGCAACGTCAATCCCGCACTCAAATAATGACATTTTTGTGTGGGATTTCCATAGCACCAGTATTACAGGTTGTGTGGTGAGGCTAAAATGCTTGCGTTACAGCCTATACCGACACGATCCATACCGCCATCTGAGACCAGTAGTTATGGATTTTGTGTAAAAAAAATGTTTCACAAAATTCATAACTAAACTGTTACAATGTTACAAAGAACATTAACACCCAAAAACTACCTATTAACCCCTTAACAGAGGCCCTCCCGCAACGCAAACACTATATTAAACCTATTAACCCCTATTCCACCACCCCCCAACATTGTCGCAACTAAATAAAGTTATTAACCCCTAAACCGCCAGCCCCCCCCACATCGCAAAACACTAAATTAAACTATTAACCCCTAAACCTAACACCCCCCTAACTTTAAATTAAAATTACTATATTACTATTTAAATAAATAAAAACTAAGCTGTGAAATAAAAATAAACATTAAACTATAAATTAACCTAACCTTGCTATTCTAATAAAAAAAAATACCAAATAAAAATACTAAATTACAAATTTAAAAAAACCTAACACTACGAAAAAACTTAAAAAATATAAATTACAATTAAAAAAAAATATCCTACGAAAAATTTAAAAAACCTAAGTTTACCAAAAATAAAAAACACTAAATTCACGAAAAATAAAAAACACTAAGATTACAAAAAATAAATGAAATTATCCAAAATAAAACAATTACACCTAATCTAATAGCCCTATAAAAATAAAAAAGGCCCCCAAAATAAAAACACTGCCTAGTCTACAATAAATTACCAATTGCCCTTAAAAGGGCCTTTTGTAGGGCATTGCCCTAAAGAAATCAGCTCTTTTACCTGTAAAAAAAATACAAAGTCCCCACAACAGTAAAACCCACCACCCAACCATCCCCCAAAATAACTCTAAAAAAAAAATAATCTACCCATTACCCCAAAATGGGTATTTGTATGGGCATTGCCCTTATAAGGGCATTTAGCTCTTTTGCATTGCCCTTATATATTTTATATATTTCGCACCATGTGTAGCGCAAAACTTGTAATCTAGGTGTCTGTTACTTGCTGTATGGAAGCTAAGGCCCTTTACCTTGAATCACAGCTGCTATCTGTGGTAATGGGTATGACTCTGAATCCTAAAAGAATTGAATCCAAAAATTACCAGAACCCCATTAGGGGCTGATAATATAAACCTCTCCGCTCAGACGAGATCCCTAGTGAGATTCTAAAAGGGCAGATTTTGCTATACTTCTCCCATAGGCGTTCTCTGTATTTTTGTATGTGAAGGAGAGACAAGCCCAGTGAAATATACTGTAGCACTGCATGACATGAAAGTTCTGCTGCATTTACAATTTATGCTGTGGATTTTATATTATTTTAGACTATAGATTAAGTTTTATAACATTTCAACTTGTGTAACCAGTAGAAGAGGTTAACACACACTAAAGTGGGTGCTAATCTACAGTTATATTGTGATTGTTTTCACTCTCAAGATCATCTATGTTATGGATGTACAGCAATGTTTAAATACATTGTAGAATATTTTATGAAAGTAAGTTTAAAAGGGCTTCATCCAAGTCCTAATTAAAAGGCTAAATATTCACTTCTATACAAAGTCCAGGTAAAACAAAATGTTTACATCCAGATGATAAGAGACCAGCCTCTTCCCTGATGTTCATCCTCTCCAGACTTATATGCTTTACTGTATGTGCAGCCTAGCTCACTTTAGATCAAGTCTGCTTCACCTTGAGGTCTAATTTGGTGAGTTAGTTATGTATGTGTCTGCCTCTCTTTGGTCTTATCCTGTACCCCTCAGTTTGCTTTCAAAAACCTTAATAAATGGATTTTGTTGTGCTTTGCACCTAGTATCAGGGCCGGCTCAAGACATTGTGCTGCCTGGGTCAGAGAATACAATGACGTCCCCAATAGTGTCATAACTGATTAACAAATCAGCCTTTTAGCCTGGCCGCTGACCTTTCTAAGCCTGCCTGACTACATGCAACCAATGATTATGCACTACTGCAGCATAAGTAGGAAGGAAGTTAGGGGATCGATTCTGTGTCTTTGTGCTGATGAGGTTCTGCTTCTGGGAGCTTGCGAATTCCCACACGGAGACAGAAGAAAGCAGTGGTCTATGTCTGACAGTGACTGTCAGTGAAGTGCTGCACCTTGTCAAGTGCTGCCTGGGTCAATTGGACCCACTTGGTCTCATGATTGAGCCGCCCCTGCCTAGTATATGTAGTCCACCCCCTGTGCTCAGTGCTCTATACATAACTTATCTTTAGGGAAATATGTTTAGTACCACAACTTGGAGAAAAATAACAGCTTCTAAAGTACTACAGATTTGATACATCAATTGGAAAAACACCAGATGTCAGTGGCGGCTGGTGAATTTTTGGGATGGGGGTGCACAAGACCCTGCCCCTATTGGAAAGCCAAGCCCCTTTGGAAAAACACGCCCCTTTTTAAAAACCACGCCCCTTTAACAAGCCACACCCATTTTTAAAAGCCACACCCCTTTGTGAAAGTCACGCCCATCAAATGGCCCCACCCATTTGAACCAGCAGTGTTTTTGGTCATCGTCTTCTTGAAATATCCAGGCCCGGCCTGGGGGTAACTTCAACTGAAGTTTGTGACTGATTCCTCAACATTATTCTCAAGTATCTGCTGATATTGAGTGGAATCCATGAGACCCTCAACAATATTCCCAGTAGTACAGGTCTTTGGAGGTGGTCTGTGGGCTGTTTTTGACCGTTCTTATCATCCTTTGCCTATTCGATATTTTACTTGGCCTGCCACTTCTGGCCTTAACAAGAAATGTGCCTGTGGTCTTCCATATCCTCACCATGCTGACTATGTTCCTCACAGTGGACACTGACATCTTACATCTATGCAATAGCTTTTTGTAGCCTTCCTCTAAACCATGATGTTGAACAATCTTTGTTTTTAGGTCATTTGAGAGTTGTTTTGTGGCCCCCATGTTGCCACTCTTCAGAGGAGAGTCATAGAGAACAACTTGCAATTGGCCACCTTAAAACCTTTTCTCATGATGATTGGATACACCTGTCCTGTCTATGAAGTTTAAGGCTTAATGGGCTCACCAAACCAATTTTGTCTTCCAATTAATCAGTGCTAGGTAGTTACAGGTATTCAAATCAACAAAATAACAAGGGTGCACAAATGTATGCACCTGTCTAATTTTGTTTTGATGCATATTGTACATTTTCTGTTAATCCAATAAACCTTATATCACTACTGAATTTTTACTGTGTCCTTCATTTATTTGATACATCAAAATGAAATTACTGATCCAAACAGCCAATTATTTATAACTGAAAATCATGGAAATTGTCAGAGGTGCCTAAACTTTTGCATACAACTGTATATGATTTCATGCACTCAAACTGTATTAAAGTAATGAACTCAGATATGAAATATATTTTTATGAAATGTAACATCAATTATATATAAATACTATGCTCCAATACAGCTCACAGGCAGGATATCTAAAAAATATACAAAGGGAACATTTGTTAAAGTTTAAGCTTCAAAAGATTCTTTACTTCATCGCTTAATGAGATTAGATCTCTACAAACAAGATGACCATGTTACCTCTCTGGGGTGACAGAGAAACAATTCTGTACTTTACTTCAGATATGCTCAATCTTCAGGAAAGTAAGTAATTATCCCTTGTATGATATACAAATGATGAGACTAACAATACTTTTGAAGGTCTGAATCCACATATACGTCTGGAAAGGTTTTCTAGCTCAGAATCGATCCAAGCATATAGAAGACAAAATTTCATATGAAATGACTTGTACCTAATTTTCATATAGTTTTATATACTCCTATACTTTATTAAGGAATGACTTCAAATATGGAATATATTTATATTAAAGTGGGATAATAAGGAAATATAAATATCGTTACAATAAATTAATCACTACAGAATTCTAATTAAATTCAATGTAATATCAGAATATGAAATGATTACTCAATTGATTTCAAATAGTTAATACTATAGTATAGCTGATTATTAGTATCATACTAAGTATTAAATTACAATCCTTTTAAGTCTCCCAATATTTAATGAATCATCGTGTTCATCATGTCCTCGAAGTGAAAGCTCAAATGCGCCGGAAAATAGAATACAATTCATAATTTGGGAAAGACCATAACGATTTGTGGTTACTTGATGTTAGTGTTTTTTAACATTCAAACAATATGCACTGACAAGTTGTTGGCGAATATCAATCCTTCATAGCAAATTAAACTCTAATGGGGAGTATAAATGTGATTAGTAGCAATTATTTATATTTTTGGAGTTAAATGTGATAAATCGGCGACACCATAACTCACCCAACTTGAATCACCACTTTGTTTTTCAAACAGGAGACAATAAAAATAAGATCCTGTTTGCAAAATGACAATTAAGTTAATCTCTTAAGATATTATCAGTAGGAAGTATATATATATATATATATATATATATATATATATATTTATAATATTTAATATTATGACCATGTCTAATATTTAAATTAATATACAAGAATCCATACTCTTCAGTATACCCATGTCTAGTGTTAAAATATACATGCTCAGTTAAATTATATAATAACATATGTATTAACCAAATGATTAATCAAAGCTGCGAAATAATAAGTATCTTGAATGTACATTTATGAAAATATATTCCTGGATTTAAAGAACCTTCCACTTTATAGAGAAATAAAACCACATCTCAATTATTGTTGCCCTAGCCCCCAGTGTTCGATATTAGGCAATGCAGCCAAAGGCCGTTGCAACATTAAGATAAATACACCAACATTTTACTTTCTACAAAAGAAGATTATTTCTATTACACTAGTGCTTAATAATTAACTTCAAATGCAAAGATTAAAACAGAATGTTGATAACTCAAGTACAATTTTTGTAAATTAAGTCAATCCGCCTGTCTTTTTTTGAGGCAAATAAATCAATAACATTTTCGGTGAATGTAGGCATGTCATTGATCAATTGTTTTTCAATTGTGAGCATAGCTAGAGCAGTCAGTCTTTCATCAGTCATGGTGCTCCTTAGAAATGTCTTAACTCGTTTTAAAGTTGAGAAACATCTCTCAGCCTCAGCAGTTGTCACGGGAATAGTCGAAATAATTTGCAACAGTTTGTAGGTCTCCGAAAAAGTACTGTCCAAGTTATTTTCTATTACAAACTGTAGAAGACTGATGGCACCATTCATATTTCGAAAATCTGGTCTTCTGTAAATTACTCCTAGTTCCGTTTTCAGGCGATCTTTCTGTAATATGTCATAAACGGCTGATGTTTGTTCAAGAAGCTGATTTGGAAAATTCTTCTCGTAATCTGCAAATTTTTCAGCTTGGAGGAGAGAAACAGCCGAGTAGTGAGTTATAAAAGAAAATCTATCCTTTACTTGATTCGTGATAACATCGCATATCTCTTTAGCTGCCACAGTCTGAGTAATGTGAATATTTTCTCTCTTCCTTTTCCTTGATGCTTCCTCTGTTTCTGATATCGTCATGATCACTGTGTCCATTCTTTTCCTTTCGTTTTCCATTGTCTGCTGGAAAGTGTTAACATGTTTTCGAATAAGTGCCGCGTCTGTTAGTGTTTTCTGAAGTTGGTTGTATAACACATCTACATGTGGCATAATATTGTGAAAAACTGAAAGCCAAAACACAAATACCGAGTCTTGTAACATACGCCGAATAGCCCCAGCTTGATTTATTGCTATTTCTTTTTTCGATGTTGACTCTATTTTTTCCATACATTCAATTAACTGTTCCCTGTTTTCAAACACTGTATTGACGGTTCGACTCTTGAAATTCCACCTGGTGGCTGAACCATGAGGTATCCTTCTTCTAACAGTTTCATCTAGAATAGCTATCCGTTGTGGCGAGTTACTAAAAAAGTTAGTAATGTCACTTAGGTTAGAAAAAAATACTCGAACTTGTTGATTCTGACTGCTTGCTTGGCTGACAATCAAATTGAGTTGATGTGCGTAGCAATGCACAAAATGTGCATTCTTGTAGGTACGTTTAATTATAGCCTGAACACCTGCATGCTGACCACTCATCAAGCTTGCACCGTCGTAACTCTGGGATATCAATTTTTCGGGGTTGTCTATAACTTTTTCCAAAGTATTTTGGATACGTGTAGCGATAGATTCTGCATCATGTCCAGCTGGATTAGTGAATTCCCAGAATCTCTCAACCGGTTGACCGTTACCTATAATGTATCGAAAAACAACAACCAATTGGAAGGCAGATGAAACATCAGTAGTTTCATCTGCTATCACTGCTACAAAACTTGCTTTTGAGATTTCCTTTTTTATTTGGTTCTGGCAAACAGTAAGCATACAGTCTAATAAATCGTTTTGAATTTCTTTTGACGTTCCTTTAAAAACAGTGGCACTAGTGAGATGCATCAAGTTCTGCTGAGAAGTTTATAAGACCTCTGAAAATGCCTGGATTTAATGAATCCTCGCGTTCGTCATGTCCTCGAAGTGCAAGTTCAAATGCGCCGCAAAATAAAATACAATTAATTATTTTCGAAAGAACATAACGATTTTTCGTTACTTGCTCATTATGTTTTTTAATATTTAAACGATATGCACTGTCAAGTTGTTGTCGAATATCAACCCTTCCTAGCAAATTAAACTCTAATGTGGAGTTTAAATGTGATTTTGAACAATAATGTTTATTTATTTTTTTATTTAAATGTGATAAATCGGCGACACCAGAACTCACCCAGCTTGATTCACCACTTTGTTTTGCAAACAGGAGACAATAAAAACAAAAGAGTCTGTTAGATAATTCACAGCCACAAATCCATGCATATTTATCATATACCTCGGGTTTGAATTCTCTTTTGAAATCTCTAGTTTTACATTTTGTCACCTGGATAAGGTTAAGCATAGGTGTTGGCCTGAGCATTTTAATTTCAATTTTTCTTTCCATGGGCAACGTTGAAAAATGTAATTGCTTTAGCTCAGACACACTGATTTTACTAAGTGCCATCTTAACTGTTAGTTTACACACAAAGAACAGTACTTTGCTGTTATAAAATATATAACTTTAACTAGGTAAGTAGCCTTGCGGCTCTTATAAAATATATAACTTGTAGGTTAGTTGTTTTGCTGTTATAATATAGATATATATATATATATAACTTTGAGACAAGTAGTTTTGCTGTTATAATATATAAATAGTAGTATTGCTGTTATAAAATATAAAACTTGACTTAATAGGCAAGTCAAGTTAGTAATTAGCTTTGCAGCTGTTATAAATTATACAACTTGTAGTAGGTAAGTAGCTGTGAAGCTGTTATAAAATATATAATTGTTTTATAAACTCTGAGACTCTCTGCAATCTGCTAATAATTCTAAACTAAAATAGTGTTTTAACTTTAAGTAGTATAATTACAGCAGGCAGCAGCCGTGACAGCCGTCAACGGGCAATGTGAACTACAGTCTAAAACTAGTAGGCAAGTAGATTTTTGGTTGTTCTAAAATATATAACTTTTAGGACTGTAGGTAAGTAGCTGTGAAGCTGTTATAAAATATATAATTGTTTTAAAAACTCTGAGACTCTCTGCAAACTGCTAATAATTCTAAACTAAAATAGTGTTTTAACTAGTTAATTACAGCAGGTAGCAGACGTGACACGACAGCCGTCAATGATCAAGGTCAACTACTGTCTAAAACTAGTAGGCAAAGGCAATAAGGCTTAGGCAAGTAGTTTTGCGGGTGTTATGAAATATATAACTTGTAGGTAAATAGCTCCGAAGTTTTTAAAAAATATACACTTGTGGTAAATAATAAAACTAATATAATTATAATTTATATTTTATAATAAATTAGACTGTTAATATAACAGCACAGGCAGTTAACTGCTTTTTTAAAAAGAAAAAAAAAATCAAAACTTGCAATCTAATTAATGATCTATTGATTTAAAACTAAAAGTAACCACACTACTCCCTAGTCCTACTCTAGTAGTGTAGATTAATTCTAATAATTAACTTTAAGTATCTGGCCTGCTGCTAATTCACTACACTCTCACTCTGACACTGACAGACTGACTCAATCTATCTCTGACTAAATAACTTTCTGTTCAAAATGAGGGGACAGGGCCCCAGGCAAGAACTAAGAAGGCTCTCACAGTGTCTCACAAATAAATAAATTATAATGTATTGTCCACCGTCCAGCAGGAGGGGAGCTGGTTTTTTAAAACAAAATTCTGCCCAAAAAGCTAAGCAAAGCAGCCCAAGTGAGTGACTGACAGACAGTTCCTCTGGCCCCACTAACTTTCCCTCTAACTTTCCCTCTCTAGCCTAGGGCTAGAAAGTAAGTCAGTGCTGGCTGGCTGTGTAACTGTAATTCAACAGGTAACAGCAGTTACAGCACAGCACAGTAGCACACAGGTCAGTTAGTATTGTTAATCGTTGCAATGGCAAATGGCATGCACAGTAAAGTTTGCTCAGAGTAGACACAGACAGGGTCAGGCTCTCAGTTCACTGACTCCTCTCCGCTCAACAGCAAACTCAAGACTGAATTTTTCACGCCGTTGATGCGGGGAGGAGCCGGTGATGACGTCACCGGCATCATGGTGCGAGCAGGCGCAGCCTATCCGAGGGCACACAGGCAACTTGGCTAGAAGTTCTAGAACGCCTGTTTGATGCGGGGGAGGAGCCGGTGATGCAGGGTTACCTGCAGCCAATCAGAGCGCAGCTGAACTTGGCTCCTTGAAGTTGTCCCTCCCCACTCGCACACTTCAGCTTGTGCGAACAGGGATCTATATACAAGCAGCTTAAGCCTGGCCCAGATGCCTGCAGTGAAATAGACTTCACTGACAGGCAGGGTATAGGGCTCTATCGCACGTGCGATTGCCTTAAAGAGACACACCAGGAAACAAAATTTTGTATGTTTAATTAAAAAAAAAGCATCAGAATTATTTTTTTGGGGGGGTTAGAAATAAAATATAATTTTTCTAATAGGGGGCTATTGGAAAAATTATATTTTATTCTGCAAAATTATTTTTTTTCCTCTGCATCTGACAGGGGGGCACGTGCTCATGTGCACAAATGGAGGAGCCTCCACTGCCAGATGTTATTCATATACATTGAATGTGAGCTTTGATAGATGCCAGTCCAAAACGCCTCGCCCTACACTCAGCACAACTATTTGTGATTTCTTACAAAAACTGCAGCTCCTAACATGTCAGAGCAAACAGCTGTTGAGAGATTCTAATCAACCTTTACTAAGCAGATAAAAACTCTGACTCATCCATGACTGACCCATCCTGAAATGACTAGAGTTACTCTGCAGCAAGAGTCTATCCCCAAAAAGCAAATCCAAACAAAATAATTATTTTGCAGCTATTATTTGATAGAGTTTATCTGTTTATGCAAAGCAGTTACCCATGGTTTATAATATTATGGCTAATTTTCTGTCAGGGCTTTGACGCATTGTGTAAGTACCTAGGGGACAGCCTTTATCATCCTTTACTATCACAACTGCAAAATTTGAATCTGACATTAAAGGGACAGTCAAGTCAAAATTAAACTTTCATGATTCAGATAGGGAATGTAATTTAAACAACTTTCCAATATACTTTCATTATCAAATTTGCTTTGTTCTTATGGTATTCTTTGTTGAAAGCTAAAGCTAGGTAGGCTCATAAACTGATTTCTAAGCCGTTAAAGGCTGTCTCTTTTCTTAGTGCATTTTGACAGTTTTTCACAGACACTGCTAGTTCAAGTGTATTATAAAGATAACATTGTGCTCATTCCGGTGAAGTTATGTATGAGTCAACACTAATTGGCTATAATACACGTCAAAATAACTGAGATAAGGGGCACTCTGCAGAGGTTTAGGTACAGGTAATCACAGTGGTACAAAGTATATTAATATAACTGTGTTGGTCTTGCAAAAACTGATGAATGGGTAATAAAGGGATTATCTATCTTTTTAAACAAGGTACATTTTCAAATAGACTGTCCCTGTAAGTAAATACAATGTTTTCTTGCTGGGTTGCGTACAGACAACTAACACATGAAAGTCCTACAAACAATTTTGATACATACTCACTAAATACATTAATCAAGTCAACTCTTCAGATGCCGAATGATCTTTTTATGAGACAAGCTTCTGATTAAGTAGGTTAATTAAGCTCCATTGTTCTGAATTCCCATCTCCACAACACTTGAGAGCTTAACCATTTGCATCTAATGCTGCAGGGACACTGGAAAACACAGTTTATATATGATTGCATTTCTTAGCCAGATGGTGTATGTTTCCCCTTAGGATGGAGACTCAAATAAAAGAATATCAATCAGTGACATTCCAGACTTTAATTTAACCCCTTGACCCAATACAATATATATATACATGTATATGTCTTGAGGTACATTGCACAAAATCTCACAAAATTCTGTTTAAACAGTGATAGCAAAACTGCTAAAAATTCTCTGGTACTTTGGTTTCTCTTATTCCCAGTAGTGAAGGGGTTAATATCCAGCAAGTGCACAGTAATATTTGTATAATTTACAAAGGGGTACTGAATCTTTTAGAGAAAACCAAACTTTCACTGGAGTCCAGGTCAGTCATAGGCCCTGAGCAGAAAGATAAGTGCACTAGTTTAAAATATTGGTTAATTTGTGAACTGGGTAAGCCTCCTACTGAGTAATGTAACCCGCTACTGGATTGATCTTTATGTGTCTTAAAAGAAAATTAAACAGTATAAGATTGTAATATAAAATGATCAGTTATATGTAATTAAAAAAAACTTTGCAATATACTTTCATTATATGTTTTGTCCTCTTTTTCTGTAATTTAACTCCACCGTTTCTATAAAGTAGTGGGTGCTGGCATTTTTTAACTTAAGTTGTCCCTTATCTATGTCTCCTGCTGAAGACAATTAGGGACAGATATAAAACAGACAATAAAAGAGACATACATACATATTTCTATATTTCTATATGTACAGTATATATTTGTATATGCATATACCTGCATATCTATTCCTACAGATATATAGGTATAGATATGTATTTACATGAACAGTATCAGATATATAGAAATATATTTAATAATAAAAAGTACATTATTTTCAGCCACCTAGATTATGAGTTATGCGCGCTATAGGGAAATTAACGAATGCAACAAAAGTTGCATTATTTAACCCCCTACAGCGCAGCCATTACAAGTTTTGAAACAGCCGGCTTGTGCGTACAATATGGCTGCGTTGAGCTCCATACCGCTGTTTTGACGTGCTCATGCACGCTTCCCCCATAGTCATCAATGGGGAGAGCGGGCAAAAAAAAAAAGCCTAACACCTGCGATCGCGGAATGAAAAGCTCCGTAACGCAGCCCCATTGATGTCTATGGAAAACATTTTATGTTTAAACCTAACACCCTAACATAAACCCCGAGTCTAAACACCCCTAATCTGCTGCCCCCGACATCGCCGCCACCTACATAATGTTATTAACCCCTAATCTTCCACTCCCGATATCGCTGCCACCAAAATAAAGCTATTAATCCCTAATCTGCCGCCCCAACATCGTTGCCACTATACTAAAGTTATTAACCCCTATTCCTCTGCACCCCAACATCGCCCACACTATAATAAATCTATTAACCCCTATTCTGCCTCTCCCTGACATCGCTGCCACTAAATAAAGTTATTAATTCCTAATCCTCTGGCCTCCTACATCACTGCCACTAAATAAACCTATCAACCCCTAAAGCACCAGCCCCCCACATCGCAACAACCTAAATTAAACTATATGTTAACCCCTAAGCCTAACCTTAATGTAACCCTTACCCTAAACCTAACCCTAACACCCCCTAACTTTAACATAATTCAAAAAAGAGCTAAATTAAACTTACAATTATGAACTAAATAATACCTATTTAAAACTAAATACTTACCTGTGAAATGAAGCCTAAGCTAGCTACAGTATAACTAATAGTTATATTGTAGCTAGCTTAGGTTTTATTTTTATTTCACAGGTAAGTTTGTATTTATTTTAACTAGGTAGAGTAGTTAGTAAATAGTTATAAACTATTTACTACCTAGTTAAAATAAATACAAACTTACCTGTGAAATAAAACCTAACCTGCCTTACACTAAAACCTAACATTACAAAAATAAAAACCTACCATTACAAAAATAAAAACCTACCATTACAAAAAATAACAAACACTAAAATTACTAAAAAATAAAAAAAAACTACAATTACAAAAAATAACAAACAAAATTATCCAAAATAATAAAAATTATTCCTATTCGAATACCTTTTTAAAAAAATAAAAAGCCCACCCCAAAATAAAAAAGCCTAATCTATAATAAATTACCAAGGGCCCTTAAAAGGGCCTTTTTGTGGGCCCTTAAAAGGGCCCTTAGTAGGGCATTGCCCTAAAGTTAACAGCTCTTTTGCTACAAAACAAAACAAACAGCCTCTAACAGTATACAAACCCCCACCCCCCAAACCCACAAAATAAAAATAAAGTAAAACCTAATCTACCCATTGCCCTGAAAAGGGCATTGCCCTTAAATTGGCATTTAGCTATTTGTCCTGCCTTTAAAAGGGCATTCACCTCTTTTATGAAATGCCCAAGCCCTAATCTAAAAATAAAAACCCACCCCAAAACGAAAAATAAACATTCCACAAAATAACAAACGAATTATCAAAAATAATAAAAATTATTCCTATTCTAATACCCGTTTAAAAAAAAACAAAACACCCCAATATAAAAAAAACTAATCTACTATAAACTACCAATAGCCCTTAAAAGGGCCTTTTGTAGGGCATTGCCCTAAGCTCTTTTACCTGGAAAAAAATACAAAGTCCCACTAACCTTACAAACCCCCCCCCCCCAAACCCACAAAATAATAAAAAAAAAACTACCTTAAAAAACCTAAGCTAAGCATTGCCCTGAAAAGGGCATTTGTATGGGCATTGCTCTTTTGAATGTTTTGTTTGAGCAATTAGCTCTTTTGCGTTGCCCTGAAAATGGCATTTTGCTCTTTTATGAAAAGCCCAAACCCTAAACTTAAAAAAAAAACACCCAAAAAAAACCTATCACTAACCCCCGAAGATCCACTTACAGTTATTGAAGTCTCGCTTGAACGATCTTCATCCAGGCGGCGAGAAGTCTTAATCTAGGCGCCCTCTTTTATCTTCATCCAGGCGGCAAGAAGTCTTCATCCTGGCGGGCTCTTCTATCTTCATCCAGGCGGCATTTTCTATCTTCATCCTGCCAGCGCGGAGCAGGTCCATCCTGAAGATGTCCAAGTCGCCGCTTGGATGAAGATATAAGAGGCCGTCCAACCATGAAGACTTCTCGTCGCCTGGATGAGGACTTTGCTGCCTGGATGAAGATCGTTTAAGCGGGATTTCAAAAACTTCGGGGTTAGTGATAGTTTTTTTTAAGGTTTTATTTGGGTGTTTTTTTCTTTTAGTTTAGGGTTTGGGCTTTTCGTAAAAGAGCTAAATGCCCTTTTCAGGGCAAAACAAAAGAGCTAAATGCCTTTTAAGGTCAATGGGTAGCTTAGGTTTTTGTTTGAGTTAGGTTTTTTATTTTGGGAGGTTTGTTGGGTGGTGGGTTTTACTGTTCAGCGGGTCTTTGTATTTTTTTTACAGGTAAAGGAGCTGTTTAACTTAGGGCAATGACCTACAAAAGGCCATTTTAAGGGCTATTGGTAGTTTATTGTAGGCTAGGGGGTGTTTTTATTTTGGGTGGGATTTTTATTTTTATAGGGCTATTAGATAATGTGTAATTCTTTTTTATTTTGGATAATTTCGTTTGTTATTTTTCGTAATTTAGTGTATGTTATTTTTTGTAAATTTAGTATTTTTTTATTTTTTGTAATTAGATAGTTTGTAATTTTTAGAGTAGTGTTAGGATTTTTTAATGTCTATTTTAGTTTAATTTAATTGGTAGTTAGTTTATTTTTAGTTTAATAATTATATTAGTTTAATTGTTAGTTTAAACTTAGTTTTTTTAATTTGACAGGTAGTTTTAATTTAATTTAAGATAGGGAAATTGTCATTTTAATATACAGGGAGTGCAGAATTATTAGGCAAGTTGTATTTTTGAGGATTAATTTTATTATTGAACAACAACCATGTTCTCAATGAACCCAAAAAACTCATTAATATCAAAGCTGAATAGTTTTGGAAGTAGTTTTTAGTTTGTTTTTAGTTATAGCTATTTTAGGGGGATATCTGTGTGTGCAGGTGACTATTACTGTGCATAATTATTAGGCAACTTAACAAAAAACAAATATATACCCATTTCAATTATTTATTTTTACCAGTGAAACCAATATAACAACTCAACATTCACAAATATACATTTCTGACATTCAAAAACAAAACAAAAACAAATCAGTGACCAATATAGCCACCTTTCTTTGCAAGGACACTCAAAAGCCTGCCATCCATGGATTCTGTCAGTGTTTTGATCTGTTCACCATCAACATTGTGTGCAGCAGCAACCACAGCCTCCCAGACACTGTTCAGAGAGGTGTACTGTTTTCCCTCCTTGTAAATCTCACATTTGATGATGGACCACAGGTTCTCAATGGGGTTCAGATCAGGTGAACAAGGAGGCCATGTCATTAGATTTTCTTCTTTTATACCCTTTCTTGCCAGCCACGCTGTGGAGTACTTGGACGCGTGTGATGGAGCATTGTCCTGCATGAAAATCATGTTTTTCTTGAAGGATGCAGACTTCTTCCTGTACCACTGCTTGAAGAAGGTGTCTTCCAGAAACTGGCAGTAGGACTGAGAGTTGAGCTTGACTCCATCCTCAACCCGAAAAGGCCCCACAAGCTCATCTTTGATGATACCAGCCCAAACCAGTACTCCACCTCCACCTTGCTGGCGTCTGAGTCGGACTGGAGCTCTCTGCCCTTTACCAATCCAGCCACGGGCCCATCCATCTGGCCCATCAAGACTCACTCTCATTTCATCAGTCCATAAAACCTTAGAAAAATCAGTCTTGAGATATTTCTTGGCCCAGTCTTGACGTTTCAGCTTGTGTGTCTTGTTCAGTGGTGGTCGTCTTTCAGCCTTTCTTATCTTGGCCATGTCTCTGAGTATTGCACACCTTGCTTTTGGGCACTCCAGTGATGTTGCAGCTCTGAAATATGGCCAAACTGGTGGCAAGTGGCATCTTGGCAGCTGCACGCTTGACTTTTCTCAGTTCATGGGCAGTTATTTTGCGCCTTGGTTTTTCCACACGCTTCTTGCGACCCTGTTGACTATTTTGAATGAAACGCTTGATTGTTCGATGATCACGCTTCAGAAGCTTTGCAATTTTAAGAGTGCTGCATCCCTCTGCAAGATATCTCACTATTTTTGACTTTTCTGAGCCTGTCAAGTCCTTCTTTTGACCCATTTTGCCAAAGGAAAGGAAGTTGCCTAATAATTATGCACACCTGATATAGGGTGTTAATGTCATTAGACCACACCCCTTCTCATTACAGAGATGCACATCACCTAATATGCTTAATTGGTAGTAGGCTTTCGAGCCTATACAGCTTGGAGTAAGACAACATGCATAAAGAGGATGATGTGGTCAAAATACTCATTTGCCTAATAATTCTGCACTCCCTGTAAAGTTAGGGGGCGTTAGGTTTAGGGGTTACTAGTTTAAATTAGTTTATTGCAATGTGGGGGGCTTTCGGTTTAGGGGTTAATAATTTAGTATATTTCATTGTGGGGGCTTGCGGTTTAGGGGTTAATAGGTTTATTATAGTGGCGGCGGTATAGGGATTAATAACTTTAGTATAGTGTGGACAAGAGCGCAAAATAGCATTCTTGTGCAATGCTGAATTCTGGCAGCGGACTTTAGCCTGCCAGAGGTGAGCTTCGGCAGACAGGCGTGCATATGTACGCCCCTGTCTGCCGTAGCTTGATAAATCAACCCCATAGTCTACTCACCTGCATATTGCTGTTGCCATTTGGCTTCCCTTTACCTGCCTGTTTCAGCCAATGATTTTTATCACTTTTTTCTGTCTTGTTCAGGCTCTGCCAATTGCTTTGCCCTCTACACCCCTCAAACAAATTATACAGAATATGTAAGAATAATGACTGCCTACAATGTTGTTTGTCTGCATATGACAGTGTATCTTTCTTGTGCCAGTGAAAATTAGCCATTGTAAGCTATGATAGGGCTGAATTTAATATAAAGCACAATTTGGACATTTTTATTGTTTATAAACACACATTTAATTAATTTTATACAGAAGAACATTCTTGATAGGTTTCATCAGCATTATCTTTCCGGTCACTGTTTAGATATTCAAATGCTGATAGAACACATTGCTGCTCAGACTGAAATGGCAAAGTGATACACTTCTCGGGTGGTTGCACGTGTGGCATTTTATTTGAACTTTATAATGTAATAAATTAGTTTAACCTTTACATTCCCAGACTGGCATTTAGTTTGTTCACCTATTAAACTAATAGAAATATTCTAGAATATGTGAGAGACAAATTTAATTTCTTTTTTTGGGGTCACTTTTCCTCATCACTGTGACTCATCTCAATCAACAGCTTTCATGCAGTCCAGAAAAACTGCTTAGTTTCTTCACTCTTATTCCTAAGGTTTAAAGATATTTTTAAGTTATTTCTAAATATTAGATAAGACCTTCCTGCAGCACTAACGTGCCCAGTGAGCCTGTAATTGTGTTCTCTGTACAGTAGTGTCCACTGATTGAGTAAAAATGTAAACTTCTAAGCATGAAAGGACATAGACACATGTATGTTAGCTCTACCAGCAAAAACATAGTTTAAAGAGACATGGAAACTACAGGGACATAAACAGAAATTGTTTTCTTTCATGAATTTACATAGAACATACATTTTTAAGCAACATTCCAATTTACTTCTGTTATCAATTTTTTTATTCTCTTGATATCCTTTATTGAAGGAGCAGCAATGCACTGCTAGGTACTAGATGAACAAAACTGTTAAGCCAATGTCAAGAGGCATATATGTGCAGCCACCAATCAGCAGCCAACTCCCAACTCCTGAGCCTAACTAGGTATGCTTTTCAAAAAAGAATACCAAGAGAACAAAAAATAAAAAATACAAGTAAATTGGAAAGTTGTTAAAAATGTATGTTTTGTGTGAATCATGATAGAAAATATTTCATATCTTTTAAGAAAAATATATAATGGATATAAAAGAAATGTAAATAAAAATAATATTACGTGAAGCAATGCACTTTTATGTCTCTTTACTGCTATTGAAACAATTAGGAAATTATACTACAGTATTCATTGTTCAAAGGCTTAAATGAGTTATACAACTGTAGTAATATACAGGGACAATTCTTAACAAGTTTGCTATAAAATGTATATGTATTATGCACTGGGATTTCTATTTAAATAAAAGACATACATATCTCACACATTGTTATGTTACTTTTCTCTATTTGCTGCTAAATCTTTCTATTAAAGGCTATGCTATGCATATTCTCTACTTTCAACACTCTCCTCTATCCACCTGCACCACCCCCTTCATCTGACTTTAGTGCTCAAGACTTGGCAGACTACTTTTTCAACAAAACACTTACTATCCAAAGTAACATCCCACCACAAGACTGCAACCTTCCATCTCCGTCCCCGTTCACCCCCTCCAACACTGTCAGTACCTTCCCCCAACTATTGAGAATGAAGTGAGTTCCCTAATATCTTCCTCACACCTCACTACCTGCCCACTTGACCCTATCCCTTCACATCTAATATCTTCTTGGTCCTCTACCCTCTCCCCAGCTCTAACTCACATATTCAACTGTTCCCTTACTACTGGTTCATTTCCATCATCCTTCAAACATGCAAAGGTAACCCCCATCCTCAAAAAACCCTCCCTCAACCTCAATTCTCCTGCAAACTACCGCCCCATATCACTACTTCTGCTAGCTTCTAAAGTCCTGGAAAAACTAGTTTTTGATCGCCTAACACACTTCCTATCCTCCAACTCGCTGCTTGACCCCCTGCAATCTGGCTTCCATCCCCAACACTCAACTGAGACTGCCCTCACCAAGGTTACTAACGATCTTCTTTCTGCTAAAAACAATGGCCACTATTCTATACTTATCGTACTTGACCTGTTTGCTGCCTCCTCCTACGGACTCTCAGCTCCCTTGGGCTCTGTGACATTGCCCTCTCCTGGATCCACTCTTATCTCTCTAATAGGTCCTTTTCTGTCTCATTTGCTGGTGGCGACTCCTCTCCATTGCCTCTGTCTGTTGGAGTACCTCAAGGCTCTGTTCTAGGCCCTCTACTCGTCTCTGTTTATACTTCCTCACTGTGTACACTTATCAATAGCTATGGCTTCAACTATCACCTCTATGCTGATGATACTCAGATCTAGCTATCCACCCCTGCACTCTCTCCTTCTGTCCTTTCCCACATCAGCGACTGCTTATCTGGCATTTTTTCCCCAGATGACCTCTCACCACCTAGAAATCAACATGTCCAAGACTGAGCTTCTTCTAATCCCCCATCTAATTCTACTCCAGTTTCTAGCTCTACTATCACTGTTGGTGACACCACTATCTCCCCATCACCCCAAGTCCGCTGCCTAGGAGTTATACTTGACTCCAATCTGTCCTTCATACCCCACATCCAATCGCTCTCTTCATCCTGTCGTAACCACCTACGCAATATCTCCAAAATCCGTCCTTTTCTGAGTGCTGAAACTACTAAACAGCTAATCCATTCCCTAGTAATTTCCCGGCTTGACTACTGTAACAACCTACTAACTGGCCTTCCTCTCTCCCGCCTCCCCCCCCTTCAATCCATCCTAAATCCCTCTGCTAGGCTAATCCACCTCTCCCAATGCTCTATATCCGCTGCACCCCTCTGTGAGTCCTTTCACTGGCTCTCCATTCACAGCAGAATTAAATTCAAAATTCTCACTCTGACCTACAAAGCCCTTACCAATGCAGTCCCCCCATACCTGTCCTCACTCATCAACAAATATACTCCAGTCCATCCCCTAAGGTCCAACAACGATCTACTCTTTGCCTCTTCTACCATCACCTCCTCTCATGCTAGACTACAGGACTTTTCTTGTGCGGCACCAACCCTCTGGAACGCACTTCCTAGAGCTGTCAGACTTTCCCCCAATCTCTCCTCCTTTAAAGCTCCCTAAAGACCTTCTTGTTCAGGAAAGCCTTTCATCGAATCAGTAACTAATTAATTCCACTTGCCTAATAGTTGCCCTCATCTAACTCAACACTAACATCATTCCCACCTTTGCAGTCCCAACCTCCTGTTTCTCACCCTCCTACCCATTTAGATTGTAATTTCCCACAGGAACAGGACTCCCTATTCCCCCTGTATTTGTTTGTTAAATTTTGTCTGGTGTCTCATATTATACTGTCCTTTTATCTTTGTTACCAATGGACAGCGCTGTGAAATCTGTTGGCTCTTTATAAATAAAGAATAATAATAATATTAACCTCTCTTTCTATAAATTATTATTTCACAAATACCACCGGAATAATTGCAAATCATAATCTTCTCTTGAAAAAAAATATATTAATTAACTGTTTTAACTCCTTAATGACCACAGCACTTTTCCATTTTCTGTCCGTTTGGGACCAAGGCTATTTTTACATTTTTGCAGTGTTTGTGTTTAGCTGTAATTTTCCTCTTACTCATTTACTGTACCCACACATATTATATACCGTTTTTCTCGCCATTAAATGGACTTTCTAAAGATACCATTATTTTCATCATATCTTCTAATTTACTATAAAAAAATTATAAAATATGCGGAAAAAATTGAAAAAAACACACTTTTTCTAACTTTGACCCCCAAAATCTGTTACACATCTACAACCACCAAAAAACACCTATGCTAAATCGTTTCTAAATTTTGTCCTGAGTTTAAAAATACCCATTGTTTTCATGTTCTTTGCTTTTTTTGCAAGTTATAGAGCAATAAATACAAGTAGCCCTTTGTTATTTCCAAACCACTTTTTTTTCAAAATTAGCGCTAGTTACATTGGAACACTGATATCTGTCAGGAATCCCTGAATATTCCTTGACATGTATATATTTTTTTTAGAAGACATGCCAAAGTATTGATCTAGGCCCATTTTGGTATTTTTCATGCAACCATTTCACCGCCAAATGCGATCAAATAAAAAAAAAACTTTAGGTTTCTCACTGAAATTATTTACAAACAACTTGTGCAATTATGGCATAATTGGTTTTAAATGCTTCTCTGTGATCCCCTTTGTTCAGAAATAGCAGACATATATGGCTTTGGCGTTTGCTTTTTGGTAATTAGAAGGCCGCTAAATGCCACTGCGCACCACACGTGTATTATACCCAGCAGTGAAGGGGTTAATTAGGGAGCATGTAGGGAGCTTCTAGGGTTAATTTTAGCTGTAGTGTAGTAGACAACCCCAAGTATTGATCTAGGCCCATTTTGGTATATTTCATGCCACCATTTCACCACCAAATGCAATCAAATTTAAAAAAAAGTTAAATTTTTCACAATTTTAGGTTTCTCACTGAAATTATATACAAACAGCTTGTGCAATTATGGCACAAATGGTTGTAAATACTTATCTGGAACCAATTTGTTCAGAAATAGTAGACATATATGGTTTTGGCGTTGCTTTTTGGTAATCAGAAGGCCGCTAAATGCCGCTGCGCAGCACACCTGTATTATGCCCAGCAGTTAAGGGATTAATTAGGGAGCTTGTATGGAGCTTGTAGGGTTAATTCTAGTTTTAGAGTAGTAGACAACCCAAAGTATTGATCTAGGCCCATTTTGGTATATTTCATGCCACCATTTCACCACCAAATGCGATCAAATAAAAAAAATTGTTCACTTTTTCACAAACTTTTTCCTAAACTTTTGGTTTCTCACTGAAATTATTTACAAACAGCTTGTGCAATTATGGCACAAATGATTGTAAATGCTTCTCTTTTATCCCCTTTGTTCAGAAATAGCAGACATATATGGCTTTGGCATTGCTTTTTGGTAATTAGAAGGCCACTAAATGCCGCTGCACATCACACGTGTATTATGTCTAGCAGTGAAGGGGTTAATTAGGTAGCTTGTAGGGAGCATGCAGGGTTAATTTTAGCTTTAGTGTAGAGATCAGCCTCCCACCTGACACATCAGACCCCCTGATCCCTCCCAAACAGCTCTCTTCCCTCCCCCACCCCATAAATGTCCCTACCATCTTAAGTACTGGCAGAAAGTCTGCCAGTACTAAAATAAAAGGTAGCATTATTTTACTAGCATATTTACATATGCTGCTGTGAAGGATCCCCCAACCTCCCTGATCCCCCTAAACAGCTCTCTAACCCTCCCCCTCTACCTTATTGGGAGCCATCTTGGGTACTGGCAGCTTAAAAAAAAATGAGTTTTTAAAATATAAAAAAAAATTCTGTAGTGTAGCTTCCCCCCCCCAAAGACTAACCCCCCACCCCCTCTCAGATCCATTTTTATTGCACTTCCCTCCCCTCTCTCTCCCACTTTTGGCAAAATAATTTCTGTAGTGTAGCGGTTCCCACCCGCTCTCTCCCCGTGCACGCACCCGTCCGCCACCCCCCGTGCACATGCACGCGTCTGTGCGTGCCCCCAGCGACCCCGCCCCTGATCCCGCCCCCTCTTACTGATCCAAGCCATCGATGGCCGCCCACCCGCCTCCCACACAGGCTCCCACCCACCAACGATACCGGCCATGGATGTCTGGTGCAGAGAGGGCCACAGAGTGGCTCTCTCTGCATCGGAGGGGTAAGAAATGTTATTGCAGGATGCCTCGATATACGCCGTACATCCTCGGTCGTTAAGGGAATTTTTTGTGAGGACGTACGGCGTCGGTTATTAAGGGGTTAAACTTCAAACTCTTAGTAGGTTTATATCAAATCACCCTATACCTTCTCTCTTCCTGTTTACAAGTAATAAGGTCTTTACTTTTTTTTTATAAATGTTATCATTAACGCAAGTGATGGTCAACTTCATAACTTCAAGGTTAAAATCACCAGGTCCTTCAAAAAATGTAATCTTCAATCATTTCTAAATGACATCAAGAACCTCCCCTGGCACAGATTATACCTAATCCCACATCTAGACTCTGCAGTTGAATTCTTTCAGTCTGAACTCCTACAAGTTTGGAATTTACATGCCCGCTGCGTAAGGTGAGAGTAAAAGGAGCACACTTGAATTGGATCACAGCTGACCTCATTCAAATGTACCAGTTTCAGGATTCATTGTGGTCAAAGTTCAAGCATACTGGCTCTATGAACGATCACTGTGTATATAGACAATGGCGAAATATATGCACTAAACAAACAAAATTGGCCAAGGCCCAATATTTCTGCGAAAATCTGAACAATAGCATATCAAACCCTCAAAAGTTTTGGAAAATCATAAATAAAAAAAACAATTCAGAGGGGCGGAGCTGGCAGCCAAAGAGACCAGATGTGTTGCATGAGGGCTCCTGACATTATTTAACTTTTTTTTTAGATTAATATTCAATATATTAATTTACTCTGGAACGTAGAGATATGGGAATACTGGAAACAACATTTAATATCACCAGTGCATTATTCAGCTTGTTGGCCATACCCTTATTTTGATCCTGACCGCTAGGACGGACTGATGAGCGAGCTTTTAGAGTTGGTCCTGTTTTCATCATTTCAACCTGCAATATGGAGGATCTCACTACCGCATTGCATAATGTGCTTGAACAGTTTAAGAACTCGTTTCTACAGGAGCTGGTCGGCCTCACCCAGTCTAATAGCCCTAAGTACGCCATAATGGAGGAAGAAACAAGAGGTGTACAATCTCAGACCGATAGTGGACATATACATCACATCTGGGGCTCCACAGTAGACGGAGGTGATTTGCTACAACCTCACGGACTGCAAGACACTACACTTACCCTGCTTACTGGCCCATGTGGGGAAGAATCAGAGCCCAGTGGTGAGGCGGGCGGTGGCGGTGAGGCACAGGAGGACCAAGCGGTGCTGCTTTTGGGATTGCTGCAGAGGAGACAGACAACTGTAGGTCGGATCTGTGAGAAGCTGCCATACGCCGACCCGACTACTTCTGCAATTAGCATTAGAGTCATACTCTTCATTCTTTCTGAGGTAAATATTTTGTGCCCGCTCTGCTCTCCAGTCACCCAGGCTCAGTTTCCAATGTCGAAGTGGCCCAACAGAACTGGAGTGGGTTAATTACGATATGTATGGGGAAAATCCATGGACGCTGCTGATATAGCTCCAGTGTAATCTGCCACAACCTCTCCTGATTTCTCACTGTTGTTTATAACCCTCATGAACCGGGACTTCCAAGCTCATACACCATGAAACTTGGGGTGCAGTAGGGCAATCTGTTTTTCAAGATAAGCTTTAATTAAGACCGCTATAATGCTACTAAACTGGCTATAGGACACTGGTCTTTATGCAACGGACCTTTTATTCTTCCCATGTTCAAGCTTAAATAGACATACAATTGCTAGATGCCATTAGTGATAAGTTACATCTCTTTATATTTACAGGTTAATGCTAGTATAACCAGTCTTGCAGATCCAAGTGAACATTTTGTGGTCTATACTGGATCTGAGTTAAAGTCAATGTTTGTGGACTTCTGCATAATCGCTATAAGGTGATAAAAGAGGCTAAAATGCTTTTAGTATGTTATTTATATTGCTATGTTTATCTTTTACACCAGTTAGGTCTTTAATAACTTATACTGAACAATGTCCTGATATATCTTACTATCCATTTTACCCTTTTGCTATCCTCTAGGTACTGAGCATTATTGTTGAGGCCACATGATAATACACTATCCACTTTCCCCTTTTGCTATTCACTAGTAATTGAGCATTATTGTTGAGGCTTCATGATGATACACTTATATATATTTTTGGTTCGCACAGCTAACTCTGATAAAGGTCTATAAACATCTGAGATCTAATAGGCTTTTAGAGGTCACCATATCCTAACTCATACTGCCAAAGCCGTTACTATTAAAAGAATGTGATATCCCTCACTAAAACCTGTATATAGGCAAATGGTGGAAGCTTCTTTGTTATACGATAGGTATAGTAACATACTGATAATGCTATCCAGGTCTGAACACTTGATCCGTCCTGTTGTGCGGCATAGGGCCCATGTCTGCATGATGGGGGGGGGGTCTGTTTTGTTATAGATGATATCCACATATTACATCACAGTTCGAATGTGCAGGATATATTTCAATGCGTATGTTGGCGGCCTACTATGATCATTTTATTAGGCATCTAGTTTATATCATACCTCCATGAGCCCTATGATTTTAAATCCAAGCAGCTGAAACCTGAATCCCAAACCAGTTTATATTTTTAGTAGCCCTGTGGCATTGTATATGCTTTAATGACAGTAGCGAGCAGCTCTCCCTTAATTTGGGGCTGTCTGCACTCCCAGTCTGCCTTTCTTTTGCCCTCTTGTAGTGATACTACTGTCTAGTTTTTTACTAATAGTTGGCTAGCTCCGATTCCCCCCCTCCTAGGGGGCTTTCCCTTAGGAATTGTTTAAACATTAAACTTAGGAACACAGATTCCATTTAATTTCCCTGCTAATAACGCTGTTGTTTATTTTATAAGCATCGGAACACAGATTCCTTTCATCCTTAAATTTTTTATAGTCCATTTTTATGTGCATAGCTATAGTAACTAATGTTAAATTTTCTTCTATCATATATTGAGAATTATAGATGTGAGGACCCAAAAGAGGTCCTATATATCAAAAACTAAAAAAATCCGAGGCTAATTTATAGGTCCGTCTCTTATAGTCCATTTTTATGTGCATAACTATAGTAACTAATGTTAAATTTTCTTTTATCATATATTGAAAATTATAGATGTGGCGCACAACTATAGTAACTAATGTTACATTTTCTTCTATCATATATTGAGAATTATAGATGTGAGGACCCAAAAGAGGTCCTATATATCAAAAACTAAAAAATCCGAGGCTAATTTATAGGTCCGTCTCCTATAGTCCATTTTTATGTGCATAACTATAGTAACCAATGTTAAATTTTTCTTATAGATGTGAGGTCCTATATATCAATAACTGAAAACTCCGAGGCTAATCTATAGGTCCGTCAACCACTTAGATTACATTACATTGCTAGAAAGTTCTTGTGGCCATTAGTCCTTTATTATTTATGGTTCGGGAAATGTAAGCAATTATTTGTGCCTTAAATTTTTTGTTGTAATACTCAGTGTATGCATAGTAATGTATATTTTTGCAAATTGCCCCCACAGGTTGGGGGTCTATGTTTGTGGTTACATCATTGTTTTCTTCTATACCTCAATAAAAATTATATAAAAATAAAAAATAATAAAAAAAAATAATTTCACTCCCAACCCTCCACTGTCAATGTGGACAACCAAACCTTGCAACTCCCCTTAGAAGTAGCAAATGCCTTTAACAATTATTTTGTCGGATACTCCACCACCCTGATTGACAAACAAATAAATGGCACGCATCCTGAAACTACAAATGTGGATCAGGCCCCACTAAATCCTCAAAAGCCCAATATAGAGAAGTTCAATTTTAGACCTGTACCCATCAATGTCATTAAGAAACACCTTAATAATCTAAAAATGAAAAACTAGTCTGGACCTGATAAAATCCCAGCAATGCTTTTGAAGCTTAGTGCGCCAGCAATTGCTAAACCTGTCACAACTCCTATTAACAAATCCTTGGTGTCTGGATACATACCCAAACTTTGGAAGACTGCAAGTGTAGTGCCTATCCATAAAAGTGGGGAGTTAACCTTGGTTTCTAACTATCGCCCTATTACTTTGCTCCCAGTATTGTCAAAAATGTGTCCATAAGCAATTATGTGAGTATTACCAACAATCTAACTATCTGACCCCTGATCAATCAGATTTTCACCTGAATCACTCCACTACAACTGCCCTCCTAAAAGTTTGCAGCGACATCCAAACTGGCATGGAACAAGGAGACCTAACTGGAGCTATTTTCCTTGATTTTGCAAAGGCCTTTGACACAGTAGACCACGACATACTGCTGCTCAAACTAAAAGACTCAGGTATAGCTGATCGTCCGTTAACCTGGTTTTGATCATATGTATCGGATTGATCACAATATGTCTCCATTTCTGGCAGCGACTCCCTCCCTCTCCCAGTCAAGTGTGGTGTTCCCCAAGGTTCCATTCTCGGCCCCCTACTATTCACATTATTTATAAATGATCTGCCTAATGTCTGCAAATGTCTCAAACAATTCCGCTCTGCCGCAGCTTGAGGCAGTGCTCCAAAACCAGTTCACAGAGGTAGAGAAGTGGATCTCAAAAACAAACTCTTCCTAAACACTGACAGCCTTAATGGCTGAATATAAATTTATGGCTATGAAACTCAAATAATATACCCAAAGCTCACATTTTTAGTTCTGATTTATCCGGGAGCCACAAAAGCTATGGCATACATTCTTAAAGGGACAGTCTAGTCAAAATGAAACTTTTATGATTCTGATAGGGCATGCAATTTTAAACAACTTTCCAATTCACTTTTATCATCAAATTTGCTTTGTTCTCTTGGTATTCTTTGTTGAAAGCTAAACCTAGGTAGGCTCATATGCTAATTTCTACGCCCTTGAAGGTCACCTCTTATCTCAATGCATTTGACAGTTTTTCACAGCTAGAGCGCATTAGTTCATGTGTGTCATATAGAGACCATTGTGCTCACGCCCATGTAGTTACTTAGGAGAGGGCACTGATTGGCTTAAATGCAAGTCTGTCAAAAAACTGATATAAGGGGGCAGTCTGCAGAGGCTTAGATAAAAGGTAATCAGAGATAAAAGGTGTATTAATATAACCGTGTTGGTTATTCAAAACTGGGGAATGGGTAATAAAAGGATTATCTATATTTTTAAACAATACAAATTGTGAAGTAGATTGTCCCTTTAACTCTGCTTTTTCCCAGGGGGTATAAAGTCTATGGCAGAGCACTGCATGTGGCCAGGGCCCGCCAGTTGGCCATCCCTGATTTAGACTATGAGGCCTATCTATCAAGCTCCGAATGGACCACTGCTCCATAACCCTGTCTGCCTGCTCTGATGAGGCGGACAGGAATCGCTGCAATTCAACCTGATCGAGTAAGATCGGGTTAATTGACACCTCCCTGCTGGTGGCCAATTGGCCGCGAGTCTGCAGAGGGCGGCGTTGCACCCGCAGCTCTTGTGGTGCAATGCTGAATATGGAGAGCGTATTGCTCTTCGCATTCAGCGAGGTCTTGCAGACCTGATCCGCACTGTCGGATCAGGTCCGCAAGACCTTTGTTAAATTGGCCTCTTAACAGCATTGTAGTTGCTCTCCTTTAAAAAGAATTCTAGCAATTGTTTTCCTCTGAATGTTTGGATAGAGAAACCATGGGGTATAGACAATTTCTTCTGAAATTCTGCAAGTCATTACTCATCTATACAACATTCAGCAATGCTGTTTATGTGTGATCTTCTTTTATTGTTTCCAGATTGACTTCATATACAAAGCATAGCAAACAATTTAATGAATCCAACATCATACAAATTGTTTTATGTCATGAAACATCTTGCATAATAGACTGATTATACTAATTCATGTTAGTACATGTAACTCACAGCACTGTAGTAATGTAATCACAAGGATTTATTGCACAGACCGCTCACCACAAATTCTATCTAATTGTTAAACAGACAATTAAACGTGAAATCAATTCCAACACGAACATAGAGCCAGAAACACTAAAAAAATATGCTGATGACATTTAAAAGCTTGAAACATTTCCCATTTATTTATCGTTGTCTTTTCTTAAAGATTATTGCTTGGAATTCTAAATAATCCATATAATATATCTATATTTTGTACAGTATTTATAATAAGTTTTAATCATTTTTATTAATATTTTGTAATATTTTATATTTAATATTTCAATAACGCGCATTGAAGTTAGCAATTCTTCATGTGCACTAACCCGACACCACGTTAGACCTAAATTGTGAAACCCGATGCGCGTTATGCATATTTTACACATTCTTCACATAGAAAAAAATGTTATTTATATTATGAAATAAATATTTCTATATGTATCTGACAATGTTCATGTAAAATAGATATCTATACCTATATATTTTTAGGCATAGAAATACAAGTATAGGTATATGTAGAAATATGTATTTACAATAATAATTACATTGTTCTGTATGTGAAGAATATTGGAATGCGAAATATAAATAACTCCTGTTGGGTTAATGCATGAGCGATAGGTGTTGGATTTTTTCATCTGCGCTCCCCATTAACTTCTATTGGGAGACTACGTTAACGCAGTCGCGATATTTGGTTAGTGCGTGTCGGGTTTCACTCACTCGCAATAATTTACTTTCAACTTGTAATACACGCATAACCTGATGCGCACAAAAAGCTTCCATCTAGTAAAGTTTTCGCTGAGCAGGAGCGCTGAATAGCACTCCACTCATTATCAAGCTCATACTGTCATACTGTTCTTGGATGAGATATTGTAGAAGAAGTGCTTGGAGGATAGTAATAGAAGGAACCTCCTTCTTCAACCATCATTAAATATTAATTTTCTAGCAAGCCCAATTAATATGGTATAAAATCTGTACGTGCCCTTCTTGGGCTGTTTGCTATCAAAAAGTGTGATGACTGGGAGCGTGAGCTGAACTTTGCAATTCAGTACTTTGGGCAACCAGAAGTGAACAAAATCAGGGTAGAGGTAAGAATATTTTTAGCATGTGAGGGAAATCATCACTCCACCTATGCAAACTACTCAGGGTGAGGTAGTCTTGATGTATAACCCTGATTTGTGACTCACTGAGATTGGAGGCTAGAATAGCTGCCCCTGCACCTGCCCTAAAAAGTGCATTTGTACTACTGTTTCATTCCAGATGGTAAAATGTCATTCTGAGTATAAGGAAATTTAGTTTATAATACGATTTGGTATACAGGAGAAAGAGTATATTGACCAAATGTATACATTGCGTCAACTAATCGTAATGGGGAGGACTACAGAATAAGGGTGCATCTGAGACGTAGTGCCATTATAGGAAATAGGCAAATAAATGGTTATAAGGGACGAGACAGGTATGACATAGAATGTTAAAGGGTAGAACTGACCTTGTCAATTCATCTAACAGTTTTACAGTATTATCCTCCCGTTTTTGCAATTGAGCTTACATATTCCCTGGCGGGAACAGTGGTTTATCACATATCAGTAAAAAGTACCTATAGCTTATTCCATTTATGTAAATGTCTACAAACAGTGAACATGTATAAGGGGTGTGTTAGTAACTTAACCAGAAGGCGCCTTTGAAAAACCTCTGGCGAAATAGCCATCAGGTGTGTGTCTGCTGAGGTATGTCTGAATAATTTGTGTGCACTTTAATTTTGTTATTTTTTGATCACACTAGTATCCATCCGGAATAAGACTTTTTGTTTAATGTTTTTAATGAGGGTATTTGTAAACTCATTTTAAAAATCTGGATGAATTAAAGATAAGTTTTATTTTTCTCTCTTTTTTTTGGACTCATCTAAATGTACAATTTGCACTGCTACTTAGCATTAACAAGGGTATACCTAAAAGGTGTTTCTTTTTTCTTTTCTTTTTGGTATTATTAACTCTTTATTTGCACCAGGCACCCCAACTTGTCTCATTTGCATTGTATGAATGAGACAATGTGGGTCTGAATTTATACTGATATAGGACTATTTTCTTGTAATCATGACCTCTTTATTCTGTATTATATAACCAAGGATAATAAACAATTAAAACCTAGTAGTGTGGTACATTCAGTTATAACCTGCAAAGAAATGTTAAAGTTTTGTAATTGTACTGTACAAGATGACAAATTGTGCAAAATAAAAGAAAACAGTAAGCAGCAGTATCGCTGCAAAGGCCCAGGCTTCAACTGCAAGGTCACTAGTCCCAGGGACTTCCATTAAAGCAGTTCAACAGGCCAGTTCCATTGATCATGGGGACCTCCGCATTGCAAATGAGAAAAGGAGGCTGAAATTGCTTTCCCCATTGCTGTCTCTAACCCGAAGGCCATGTAATGTCACCACCAGTTTCCATGATGATGTCACAAGGGGGCATGGCTACCCACCGAAGCAGGCAGTGTGACAGCTAACCAGGGGGCTGGGGAAGAGGGATTTGGAAGCCCATATCTCAGCCCCCAAGTGCCCCTTGTTTGAAAGAAGGGAGTCCCTTGTAAAATTAGGGGTTGTATGCCCATGTAAGTTGCAGATTACCTACTGCAGCATTTAAAATTATGTTTTGGGCTAAAGGGGTGATCTTTTATTTGAAAGACAGGAATCTGCTCTTCCAAATGAGAGGTTTCATGCCCCAGTAAGTTTCAGGTTTGCCTAAGTTGTTGGATTGCCTAAAAAAATGGTGAATACCTGCAACAGCATTTAAAATGCTATTTAACTTAAGGGGGCACTAATATAGCCTCTACCCCCACCCCTGTTTTGGCTAGAGAGAGAAGTGACCACTCATTTTATAAGTTCATACTACCCTGTTTCAAATGAGGGGTCACTTGCCCAATTAGGATGCAGCTTATCACCATTAAAAATGGTTGTCACCTCCCCACTACAAACAAATTGATTCCCAGTGGTGTAGCAGAGGGGCTATTATAGAGCCTCCTGTCTCCCCATTGATTTCAACTAGATGGGTATGATAGCCTTCAAGTGAAAATGGGAATTCCCCTCTTTAAAGGGACATAAAAACAAGTTGGGATAATAATATGTACTTTAATTATTTTACCTATAAATCTATACTGCAGTGCCTCGCCATTAACACTTTCTATTTAGTTTCTGAATTGTAAAGTTCTAACTCCCCCCACACATTTCCTTCTATGGCTGTATCTATATCTATTGTTATTTTGGTAGAATGCAAAAATGCATAGGGATTATCTGCTGGAGCATGCCTAGAAGCTGTGAACTCAGTTGAAATACAATCGTGGGGCGAGATTACATATGCGGCATCGCCTGCAAAAGCCAGCGACGCTGTTTTTTACACAGTTTTGGTATCACATATATGGCGTAGCATACAAGTTACGCGTGTATATTTCACCCGTTGCCCGCATTTTTGTACCCCAATAGACTAACATAGAACTGGCGCGCAATTCAGTATCCACTATACAGCGCAAGGACTTACGCACACAGAATTGAGAAAATCTACTCCATTCTCATCTAGCCACACATGGCAGGGGCAGCAGCCCTTGCACTGACTAAAAAAGCAAAGTAACTCCCTGAAAGCCTTAACAAACACATACATTTAACCAGCATCTCAAATAGTTAAAGGGACAGTATACTATAAAATTATTTTTCTCTTTCCAATTACTTCTTTTACTAGCTGCAGAGTATAAAATGTATGAGATTTGCTTTTTTAAGGTTTATTTGTGTATTTGAAATAGCTGATTTTGTGTTTTGAAGTCACAACCTAATAAAATGGATTGAGCTTGTTGTAGGTATAATCAGATCTTATTACTTTATCCCATTGTGTACATATACTTGCTTCTTTACTTTATATTTGTTCATAAACCAATCACCAATACTTAGAGAGAACAATGGAAAATTATAATTGTATTACCTTATCTCTTCTAGAACCCACTGGGAGTGTATTTTATTCTACTGGCTATGTTAACACAGCTTGGCCTTGAGGCCAAATTATTTAAACAGTCAACAGTCAAGTCCAAAGAAAACTTTCATGTTTCAAATAGGGCATGTCATTTTAAACAACTTTCCAATTTAATTTTATCACCAATTTTGCTTAGTTCTCTTGATATTCTTAATTGAAAACTAAACCTAGGAAGGCTCATATGATAATTTCTAAGCCCTTGAAGGCCGCCTCTTATCACATGCTTTTTTATTTGCTTTTCACAACAGGGGAGAGCTAGTTCATGTGAGCCATATAGATAACATTGTGATCACGTCTGTGGATTGTGCAGACACTGCACTAATTGGCTAAAATGCAAGTCAATAGATAATAAATAAATAGTCATGTGATCAGGGGGCTGTCAGAAGAAGCTTAAATACAAGTTAATCACAGAGGTAAAAAGTATATTAATATAACAGTGTTGGTTGTGCAAAACTGGGGAATGGGTAATAAAGGGATTATCTATCTTTTAAAACAACACACATTCTGGTGTTGAATGTCCCTTTAAGGATAGATGGGGATACCACAGGCTAAATAAAATATTGTAAATGCAATCATAAGGGTAAAGGTAATACTTGTAAACAATTTAATACACTCCAGCAGGTAAAGTGAGTCATTGGGGACAAATTAAAGGGAAGAACATTTTTGAGTAAAATGTCCCTTTAAACCTTGCTGCCCACTTAATTATTATAATCAATATTCCTCCTCTGCAATTGTGTCAAACCAATCACAAACAGCATAACCTCTCACCTGCAGCCTTAAAACACCTGACAATTCACACCCTATCAGTAACATCAGTATTATATATACCCATGTGTCAATTTATATTGGATGTGAGATACATTGATTTACATCTTATAAGTAAATATTACTATATGTACCCTTCATACACAACTATGTGGATGTAAGTTATAGTACAAGAATATGTCATAAACATGATAATGTTACCTGTGTTTATTGCCATTTCAACACAGGTCATATGATATGTTTTAACAATATTAGTGTAATAAAACACACCTCACATGGATGTGTATGACAATTACATGGTAACTTACAGAGGACAAGGTTTATGGTGAACTATAATAATATATATATTTTTTTTGGCTTTTTGGATGAGGGAGCTGAGTCTGTAGTGGATTGCCTTGTTCTCCTTATTCTAGCAGATTCTGGTGTTTCTGCTGGTGTGGTGGCCACAGATGATAGGCTGGAGGCAGTGTCCTGCTGGTGTGTAAAGTGCTCAAGCAACACAACCAAGAGTTGATTTTGTTCTCTCCATCTATTTTCCATCTGCATCTGCATATCAGACAGAATTCGCATAATCTGTGACTGCTTTTGAACACTTGCACTTACTGATGCTGCCATGTCCCTCTGCAGCTCTATGCTACATTTGTGTAACCTCTCTTTGCCACTGAATAACCTCTCTTGGCTCCTGATGAACCTCTCTTGGCTCCTGAAGAACCCCTCAAAGCCTCTTTGTATGCTCTCAGGGCTTGTGACGAGCCTTCTCTGGAGTGCAATGTATTCCTCATCTAGGGGAGAATACAATGCATCCACAGGCTCTTGAGAAACAGGGCTGGCAGTTGCTTGAGGGTCTGGTTCAGTTGTATCTTCTGCTGCTTGAGGGTCAGATTCAGCTGTATCTTCTGCTGCTTGAGGGTCAGGTTCAGCTGTATCTTCTGCTGCTTGAGGGTCAGGTTCAGCTGTATCTTCTGTTGCTTGAGGGTCAGGTTCAGCTGTATCTTCTGCTGCTTGAGGGTCAGGTTCAGCTGTATCTTCTGCTGCTTTAGGGGCAGCTGTAGTTTCTGCTGTATTTCCATCTGCATATGTTGGAGGATGGTGGAGCTCGTCCCTTGGAAGAGGATGGTGGAGCTCATCCCTTGGAAGAGGATGGTGGATCTCGTCCCATGGAAGAGGATGGTGGAGCTCATCCCATGGAAGAAGATGGTGGTGCTCCTCCCATGAAAGTGGATGGTGAAGCTCTCATGGATGATTGGTAGTCCCACTGGTGACTAGTGTGTGACCCCTCAGCCTCTACAATCGGCACTTCTTGTGACATAGTCTGTGGGTAATATCCATGACTGACATGAGATTGTGTTGTGGGGGGTGTATATACATGGACCCTTTGTGGCTGTCTTGGCTCCCCCTCAAAACCATTGAAAGGATATTCCTCTGGCCAGGAATCTTGCCAGGGGTCATATGGCAATGGCATCACTCCCGGGTCCTCAACTAAAGCCATCCAACCATGCTCATGCCTGGGAGCACGCTGTTCGTGCAGTTGCCTGAAGACTGGTGGTGGTGGTGGTGGTGGCATGGCTGTTTGTATCCTTGTGACAGGAGGTTCTGTGGAGGAGTTAAAGGATGAGAGGGATTAGAACAGTCAGATATATGTCCATGTGGGCATACAATGTACATTGATACATGCTAGGGCCTATACTGATTCACATTTCAAACTCTATAACATGCATGTTCACATTGTGAGTTGGTCTATGAGGGATTTGAATATGAGCAGTATACAGGGATGTGTTTCATACAATAGTTATGTGTACATGCCAATGATGAAATAATGTGTTCTCTAAATTACACTATGCAATATACACAAACAAAGTGTTACCACAGCGCAACTCTATAGATGATTCAAGCTATTCCAAAATACAGCTCTCCCTAATGGCTGCAAAAAATATGTACAGAAAGAGTTATAACAAAGGGATTGGAACAGCGCTAGTGCAGCAAGAAAAATCAACCAGCGGGAAAATAGAGCTTTAGACACACTATATCTTGAGCAATAGTTATTTATTAATAAACACAATATTTAAATACAATATGCGACCGGTCACTATAAAATCTCATATAAAATCTCATATAAATCCTTAAAAATCTTTAACAGGTAAAGTGCATAGATCGTTCTCTAATTTGAATTAAAACATCATATCTTCTATGTAGAGCAATAAATAAACCAGTAAACACTGTGTAAAAAGACTCTAAGATAGGATGTATAATCCTGGTGACACAGTATAGACTGGCTATACAATCCGTATAAAGCTAATAAGTCTCTCCTCTTCACAGACCTGGTAGCTGTGTTAATACCCTGCTACTTAGGCCTCCCACATTGCCGGATGAAAGGGGAAATGAAGCTCCGTTTTGTTGGTAACGATATCACGATATCAGGTATACAAATCCTCACCTTAATTTTCCTATGAAGTAGCGGTTCTTTAGATGTTTCTGTTTCCTCCGTGTCACATGTGACGGTCCAGCCAATGGCTGCTTCTCAAAGTCGGCTTGTAGAAATGAGCCCACATAGGGTATTTAGGTTAAATTATACTCTGTGCAGAGATTCTAAGTCACTTAGACAGACACAGTCCTTCAATCATCAAGGCCACTCTTTCCAAGGAGGCGTCACATGCCAAGGTGGTTATCTGCTGACCACTGTGTTAACAGTGATCCCCTATCAGAGCCACAAGCATATGGAACAATATCAGGGGATGGGGTATCCTCTATGTTGCCCCCACAATACATACAAAATGATTTGCTTAGTCCGTACAACCATGGATTCCCCCCAAACACCCCTACCTCTTTTTGAGCTGGACCCACCCATGCCAAAGGGGGCATCCCCCCTCCACTCTCTTCTCCTGAAGTTCCCCCTGCCTCTACGGAGACTTCTTTCTTCCATCCTGCTACCTCCTGTTCATCCATCCAAACCCAACTTTCTGGCTGTATACCTTTAAGTCATAAAAGACACTCTCTCTGAACCCCCTACCCTTTTACCAGGCCTGGTAGGGGCACTTGACATTGCCCCTAGCTCTACTCCGACTCAAAGGAGCGTTACCACCTCCCCCTACCGCAGATGTCAAAGACTTGCCCAACATCGAACCATCTCCAGGGTCCAATCAAATGGACTCAGTCCACAAGTCACCCAGGCGTAAGGACTCCTCTCCACCATCTGAGTCCCCCCCCCCCCATCCTCCAGCAGTTCCACTGCTGAGCTCCTAGAGCTCATCACCACACCTGTAGTTGAGAGAATATGTTTATCACAAGCGTATATAGCGTTGCATCAGCTGCAGGATGGCCCACCAACTCAGAATCCCTACTAGCACAGCGCCCCACAGTACGAGAAGGCAGGAAACTCCTAGTGGAATGTAAACCAAGCCCTGGACCTGAAATTTTCAAACCAGGGGAAGGGGGAACTACATCTTACCCATCTGAAGAACTGGGGAAAGACTCGATCACTACCGGGTCCAAGCACACACTAGGGGCACCCCTTCCCCGAGACCCCTAATTTAACATGCCCCTTTTTCTTGACCTAGGAGGGGGGGGCTTGAGGAACTTTGGTGTGGGATCTCCCTATACTAGGACCCACTTTTACCTCTTGAGGAACCAGACTGGGGCCTGCAACAGACTCCTCATCAATCACACTCCCCCTAAACCCCCCCTGTTATCCACAGTATGAGGGCCTACACAATCCCCAGAAAATAAAAAGAGGGCTTCTCGCCTGCAGCCCTCCCAAGAAGCCCAGGTACTGAATCCAGAATCACCAAGTTCTTCCCGCTCACTCCTGCACCCCCCTCAGTTACCACCAACGGCCTATCAAAATCTGTGGAGCCGTGAACACAAACATGACCCTCAGCTCCAGATCCAACTTCCACCTCAGGCCTGACAGGGCCATGCCATCGCTCCTGAAAACCCTCACCTGGAGCATCCGTTAGAGCATAGATGTCCGCTACAGCCACCGCTTGCCGATCCGTCCTCTGAAAACTCAAGGAATGCACCTCCTGCTAAACTCTTGATGAAGTCGATGTGCAGCGGGCTGATCTCCTGGTATCACCGCTTGGACCCCTCCTTCTCCGGAATCCTCTTGACTCGGCTCAAGACTGAGCCGTTCTGGAGGCCGAGAGTGCCGCGTGGGTCAGGACTTCACTGCCGCCGAAGCCTCCTTCACGTTCTCCTCTTCACCGCCAAGAAATCATGAAAACTGATCCCTCAACCAGGATGGACCTCTGTCACCGGCAGCCTCCCTCCATTTTAGAAGCAGGTCCTCAATCTCCATGATGCTGCAATAACTGGAAAACTTAAGTAACTGGCCCCACTTGGTTGAATACTAATTTTCTAATGGCGCCAAATCACGCTCCCTCTTTAAATACTCCACCCTATTACCACGCTTCTTAACCCTCCCAGGGGCCTATCTCCTCCCATTTGGTCAAAAGCCCCTCCTCCTATGTTCATTCCTATTCGGGGGATAGCTATCTGTGTGTCTTGTAGCTTAATTATGAGTAATATTTATGTGGCAAATAAGATATAAAATGATATAAAATTAGGCAGGTGAGAGTGTAGCATAAAACTTTTTTTTCCCTTTTAATTTGTTCCCAATTATCGATTTTACCTGCTGGAGTGTTTTGTTTACAAGTATCTCATTTACCTTAATTTCAGCAATTAAAATAGCTGATTTTGCCTGTGGTATCCCTACCTATATTGAAAGTGGCTATAGAAAAGCTATTTAAACATAGCCAGCAAAAAAAAAATTGCCTGTGAGGGTTAGGAGAGATAAGTAATGAAATGTTGGGATTTGAGAGACAATTTCATATACGCCCATTTTTAGCCCATTTTACAAAAAACATAATTTACGCTTTGTATTTTGTACTTAGAAATATAAAATATCTGTGTGTGGGGGGTGGAGCCAACAGCCGATCAAGATGGCCGCATTATACTGAATCTCCTGCATTACACTGAGGGCCTTTAGAGATATTGTACCCTACAGTGTCTTGGAGCATAGGATTATGATGTAGGGCTAATGTGCGAAAACTCCACGACCACAATGGCATGTTTATTCTAGCCTATAACGCATCTGATCTGAGGCCCTGACTAACTGTTGATTGTGAGGCCTTTTCACCGGAACTGCGCTTAAGATACAGCCCACAACCACAGAGCTCTGCGCAGAGTTGTTAAAATTATAAGTGAGATAACCACCCGCTCTGAGACCATGACGGCAGCGCTGAGCGACGCAGAAATATTTACCCTGATGGACTCTCACTTTTGTAAGCTGTGACTACTGATTGCAAGGGGCTTTGGAGCAGCCGAAAATGTGGACCAGGATTGGGGCGGAGACTTACCGGACAACAACCGAGGACAGTCGGATGTGCTTGTCGGTGAGAGCGGAGCCTCTGAATTGGGGATGCCTGCTCCTTTGGCCTCTGGGAGAACACTTGTGAGAGACAGCCTTGCAGTCGCAGCCCCTGGGGAGGACGCAATGTGGCCGACTCCCGCGCTGCGAGTCCTGAAGGTGACGGTGGCGGGTCTGGACTCTGAGGGATTTGCAGATACAGTGGAGGTTGGTGTTCCCGTGTTGAACGCGGCCTTGGCCTCTCGTCAATTTTCAACTAGCATCGACCCGCTCCTTTGCTCCCTGTTGTCTCTCTGTATGGCCCAGTCTGCGTTGGTAGGGCACCCTGAACTGCAGAGACTGTTTGAGGTGTGGGAAGGGGCCTCTCTTGTCATTTGCGTTAAGATGGGGATTGGATAGATGAAGTAGCAGAGGTTCATGTCATCTTAACGCCCCCCATGCTCCAAGGGACAAACATTGTTAACAAAACAGCAGCCTGCTTTTATTTTCACTCTGTTTCTTTTTTTTTTGCTTGCTAGCAGGCTGCCCATAATTGCATACCCCTATACAATGCTATGACTTTTCTCCTGCTAGTGTTCAGCGGCCATCAAGGCTTCATCATTTGCTTAGAAGTTATGGGTAGGGCATAGTATTTCTTATATCCACAGTGAGTGTTTTATTTTGGCTCTATTTCACAATGTATATACACCAATAATATATATTGCATGCTATGGCTCTCTTATACCAAGGGTCTAACACTAGGTTTCTCATACTCAACTTTATAGCCTGGGACATCCCACTACCTTAATGTATGAAGCTCTAATGGGACTGATATGGTGACTTTTAAAGTCAATCTTCATAACAACGCAATGGAATCTTCACGTTACTTTAGCTCGCTTCTTGTTTATTTTTTATTTTTTCTTATTATGTATAGTTGACTGACGGCTGGTATAGTACTGGCTGCGGACATCTTGGCTTAACATCCTGCCTGTGGGTTAGTGGGGAGCCCCGGGAGGGACACATATAAACGTATTTGAAACAGATGTCATAGTAGTCATATACCAACCGTAGTGGGCGTGGGTTTAATGATACTGATAAACCATTTGTATGTATCTGTCCGGTCTGGGGGCTTGAGGGGGCCCTCGATGAGGACAAGTATATTCTGTCATTACACTTCTTATGTATCGTTACTATGTGTAGTTTCTCCCTTTAGACCAGTGGCCAGGGTCAGGGGGGAGCTCGCATAAAGGAAGGTCAGCCCACGAACATGCTAACTTAGGATAAACCCCTATATATGACAGGAAGAAGAGCTATATAGGGTAGTAGACCTTACCAACATGGGAAATTTACATTGTGGTCAAATGACGTATTAGTTATGAGACACCATATTCCCACAAGATAACAGCTAAAATCAAACTACTTAGCCTAGCAAAGTTTTATAGCAAGCTCCTATAGCAGTAGGTAGGCTCTTGGTAACACAGGATGTCCAGACCAACGTAACCTATAATAACCCAGGGCATGTCATGCCCTGGGGAAAGTTAAGGAAATAATATCATACCTAGAGCAGGCAACGCTAATTTTTAATTCTTATACCGTGATTTACCTAATCACCTATATATTTTTCAATGGTGGATACTATGCACTAGTTCACCCCCCCCCCCTTTTTACAAAGCCCTCACCAGGGTTCCAATTAAGCGGACTATTTCCGCTACAAATCCTCCCATCTCACAGGGTTATGAATACCCCTTTGACTAGAATCTACTTGTTTATCACGGCCTAGATTTGGAGTTTGGCGGTAGAAGGGCTGTTAACGCTCCGCGGGCTTTTTTCTGGCCGCACCATAAAATTAACTCTGGTATCGAGAGTTCAAACAAATGCTGCGTTAGGCTCCAAAAAAGGAGCGTAGAGCATTTTTACCGCAAATGCAACTCTCGATACCAGCGGTGCTTACGGACGCGGCCAGCCTCAAAAACGTGCTCGTGCACGATTCTCCCATAGGAAACAATGGGACTGTTTGAGCTGAAAAAAAACCTAACACCTGCAAAAAAGCAGCGTTCAGCTCCTAACGCAGCCCCATTGTTTCCTATGGGGAAACACTTCCTACGTCTGCACCTAACACTCTAACATGTACCCCGAGTCTAAACACCCCTAACCTTATACTTATTAACCCCTAATCTGCTGCCCCCGCTATCGCTGACCCCTGCATATTTTTTTAACCCCTAATCTGCCGCTCCGTAAACCGCCGCAACCTACGTTATCCCTATGTACCCCTAATCTGCTGCCCTAACATCGCCGACCCCTAGATTATATTTATTAACCCCTAATCTGCCCCCCACAACGTCGCCGACACCTGACTACACTTATTAACCCCTAATCTGCCGAGCGGACCTGAGCGCTACTATAATAAAGTTATTAACCCCTAACCCGCCTCACTAACCCTATCATAAATAGTATTAACCCCTAATCTGCCCTCCCTAACATCGCCGACACCTAACTTCAATTATTAACCCCTAATCTGCCGACCGGAGCTCACCGCTATTCTAATAAATTGATTAACCCCTAAAGCTATGTCTAACCCTAACACTAACACCCCCCTAACTTAAATATAATTTACATCTAACGAAATTAATTAACTCTTATTAAATAAATGATTCCTATTTAAAGCTAAATACTTACCTGTAAAATAAATCCTAATATAGCTACAATATAAATTATAATTATATTATAGCTATTTTAGGATTAATATTTATTTTACAGGCAACTTGGTATTTATTTTAACTAGGTACAATAGCTATTAAATAGTTAAGAACTATTTAATAGCTACCTAGTTAAAATAATAACAAATTTACCTGTAAAATAAATCCTAACCTAAGATATAATTAAACCTAACACTACCCTATCAATAAAATAATTAAATAAACTACCTACAATTACCTACAATTAACCTAACACTACACTATCAATAAATTAATTAAACACAATTGCTAAAAAAAAAAAAAAATTAAATAAACTAGCTAAAGTACAAAAAATAAAAAAGAACTAAGTTACAAAAAATAAAAAAATATTTACAAACATAAGAAAAATATTACAACAATTTTAAACTAATTACACCTACTCTAAGCCCCCTAATAAAATAACAAAGCCCCCCAAAATAAAAAATTCCCTACCCTATTCTAAATTAAAAAAGTTACAAGCTCTTTTACCTTACCAGCCCTGAACAGGGCCCTTTGCGGGGCATGCCCCAAGAATTTCAGCTCTTTTGCCTGTAAAAGAATAAATACAATACCCCCCCCCCCCAACATTACAACCCACCACCCACATACCCCTAATCTAACCCAAACCCCCCTTAAATAAACCTAACACTAAGCCCCTGAAGATCTTCCTACCTTGTCTTCACCATACCAGGTTCACCGATCCGTCCTGGCTCCAACATCTTCATCCAACCCAAGCGGGGGTTGGCGATCCATCATCCGGTGCTGAAGAGGTCCAGAAGAGGCTCCAAAGTCTTCCTCCTATCCGGCAAGAAGAGGACATCCGGACCGGCAAACATCTTCTCCAAGCGGCATCTTCGATCTTCTTCCATCCGGTGCGGAGCGGGTCCATCTTGAAGCAGGCGACGCGGATCCATCCTCTTCTTCCGTTGTCTCCCGACTAATGACGGTTCCTTTAAGGGACGTCATCCAAGATGGCGTCCCTCGAATTCCGATTGGCTGATAGGATTCTATCAGCCAATCGGAATTCAGGTAGGAATTTTCTGATTGGCTGATGGAATCAGCCAATCAGAATCAAGTTCAATCCGATTGGCTGATCCAATCAGCCAATCAGATTGAGCTCGCATTCTATTGGCTGTTCCGATCAGCCAATAGAATGCGAGCTCAATCTGATTGGCTGATTGGATCAGCCAATCGGATTGAACTTGATTCTGATTGGCTGATTCCATCAGCCAATCAGAAAATTCCTACCTTAATTCCGATTGGCTGATAGAATCCTATCAGCCAATCGGAATTCGAGGGACGCCATCTTGGATGACGTCCCTTAAAGGAACCGTCATTAGTCGGGAGACAACGGAAGAAGAGGATGGATCCGCGTCGCCTGCTTCAAGATGGACCCGCTCCGCACCGGATGGAAGAAGATCGAAGATGCCGCTTGGAGAAGATGTTTGCCGGTCCGGATGTCCTCTTCTTGCCGGATAGGAGGAAGACTTTGGAGCCTCTTCTGGACCTCTTCAGCACCGGATGATGGATCGCCAACCCCCGCTTGGGTTGGATGAAGATCTTGGAGCCAGGACGGATCGGTGAACCTGGTATGGTGAAGACAAGGTAGGAAGATCTTCAGGGGCTTAGTGTTAGGTTTATTTAAGGGGGGTTTGGGTTAGATTAGGGGTATGTGGGTGGTGGGTTGTAATGTTGGGGGGGGGTATTGTATTTATTCTTTTACAGGCAAAAGAGCTGAAATTCTTGGGGCATGCCCCGCAAAGGGCCCTGTTCAGGGCTGGTAAGGTAAAAGAGCTTGTAACTTTTTTAATTTAGAATAGGGTAGGGAATTTTTTATTTTGGGGGGCTTTGTTATTTTATTAGGGGGCTTAGAGTAGGTGTAATTAGTTTAAAATTGTTGTAATATTTTTCTTATGTTTGTAAATATTTTTTTATTTTTTGTAACTTAGTTCTTTTTTATTTTTTGTACTTTAGCTAGTTTATTTAATTTTTTTTTTTTTTAGCAATTGTGTTTAATTAATTTATTGATAGTGTAGTGTTAGGTTAATTGTAGGTAATTGTAGGTAGTTTATTTAATTATTTTATTGATAGGGTAGTGTTAGGTTTAATTATATCTTAGGTTAGGATTTATTTTACAGGTAAATTTGTTATTATTTTAACTAGGTAGCTATTAAATAGTTCTTAACTATTTAATAGCTATTGTACCTAGTTAAAATAAATACCAAGTTGCCTGTAAAATAAATATTAATCCTAAAATAGCTATAATATAATTATAATTTATATTGTAGCTATATTAGGATTTATTTTACAGGTAAGTATTTAGCTTTAAATAGGAATCATTTATTTAATAAGAGTTAATTAATTTCGTTAGATGTAAATTATATTTAAGTTAGGGGGGTGTTAGTGTTAGGGTTAGACATAGCTTTAGGGGTTAATCAATTTATTAGAATAGCGGTGAGCTCCGGTCGGCAGATTAGGGGTTAATAATTGAAGTTAGGTGTTGGCGATGTTAGGGAGGGCAGATTAGGGGTTAATACTATTTATGATAGGGTTAGTGAGGCGGGTTAGGGGTTAATAACTTTATTATAGTAGCGCTCAGGTCCGCTCGGCAGATTAGGGGTTAATAAGTGTAGTCAGGTGTCGGCGACGTTGAGGGGGGCAGATTAGGGGTTAATAAATATAATATAGGGGTCGGCGGTGTTAGGGGTAGCAGATTAGGGGTACATAGGGATAACGTAGGTGGCGGCGCTTTGCGGTCGGAAGATTAGGGGTTAATTATTTTAAGTAGCTGGCGGCGACGTTGTGGGGGGCAGGTTAGGGGTTAATAAATGTAATACAGGGGTCGGCGGGGTTAGGGGCAGCAGATTAGGGGTACATAAGTATAACGTAGGTGGCGGTCGGCAGATTAGGGGTTAAAAATTTTAATCGAGTGGCGGCGATGTGGGGGGAGCTCGGTTTAGGGGTACATAGGTAGTTTATGGGTGTTAGTGTACTTTAGGGTACAGTAGTTAAGAGCTTTATGAACCGGCGTTAGCCAGAAAGCTCTTAACTCCTGCTATTTTCAGGCGGCTGGAATTTTGTCGTTAGAGCTCTAACGCTCACTTCAGCCAAGACTCTAAATACCGACGTTAAAAAGATCCCATTGAAAAGATAGGATACGCAAATGGCGTAGGGGGATCTGCGGTATGGAAAAGTCGCGGCTGAAAAGTGAGCGTTAGACCCTTTAATCACTGACTCCAAATACCAGCGGGCGGCCAAAACCAGCGTTAGGAGCCTCTAACGCTGGTTTTGACGGCTACCGCCGAACTCCAAATCTAGGCCCACTAGAGTGGGGAATTTTTATTTTATATATGGATATTCTACTATGTGCTAATTGTACGGTCATTTACCTAAGACTCATTTGTTGGAATTTCATGTTTATTATGTTATGCAGAGCAGGGGTCCTGCGTGTCCCCAATTGTTACTCTTATCCTTTAAACTAAATAAAACATTTAAAAAAAAAAAATATCTGTGTGTTTTTTGCACATACAGTGTACTTAAATTACAATCTATGATTCATTCCATCCTGTGTATTTACATACAAATTTTATATTTTTTATCAAATATGATTTTTGGTGAACAATTTTGTTACGGTTTTTGATGCACTTTAACAATACAATTTTCCTGTGTATTTTTTGTGTGACTGGTTCAATTATTCATTTTGTATGATTTTTAAATTACTATTTTGATTGTGCACTTTTGTAACGTAATCTCCTTCCCATACAAAACTGCAGTATATGCCCCTTAGTGAGACACCCTGTTTTCAGGGTAAAAAGTGGCTTTATAGAATTCCACAAGGGAAATTAAAGAATCTCACCATCCCATAGAGCCCTACAGAACTAAGCCCTAAGTATTGGGCTTTGCTATAGAGTCATAGAAAATATGAAGTATGTTTGTGTACAGAAAATAAGGAGATTTGATTTCTCTGGAAGCTCAAGTCATTTTAATGGGTGGTGGTTTCAAAGAACAAAAGCAGCTATTTCATATATAAAACTAAACCTAAAGAAGCTATTTCTCACACATTTTATATTCTGCAGCTGGTAAAAAAAAGTAATTGGAATCACATTAAGGGGGAAAAAAGTTAACAGTATACTGCCCCTTTATATAGTACAGTATAGTATAGTACAGCTACTAGTCCTCCTTAAAATTATAAATGAATAAATCAATGACACAGAATCACACAGTGATGTTGCAAAGGATTCTTGTTGTAGAAAACAATCATGTTTAGAATTCTCTTTAAATTATCTAACCTATTTTTTATAGATCAGGTAGAAAACCATTTATCCAATCTGCCTGGGACCAGAAAAGGTTTGAATTTTGCAATAGTTTGGATTTTGGAATATTTTCATTGGTAAAATGGGACAACTTGGAGAGGGGATGGAACCAAGTGTAAACAACAATATCTTATGTCATTAAGGCAATATTTACATGTCATAATACCGCTTATACATGCAACCTAAAGAAAGTTTTATATTGTTTTTACTTTTATACACAATGTACCATCAGAAAGATATTAAAGTACTGTGATCAGAAAGGTAATCTTTGTTGTTTTAACCCTTTCGTGACAGGGTTAAAGTGCCTACATCGGAACACCTGTTCCGATGTAGACAAATTGAAACTACGCGATCGTGCATACGATCGCGAGATTTCAATTATTGGATCGCATCTGGGGGGCGTCCCTACAACCCTAGGAACGCCCTCCAGACCGCGATCAAGTCCTTGAGGCACAGAAGGCTTCAGGACAGCCGTTTGTTATGACGTTCTATTCCGTCATAACAGCTTTAAAGCCCAGTGTAAATATGACGGAATAGAACGGCATAACGGCGTTAAAAGGTTAATGTAGATTGTTTTTTTGCATTACAGAACACAAAAATCAAATCAAAGGCACAAGCAGAAAAGCTTGTTAAAGGTGGGGAAAAATAGTAATTTTTTATATATTTTTTTTTAAATGTATTAAAAAGTTTGGATTTCAGAATAAGTTTGGATTTTGGAATTCTACATTTGGGGATTTGTACCTGTATTGTGTTAGTTGGTGTTCCTGTCATTTACATCAATATGTGCATGAGATTCCCTATACATTATGGGCTAGATTACAAGTGGCGCACAAAAGTTAGAGCGGGTTGCAATAAGCAAGTTGAAAGTCGTGTTAGCTCGAGTGAAATTGAAAACCTAAATTGTAAAGTGTAAAAAAAAGTGCACCAAACACAACATAAATAACTTAAAATAAATTATAATATACACTCTCTGGTAAAAAAATATTCATATAAATATTAATAAATATGAATTTAAAAATTGTCATAATAGTTAATAGGTATATGTTATATGATAAGATATTTGACTGCAAATATATATATATATATATATATATATATATATATAATTGCACTTTTTACCACATTCGCCCATCACTAAGTCCAGCTTTGAAAGATCAGGCAACCCCAGACAATCGTTTCAGCCTTTATTTGGCCTTGTCAGTGAGGTGCAGCCATATTCCTCTGAGCACATTGGGTAAGGAGTCCACTTTTGGTTTCTTCTCCCCTTAGGGAGACTCAATAAATACAGAAAGAGAAGCACACTCTCAGGAACGATCTTGTTAGGACTGACCTTGCTAGGCAGAATCAGACTGATATACTTCAGGAAAGTGTTCCTCTGTGAAAATCACAAAGAAGTTACTCCCGGGTGGTAACCGGGCCATTCTTCTGCTTCTCTTTCTGTTTGTATTATGTCCCTGGGGAAAGTCTCCCTAAGGGTGATGGAGGAAATCAGACGTGGACTCCTTGCTCAAAGTGCTTAGATGGATATGGCTGCATCTGACTGACATGGCCCAAAGAAGGCTGAAACAATCATCTGAGGTTGTCACTTCCCTTGTTCAGAGGAGAATTGCCTTGTATTTCAGGGCTGGATTGACCTTGTTAAGCGGGAACACGCTGATACACTTCAGGAAAGATTTCAGCTGTGAAAAGCACAGTTGGGCTAAAAAAAAGCTACTCCCTGGTGGTAACCAGGCCACAGTACAAGCCACTCAGCTGTTGTCCGTTCCTGGCAGGCTATTTTTCTTTTTATTTGTATTTGTACTATGTTCCTGAGGAAAGATGGGGGAACTAGACATGGACTCCTTGCCCAATGTGCTTAGAGAGATAAGGGAACATTTTACTGACTGGTATTTCAGTGCCTTGATATGTGGGATCAGGCTAATATACTTCAGGAAAGTTTTCCTCTATGAAAAGCCTAATTGGGCTAAAATAAGCTACTCCCAGGTGGTAACTGGGCCATAGAACAAGCCACTGAGCTGTTCCTGGCAGACTGCTTCTCTTTCAGTTTTTATTATGACTCTTTGCCCAATTTGTTTAAAGGGATATGGCTGCACCTTACTGATGAGGCCCAAAGGAGGCCAAAACGATTATCTGGGGTTGCCACTTCCCTTGCTCAGAGTAGAATTGACTGGTATTTCGGGGCTGGACAGACCTTGTTAGGCAGGATCAGACTAATATGCTTCAGGAAAGTTTTCCTCTGGGAAAATAAACAATTGGGCTAAAAGACATTACTCCCAGGTGGTAACCAGGCCATAGAACAAGCCACTGAACTGTTTGTTCCTGAGACACTGCTTCTCTTTCTGTCTATACCCATACATATAAACTTTGGAGCTCTTTCCATGCAAATACATTTAAACATGAAAAAATAATTTTTATTTTATTTTAATATTTTTAATATGTTTTACTGTGTTTTTCATGTAAATATTTTACATTCCAATGTTCTTCACTTTAAAGAAAATGTTGTTTGTATTTTAAATATAAATATATACAGGGAGTGCAGAATTATTAGGCAAATGAGTATTTTGACCACATCATCCTCTTTATGCATGTTGTCTTACTCCAAGCTGTATAGGCTCGAAAGCCTACTACCAATTAAGCATATTAGGTGATGTGCATCTCTGTAATGAGAAGGGGTGTGGTCTAATGACATCAACACCCTATATCAGGTGTGCATAATTATTAGGCAACTTCCTTTCCTTTGGCAAAATGGGTCAAAAGAAGGACTTGACAGGCTCAGAAAAGTAAAAAATAGTGAGATATCTTGCAGAGGGATGCAGCACTCTTAAAATTGCAAAGCTTCTGAAGCGTGATCATCGAACAATCAAGTGTTTCATTCAAAATAGTCAACAGGGTCGCAAGAAGCGTGTGGAAAAACCAAAGCACAAAATAACTGCCCATGAACTGAGAAAAGTCAAGCGTGCAGTTGCCAAGATGCCACTTGCCACCAGTTTGGCCATATTTCAGAGCTGCAACATCACTGGAGTGCCCAAAAGCACAAGGTGTGCAATACTCAGAGACATGGCCAGGGTAAGAAAGGCTGAAAGACGACCACCACTGAACAAGACACACAAGCTGAAACGTCAAGACTGGGCCAAGAAATATCTCAAGACTGATTTTTCTAAGGTTTTATGGACTGATGAAATGAGAGTGAGTCTTGATGGGCCAGATGGATGGGCCCGTGGCTGGATTGGTAAAGGGCAGAGAGCTCCAGTCCGACTCAGACGCCAGCAAGGTGGAGGTGGAGTACTGGTTTGGGCTGGTATCATCAAAGATGAGCTTGTGGGGCCTTTTCGGGTTGAGGATGGAGTCAAGCTCAACTCCCAGTCCTACTGCCAGTTTCTGGAATACACCTTCTTCAAGCAGTGGTACAGGAAGAAGTCTGCATCCTTCAAGAAAAACATGATTTTCATGCAGGACAATGCTCCATCACACGCGTCCAAGTACTCCACAGCGTGGCTGGCAAGAAAGGGTATAAAAGAAGAAAATCTAATGACATGGCCTCCTTGTTCACCTGATCTGAACCCCATTGAGAACCTGTGGTCCATCATCAAATGTGAGATTTACAAGGAGGGAAAACAGTACACCTCTCTGAACAGTGTCTGGGAGGCTGTGGTTGCTGCTGCACGCAATGTTGATGGTGAACAGATCAAAACACTGACAGAATCCATGGATGGCAGGCTTTTGAGTGTCCTTGCAAAGAAAGGTGGCTATATTGGTCACTGATTTGTTTTTGTTTTGTTTTTGAATGTCAGAAATGTATATTTGTGAATGTTGAGATGTTATATTGGTTTCACTGGTAAAAATAAATAATGGGTATATATTTGTTTTTTGTTAAGTTGCCTAATAATTATGCACAGTAATAGTCACCTGCACACACAGATATCCCCCTAAAATAGCTATAACTTAAAAACAAACTAAAAACTACTTCCAAAACTATTCAGCTTTGATATAAATGAGTTTTTTTGGTTCATTGAGAACATGGTTGTTGTTCAATAATAAAATTAATCCTCAAAAATACAACTTGCCTAATAATTCTGCACTCCCTGTATGTATATATATATATATATATATATATATATATATATATATATATATATATATATATATATATATATATATATATATATATATATATATATATATACCTATACATTCATATAGATATCCAGGATCAGAAATATATTTTGCCAAAAAATAATTATATGTATATATTTATTAATAATAAAAAGAACATTTTCTTCTATGTGTTTTTAGAGCTGTAGGTCTAACACAGTGTTGTGTTAGTGCGTGGGCAATCCATTTGTTTTTTTTAAAAGGGTGGTCCATTGAAGTCTATGGGGAGAAGGAGTTAATAGGGTTGCGTCATCCGAAGTCCTGAACTTTCTACTTGTAATATGTGCGCTAACCAGCCTGCATTATTAAAAGTTTACTTTTAGAGGTTTTATTGTGCAAGCAAAAAATATTTAGCGCATCACTCTGACTCTATGGGGCATGTTTATCAAGCTCTGTATGGAAAGCTCGCCGGAAACAGAAGTGATAAAGACCGCTGCTCCATAACCTGTCTGCCTGCCTGCTCTGAGGCGGCGGACAGAAATCAACCCGATCGAATACGATCTGGTTGATTGACACCCCCTGCTAGCGGCCGATTGGTGATGGTGCAATGATAAATGCTGAGAGCGTATGCTGCCGGCATTTATCGATGTGCAGCGGACATGATCCGCAATATCGGATCATGTCCGCTCGCACATTAATAAATAGGCCCCTATATGTCTCACTTTAAAAAAAGAATGTTAGCAACGTGGAAAAACAATAATTACAACTGCTACACGAAGGAAACATGAGAATTTCAAGAGGTGCACTTGGGAGTTTTAACAAACAACTTGGCCCTGAATGCAGAATTCAGACTATTTGCCTTGTGAACTATCTTGGCTCGCAGCTATGTCTTGCTGTTTCAAAGCTGACAAGGTTTTTATTTTTCTTTCATTTCTCTTCAAAAGTTTTCAAGTTTTCTTTTTGTATACAAATTACAGTGGACTCTTCTATAGAGGGAGGTGTTTTTATTATTTTTAAATTGTTTGTCCTATAAGGTTTTGAAGGCATTTTTCTTGCCAGTGCCCTTTCCACTGGAACTCGATCTATGCACCAAGAAGGGAACGGGTATGAGATACATGTAGTCCCACTGATCATACTGGAGTCCAGCTGGGAAGAGGCTGCATGTTTTTTCAGCAAGGTTTTGGTTTCATAAAGGGGGTTTATTGAACCGAGATCAATATTTTCTTTTCACACTTCAGTGTCGCTCTCTATCATTAAAACACAGGCAATAGTCCTTATCATCCAAACAGGATTAGTACAAAACTAATACAGCAGGTTTAGTTTCAAAATGAAATTTAAAAGGCCACTCATTGCAGTAGATTTACATAATTAGCAAGTGTTTAATAAAAAGACAATGCAATATCACTTACTCTGAATTTCAAGTAAGCAGTAGATTTTTTTTCTGACAAATTTATTTTAGCTCCCATTTTCTGGCCCCCTGTATCATGTGACAGGTATCAGCCAATCACAGACTAGTATACATATACCCTGTGAGTTTGTGCACATGCTCAGTAGGTTCATGTTCCCCAGAAAGTGTGACTATAAAAAGACAAATTTGGTAATTTGGTAATGCTCTTTCTGAATCATAAAAAGTTTATTTTTACTATTTTGAGTGTCCCTTTAAATAGCTTTTTTATGGCTATACAATATTGATTATAATAATAATAACAGTTTCCCTGCAAGAACAAGTAAATGAAAGAAGTGGCAGACAATTTTAGATTATAAAACAAAAGTATTGCGGCACCGAAAAGCTTAGAACACTTAGCAAGTCATTCTTTTTTATTAAAAACCCAAAGATTACCATTCTAATCAGCAGTATAATATGCATATCTAATCAGATGCAGACCACGGATTTGTGTGCTGTTGTGTGGCACTGTTTATAAAATGGGAAGGACTGTGTTTGCTTAGGAGCTGCCTTAATCCTGCTGGGTTTTTTTTTTATAATCATTAATAAAGTCTTTAACTCTTTAATGCTTTGGGGTAGGGTGTGTGAAAGAGAAGATTAAACTCCTAAATGAAGTATAGCTAAATTACTTTTATATTAGATGTGGCTTCTGTTATTTACAAATGTAAATATGCATACCATATCCCAGAAAATGTATTATCCATATGGGATCAGTAATGTAAATTTCTTCACATTTTAATCAAACTCTTTTAAACAAACATTTTTATTGAGGACTACTATCAATCTTATGGAAGTAAATATTGAAGTAAAAGGGATTGTTTTATTTTGCAATATTCATGAGTAATTAAAGTGCCATAAAACATGTTGGGATCTGTGCATATCCTAAAAGTGCTAATTAAGTAAAAAATAGTTTGCATTAAAAAAATGTTTAAAGATAGTTGGCAAGTACCAACTATAAGCAAAATTACTTACTGACAATTATCAAAGGCAAAAAAAGCCACAGAAGACCCGTACTTGATGAACAAAGAAAGTTCTTTTTATTCAGAGGTGTGATATCAGGAACATACAAAAGAACACCTGACGTGTTTCGCGCATGCGCACATGCACTTCACCAGAGTGATCAATGGAATGGGATAGCAATTCTTGATGGTTATGTTGTTCAAGGCCCTGTAGTCAATGCAGGGTCTGAGCCCACAATCCTTCTTACTGACAAAAAAGAAGCCAGCCCCAGCAGGAGTGGAGGAAGGGCAAATGAACCCTCTAGCTTGGTTCTCTTGGATGTACTCCTCCATGGATTTGGTTTCAGCCTTGGAGAGAGGATAAGTCCTCCCTTTAGGAAGTGGGGCTCTGGGAAAGAGGTCGATCTTGCAGTCATAAGGATGGTGGGGTGGCAGCACGTCGGCTGCTTTTTTCTCGAACACATCCGCAAAGTCTGTGTATACTGAAGGAAGGTTTGAAGGAGTCTGTATACTGGCTATGGGAATATGGGGCAGAGGAATGACTTTAGCAAGGCAGGAGTGGAAACAGGAGGTACCCCAAGAGGCCAGTTGCCCCTCAGCCCAATCGAACTGTGGATTGTGTACCCAAAGCCAAGGAAGACCAAGGATGACAGGCTGTTCTGGGAAATGAATTACCTCAAACTGCAGCTGTTCAGTGTGGAAGACTCCCACAGTCAGTGTCAGGGGTGCTGACTCAAAATAATCACGTTCGAACCAAGGGGGGTGCCATCCAGGGTAGTTATTTTGAGACAATGTCTTTTCTGCAGAAGAGGCAAACCAGCTTGAATCATAAAATGGGGATCCAGGAAGTTTCCAGCTGCCCCTGAATCAATGAAGGCTTGAGTGTGGACAGTATTCTGAAGGAAGGTTTATGGTAACAGGGAGTGAGGAGATATAGTTGAGACCATGCTTAGAGGTACCCCAGTGTTATCCCCTAAGCATTTGCTTTTCCCGGCCCAATGTCACAGTCCTTTAGTTGGTGGGTGTTAGATCCACAATAAAAACATAGTCTCAGTCTCCTTCTTCTCTGTCTTTCAGACTCTGAAGGTTTGAAGGAGGAGAGATCCATGGGTTCCTCTACTGAGGTAACTGGAGTTGCTGAAGGGGTAGGAGGATGGGAGGGAAGGACCCTCCTAGTTCTGTCTCTCTCGGCTTGACTTTCCTGAAAGCGAGAGTCCAGATTGATACAAAGCGCTATAAAGTCATCCAAAGAAGAAGGAATATCACGATAAGTGAGTTCATCTTTGATGCATTCATGGAGACCCCTCCTAAAGGCTGCCTTGAGAGCACTGCCATCCCAAGTGGTTTCAAGTGCCAAGGTGCGGAACTCAATGGCATATTGTGCCACAGTTTTATTGCCTTGGCGGAGATCCAGGAGAGAATATTCCGCAGCAGAGGTACGGCCAGAAGTCCCAAACATAGAAGATAAAGCAGAAATTAACTCATTAGCATCATGCAGGAGTGTAGCGTTCTGTTCCAAAAGAGGAGAGACCCAGGCTAGAGCTTTGTCCTATAGCAAGGAAATGATAAAGGTGACCCTTGAATGATGAGACTGGAAGGTGTGAGGATCATTGCGGAAGTGCAGCCTGCATTGGTTTAGAAAGCCCCTGCAATCAGTAGTACCTTCATACTTGTCAGACAAGGGTATCCGGGGTATACTTCCAGAAGCTGAGGAAGAATTCACAGCACTAGGAGTAGGGGCTGGTGGTGTAGCAACAGGAGCGGCATCCCTCACTGCAACTAGTAAGGAGAGTTGAGCGGTAATAGCCTCTAGCATGGAATCCATATTCTGCAACTGTGTTGTATGGGTTCCCCATATCTGTCCCTGAAGATAAACAGCTTGTGCCACCTCATCTGGCTGCATGGCCCAAGTATAAAGTAACGCTTGTGAGATACTCCTCTATCAGACCAAACTCGGCCAGTAGTCTTGTTATCCCGGCGTCGAGCTGGAATGATATGGAATATCCCAGAGCAGAGAAAGTTAGTGAGATGAGGAAGGCGGCACTCACCACAGGAAGGACAGTCCCCAGCGGCAACAGAAAAGCAGTCCAAGGATAAACCACTAAAGTGGTCAGGCAGGCAGAGTTTGGCAACAGTAAAGCAGTCGAAAGATAAGCCACTAGAATAGTCAGGCAGGCAGGGTTTGGCAACAGTAAAGCAGTCCAAGGGCACACCACTAGAATGGTCAGGCAGGCAGGGTTTGGCAACAGTAGAGCAGTCCAGCAGTTTAAGGGTTAAGGCTGGTAGAGTAGTCAGACATCCAGGTTCAGCAACAGTGATTAATCCAGCAGTTTAAGGGTTAAGGCGGCTAGAGTAGTCAGGCAGGCAGGTTCAGAAAGAACGATCTGTCACACCCAGGAGCACACAAAGTAACACCTATACTTGGGCAGTGACAGATCGTTCTACAAACATTTAAATAGGCACAGATTCGTGCCACTGAGCTCAGACCGGCATCCGGAGCGTGCGGCGATGACATCAGTGCCGCATGCATCCGGAGCCGACACTGCCCCTGACAATGATCAGTGAAGGAGACGTTGCGCCCCTAGCAACGGCTAGAGCGGCGCAGCGTGACAAAGAGCTGTTTAAGATCCCTGTTCTTTTTAAACTCTATTTGTGGTTTATCACCTATTAAATTGTTCAAAATTGGGTCCTGTCTTAAAATATTACAGTGTTTGTTAAGGGTCTTACGTATTAAGCCTGCTCCTTCTGAAAATGTAGTTATAAAAAGTGGATCTTTCTTAACACCAAAATACTTTTGTTTTCTCGAGTCAGTTATCCTTTCTAATTTAGGTATTAGAAGTTGCTTTCTGTCCATTAGGTCAGTTTTTTCTTTGGCTTTATTAAGCCATTCTTGTTTGTGCCCTTTTTACCTAAATTTGTTAGATAACATATCTGCCTCTTTCTGAAAGTCATCATCTTCAGTACAATTTCTCTTTAGCGTTGATTTTGCCCTAAAGGTACATTTTGTATCCAGTTGATTAAATGTCCACTGTTGGTATTCAAAAAATTATTCCTGTCTGTCTCCTTCCTATAGTTTTTGCATTCGATTCTATTTCTATCATCATTGTATAAGGTGAGATCTAAAAAAATGATACTACAATCTGAGATCAGACTAGTGAATTTTAAATTGAATGAATTGTTATTTAAGTGGGAAACAAATTATTGGGCCTCTTCTTTGGTACCTACCCAAATAATTAGCAGATCATCAAGATACCTAAAATATTGTTTGATATTTATAAGAAAGGGATTATTGGACCAAACTTTGCTTTCCAAGAATTCGCTCATGTAATTATTAGCGTAAGATGGTGCCATGGTGGTGCCCATGGCAGTACCTTGTGTTTGCTGATAAAATCTATTTTCGAATACGAAACATCACACGAAATCCACAAAGATCCAACCCCCCAAGGGAGACCCTCAAATTTCTTTATGACAACCATGGTATCTCTCACATACAATTTAATATTTTTGACTATAGATTGTAAATAACCGTCAATATATTTGGATAAATGGTCTGACACAGAGTCAATACCAGAAATTATGGGTCTTCTCGGGGGATTTATTGTATCCTTGTGGATCTTGGGAAGATGATTAAAGATAGGAATTCTAGGGTTGGGTTTAAATATAAATTTAAATTCATCCTCGTTCAAAATTCTGTCATTTTTTTGTTCCACTAAGTAATTTAGATAGTTCTTTAATATATCTCTCTATAGGATGTGTGGATAGTTCTTTATCGGTGGTTCTGTAATTTAATAAATTAAACGCTTCTTTCAAATAATCTGCCTTATTTTATATTAGGAGTCCTCCTCCCTTATCAGCTTGTCTAAATATAAGATCCAGATTGTTAGACAGGGAAGTAAGTGCTGATCTCTCATATTTTGTTAGATTATCAGTATATTTAATGGCCCTTGTAGTTTTTTTACAATTCAAGATTTAATTAAAATCTTCTGTCACGAGTTGATTAAATATTGGTATATATTGTCCTTAAGAAGAGATAGGGTTGAAATTTGAGGGACACTTTAATTTGGAATGTACTATATCAATTTCTTCTTCATGTATACTTAATTCCAAAAGTTCATCCAGATTAATATATGTTACTATCTGATTATCCATATTGGAACTACCCAATTCCCCATTATCCTCCCTTGCATTATTAGACTCATTCGGCTAGATTACAAGTTTTTCGTTTTGAGCTGTGCGGTGCTAACGAGCAGTTTTGTCTCACCGCTCACTTACATGAAGCGCTGGTATTATGGGTTTTTAAAAACCCGGCGTTAAAAGGCAAGAAGTGAGCGTTGAGCAAAATTTTGCTCCTTAACGCACTCCAATACCAGCTGGTTATACGTGCTTGTGCACGATTTCCCCATAGGAATCAACAGGGAGAGCCGGCTGAGAAAAAGTCTAACACCTGCAAAAAAGCAGCGTAAAACTCAGTAACGCAGCCCCATTGATTCCTATAGGGAAATAAAATTTATGTCTACACCTAACACCCTAACATGAACCCCGAGTCTAAATACCCCTAATCTTACACTTATTAACCCCTAATCTGCCGCCCCCGACATCGCCGACACCTACATTATTCTTATTAACCCCTAATCTGCCGCTCCGGACACCGACGCCACCTACATTATACTTATGAACCTCTAATCTGCTGCCCCCAACATCGCCGACACCTACATTATATTTATTAACCCCTAATCTGCCACCCCCAATGTCGCCGCAACCTACCTACACTTATTAACCCCTAAGCTGCTGCCCCCAACATCGCCACCACTATAATAAACATATTAACCCCTAAACCGCCGCACTCCCACCTCGCAAACATTAGTTAAATATTATTAACCCCTAATCTGCCGTCCCTAACATTGCCACCACCTACCTACATTTATTAACCCCTAATCTGCCACCCCATCTTTGCCGCCACTATACTAAATGTATTACCCCCTAAACCTAAGTCTAACCCTAACACCCCTAACTTAAATATAATTAAAATAAATCTAACTAAAAATTACTATCATTAACTAAATTATTTCTATTTAAAACTAAATACTTACCTGTAAAATAAACCCTAAGCTAGCTACAATATAACTAATAGTTACATTGTAGCTAGCTTATGGTTTATTTTTATTTTACAGGCAAGTTTGTATTTATTTTAACTAGGTAGAATAGTTACTAAATAGTTATTAACTATTTAATAACTACCTAGCTAAAATAAATACAAAAGTGCCTGTAAAATAAAACCTAACCTAAGTTACAATAACACCTAACACTACACTATAATTAAATTAACAACAATTAAATAAATGAATTTAAATTAGCTTAAGTACAAAAAAACAACATCTTCAGGGGGTTAGTTAGGTTTTTTAAGGGTGTATTGGGTGTTTTTTATTTTTAGGTTAGGGTTTGGGCCGCAAAAGAGCTAACTGCCCTTTTAAGGGCAATGCCCATCCAAATGCCCTTTTCAGGGCAATGGTTAGCTTAGGTTTTTTTAGATAGTATTTTATTTGGGGGGTTGGTTGTGTGGGTGGTGGGTTTTACTGTTGGGGGTTCTTTGTATTTTTTTTTTTACAGGTAAAAGAGCTGATTACTTTGGGGCAATGCCCCGCAAAAGGCCCTTTTAAGGGCTATTGTTAGTTTAGTTTGGGCTATGGGTTTTTTTTTATTTGGGGGGGGGCTTTTTTTAATTTTGATAGGGTTATTAGATTAGGTGTAATTAGTTTAAATATCTTGTAATTTGTTTATTATTTTCTGTAATTTAGTGTTTGTTTGTTTGTTTTTGTACTTTAGCTAATTTAATTTAATTTATTTAATTGTTGTTAATTTAGTTAATTTATTTAATTATAGTGTAGTGTTAGGTGTTATTGTAACTTAGGTTAGGTTTTATTTTTACAGGTACTTTTGTATTTATTTTAGCTAGGTAGTTATTAAATAGTTAATAACTATTTAATAACTATTCTACCTAGTTAAAATAAATACAAACTTGCCTGTAAAATAAAAATAAACCCTAAGCTAGCTTACAATGTAACTGTAGCTACCTTAGGGTTTATTTTATAGGTACAGGGAGTGCAGAATTATTAGGCAAATGAGTATTTTGACCACATCATCCTCTTTATGCATGTTGTCTTACTCCAAGCTGTATAGGCTCGAAAGCCTACTACCAATTAAGCATATTAGGTGATGTGCATCTCTGTAATGAGAAGGGGTGTGGTCTAATGACATGAATACCCTATATTAGGTGTGCATAATTATTAGGCAACTTCCTTTCCTTTGGCAAAATGGGTCAAAATAAGGACTTGACAGGCTCAGAAAAGTCAAAAATAGTGAGATATCTTGCAGAGGGATGCAGCACTCTTAAAATTGCAAAGCTTCTGAAGCGTGATCATCGAACAATCAAGCGTTTCATTCAAAATAGTCAACAGGGTCGCAAGAAGCGTGTGGAAAAACCAAGGCGCAAAATAACTGCCCATGAACTGAGAAAAGTCAAGCGTGCAGCTGCCAAGATGCCACTTGCCACCAGTTTGGCCATATTTCAGAGCTGCAACATCACTGGAGTGCCCAAAAGCACAAGGTGTGCAATACTCAGAGACATGGCCAAGGTAAGAAAGGCTGAAAGACGACCACCACTGAACAAGACACACAAGCTGAAACGTCAAGACTGGGCCAAGAAATATCTCAAGACTGATTTTTCTAAGGTTTTATGGACTGATGAAATGAGAGTGAGTCTTGATGGGCCAGATGGATGGGCCCGTGGCTGGATTGGTAAAGGGCAGAGAGCTCCAGTCCGACTCAGACGCCAGCAAGGTGGAGGTGGAGTACTGGTTTGGGCTGGTATCATCAAAGATGAGCTTGTGGGGCCTTTTCGGGTTGAGGATGGAGTCAAGCTCAACTCCCAGTCCTACTGCCAGTTTCTGGAAGACACCTTCTTCAAGCAGTGGTACAGGAAGAAGTCTGCATCCTTCAAGAAAAACATGATTTTCATGCAGGACAATGCTCCATCGCACGCGTCCAAGTACTCCACAGCGTGGCTGGCAAGAAAGGGTATAAAAGAAGAAAATCTAATGACATGGCCTCCTTGTTCACCTGATCTGAACCCCATTGAGAACCTGTGGTCCATCATCAAATGTGAGATTTACAAGGAGGGAAAACAGTACACCTCTCTGAACAGTGTCTGGGAGGCTGTGGTTGCTGCTGCACGCAATGTTGATGGTGAACAGATCAAAACACTGACAGAATCCATGGATGGCAGGCTTTTGAGTGTCCTTGCAAAGAAAGGTGGCTATATTGGTCACTGATTTGTTTTTGTTTTGTTTTTGAATGTCAGAAATGTATATTTGTGAATGTTGAGATGTTATATTGGTTTCACTGGTAAAAATAAATAATTGAAATGGGTATATATTTGTTTTTTGTTAAGTTGCCTAATAATTATGCACAGTAATAGTCACCTGCACACACAGATATCCCCCTAAAATAGCTATAACTAAAAACAAACTAAAAACTACTTCCAAAACTATTCAGCTTTGATATTAATGAGTTTTTTGGGTTCATTGAGAACATGGTTGTTGTTCAATAATAAAATTAATCCTCAAAAATACAACTTGCCTAATAATTCTGCACTCCCTGTATTTAGTTTTAAATAGGAATTATTTAGGTAATGATAGGAATTTTTAGTTCGATTTATGTAAATTATATTTCAGTTAGGGGGAGTTAGGGTTTGGGTTAGACTTAGGTTTAGGGGTTAATACATTTAGTATAATGGAGGCGACGTTGGGGGCGGCAGATTAGGGGTTAATAAATGTAGGTAGGTGGTGGCGATATTAGGGATGGCAGATTAGGGGTTAATAATATTTAACTAATGTTTGCGAGGTGAGAGTGCGGCGGTTTAGGGGTTAATATGTTTATTATAGTGGCGGCGACATTGGGGCGGCAGATTAGGGGTTAATAAGTGTAGGTAGGTTGTGGCGACATTGGGGGCAGCAGATTAGGGGTTAATAAATATAATGTAGGTGTCTGCGATGTTGGGGGCAGCAGATTAGGGGTTCATAAATATAATGTAGGTGGCAGCGGTGTCCGGAGCAGCAGATTAGGGGTTAAAAATGTTTTATTTTAGTGGTTGCGATGCGGGAGGGCCTCGGTTTAGGGGTTAATAGGTAGTTTATGGGTGTTAGTGTACTTTTTAGCACTTTAGTTATGAGTTTTATGTTACGGCGTTATACCATAAAACTCTTAACTACTAACTTTTAAATGCGTTAGGACTCTTGATGGGGTAGGGTGTACCGCTCACTTTTTGGCCTCCCAGGACAGACTCGTAATACCGGTGCTATGGAAGTCCCATAGAAAAAAGACTTTACGAAGTTTACGTAAGTCGTTTTGCGGTAAGTCCAAAGAAGTGTGCGGGGCCCCTAAACCTACAAGACTCGTAATAGCAGCGGGCTTAAAAAAGCAGCGTTAGGACCTCTTAACGCTGCTTTTTTACCTTAACGCACAACTTGTAATCTAGCCGATTGATTTTTCCTAAGTTCTGTAAAATCGATACATAGGCCCAGTCATTAGCCTCTAATTTCTTTGCAATAACGTTAGTGCAATCATATTTAGCAAAATGTCTTTTTAATGTTAACTTTCTTATATAGCTTTGTAAATCAATATAAGTGTTAAATTTATTTGGTCTCGTTCTGGGTTCAAAACTTAAACCCTTCTGCAATAAATGTATTTCGTTTGCAGACAAAGTATAATTGGATAGGTTAAAGATTATATTTTTTTGCACTGTTTAATTCTTCTTTTTTGCTTTCTCTCCTTCTTTGAATCCTCCCTGATCTTCTACCCCATTTAGTTCTAAATTTCTCTTTCTTGCTCGAGAATTGAAGATCTGAAAAGTAGATTCCTTCTACTATATTAGTCTGACCTCCTATATTGCATATATTTTTATTTTAGTTAGAGAAATTCTCATCTCTTCTCTGGTGATGGTTAGATTTCTGCTGTTTAGGTTTAGCCCCTTGTTGTGCCCAATTATTACCTGGTTTAAATCCTCCAGCTTCTTCGTCACAACTATCACCTAAGGATGAGTATCTATTTGAGGTGGGAATACCCTTTTCAACTGTGAATTTGCTCCGGTCTATTCCCTATTGTATTTGTCTTATATCCTTGTCCAACATATAAATATTAAATCGTATGTGAGAGATACCATGGATGTCATAAAGAAATTTGAGTGTCTCCCTTGGGGGGTTGGATCTTTGTGTGATGTTTCTGCTCTTTACACCTCAATCCCTCATCACAAGGGTATTAAAGACATTGCCTCTCATTGTGCTAAGTGCAATATGGCAGAAAAACATATATCATTTATACTAAAGGGAATTCAGTAAATAAATTTTATGAGCAAACACAAGGTACTGCCATGGGCACCACCATGGCACCATCTTTCACTAATATGTACATGAGCGAATTTGAGGCAAGTAAAGTTTGGTCCAATAATCCCTTTATTATAAATATCAAACAATATTTTAGGTATATTGATGATCTGCTAATTATTTGGGTAGGTACCAGAGAAGAGGCCCAAGAATTTGTTTCCCACTTAAATAACAATTCATTCATTTTAAAATTCACTAGTCTGATCTTAGATTGTAGTATCATTTTTTTAGATCTCACCTTATACATTGATGATAGAAATAGAATGTCAGGCAAAACCTATAGGAAGGAGACAGACAGGAATAATTTTTTTGAATACCAACAGTGGACATTTAATCAACTGTATCAAAATCAAAATCAAAATGTACCTTTAGGGCAAAATCAACGCTAAAGAGAAATTGTACTGAAGATGATGACTTTCAGAAAGAGGCAGATATATTATCTAACAAATTTAGGGGAAAAGGGTACAAGGAAGAATGACTTAATAAAGCCAAAGAAAAAACTGACCTAATGGACAGAAAGCAACTTCTAATCCCTAAATTAGAAAGGATAACTGACTCGAGAAAACAAAATAATTTTGGTGTTAAGAAAGATCCACTTTTTATAACTACATTTTCAGAAGGAGCAGGCTTAATATGTAAGACCCTTAACAAACACTAGAATATTTTAAAACAGGACCCAATTTTAAACAACTTAATAGGTTATAAACCAAAAATAGTGTATAAAAAGAACAAGGATCTTAAACAGCTCTTAGCCCCATCTAAATTAAAATCTACTAAAATAGTACCAGTGTCTAATTGGTTAACACCCCTAACAGGTACCTTCCCTTGTTGGAAAAAGGCCTGTAATATGTGTGATTTTATTTTACCTGGCAATAAATTTCATAATACAAGAGACAGAAGTTATGAAACCAAATTCAGGTGTAACTGTAACTCTACCTTTGTCGTTTATCAGCTTACCTGTCCCTGCAATAAAATCTATATATGAAGAACAAAGAGAAAAATAAAAAAAAGATTTTGTGAACACACATAAAATATTAGTAAAGGGGTGGTTAAACATAGTGTAGTTAACCACTTTAGGGACTTTCATAATAGTGATCCCCTAGTACTTAAAATCAAAGTCATTGACTGGATCCCCTTTGTAACAGCAGGTATGAATAGGTTGACCAAATTATGAAGAAAAGAATCCTTCTGGATTACTGAATTTAACAATCTGATTTAGATTTGGCAGCTTTCTCTTAGAATTTTTTCTTTTTTTTCTCTTAGAATTGTATCTTTATCAGAAAAACCCTTTAAGCCCTCGTAACTTTACAACATTTAAGGCTTGGCATAGATATATTAGACTATACATAACTTAGTCTTAGTATCTTTTGTACTTAGTATTGTTAGGAATTATTACTGGTGTATCCCAGAAACCTTTTTATATAGGAGGTCCAGTTCTTTCTTCCATGGTCTGAAATAAATCACATTCATGACGTTGTAAAAAGAAAATATCAATGAATGAGTAACCTATAGATTGCTTATAATATGTGATTTATTTTCAGAACGAATATATACACATTTGTGAGTAACAACAACTAATGGACAAATGACCTGTTTAAATTGACTATACGACTGGTTTGCATGAATGTTCATTTTAGCTATTAGTCTGTCACTAGAATTATGCATTTGTCTGTATTGATTATTACGGTGTTTATTTCTGAAGTTGTCAATTTGTTTTTTTATATATTATGTATCTTATATGTATCGCTTTGAGACCTGGGAATTGAAGTATGCGGCTTGACATCCTGCTCCCCTTACATAATTTCCTGTCCCGGTATAATTAAAGGGACACTGAACCCAAATTATTTCTTTCGTGATTCAGATTGAGCATGACATTTTAAGCAACTCTCTAATTTACTCCTATTATCAAATTGTCTTCATTCTCTTGGTATCTTTATTTGAAATGCAAGAATGTAAGTTTAGATGCCGGCCCATTTTTGGTGAACAACCTGAGTTGTTCTTGCTGATTGGTGGATAAATGCATACACCAATAAAAAAGTGCTGTCCAGAGTTCTAAACAAAAAAAAAAGTTTAGATGCCTTCTTTTTCAAATACAGATACCAAGAGAACGAAGAAAAATTGATAATAGGAGAAAATAAGAAAGTTGCTTCAAATTGCATGCTCTATCTGAATCACGAAAGAAAAAATTTGGGTTCAGTGTCCCTTTAAACAGCGATTAGGGATATACCATTTAGGTATTAACCCCTGAAGAAGTCTGCACGTTATTTGCGGATAAAAAGCGTAGGGTTGTAAGTTGAAGCTTTGTGACATATCTTTGGTATCTTCACAAACTATTCAGATTTGACAGCGGAGTGTAGCCGTTAAGTGGATCAGCATCTTCCAATACAGCCACAGAAGTAACCAGGTATAACAGTTAGACATCACAAAAGATTGGATTCCTGTACCGGATATACCTGAATAACTGGCAGTGAGAAGTGGAGCGGGATCCCAGGCCGTAAGCTGTTCATAACATCTGTTGTTATCGTGATATGCCTTCACTTGTTTTAAATTTTGTAAGTGCATTTTTAGCTGGGCTATGCATGTATTAAATTTTTACCCACTACCTTGAATCGTGCTGCGCTGTGTGTTTTTTGTATTTTTAGTTTTACTTCTATTATCAAATTTATTTATTGTTTGGTGTAATCCTTTGTTGAAAAGCAGGGATGTTCAAGAGCGAGCACGTCTGCAGCAGTTTTTCAAAAATGTTATATATTAGCAAGAGCACTAGATGGCAGCACTATTTCCTGTCGTGTAGTGCTTCAGGCATGTGCACGCAACCTATCTAGGTATCTCTTCAGCAAATATGAGAACAAAGCAAATTTGATAATATAAGTGAATTAGAAACTTTTTTAAAATAGTATTCTCTATCTGAATAATAAAAGAAAAAAATTGGGTTCCATGTCCCTTTAAATATGTCAGTCAAAATCATGCACATACTCCTAAGGGAATGAGGTAAGGGGGATTGTATCTATCCATCAACAGGCATACCCAGGTGCTTAAAGGCAAGCATTCAGGGTATTCCTCCGTCAGACCATTTCTGGCTAATAACCCTTTTTCTAAACAATCATTCACACTGGCTGGCAATAGTCAGTTAACAAATTAACACACACACTTCTAAGAGCATATATCCTTTGTAGTTACAGGAGTAACAAATTTCCACTTAGTAGCAATCAACAGGGATTATCTTGATACAATACAGTGCAAACACTTCAAAGCCCTGCCCACCAACACATTTTGTCAAATGCGTGACTTTGTCAGGGTGTGGGGCATGTTCTAGGATGCCTCTGCTCTTTAAAGCAATGTGTTTCCAAGGGAACGAACCGAGGCTTCCCCTTTTATTGTTTTTTTCTTTTTATTCAAAGTATTGGACATCCTATATAATAAAAGGCCAAGTGTGTTTGTCCGAAGCTGTCATGCGCAGTAGAAACTGCGCGAGGACAAACACACCTGGCCTTCAAGAAGACTGACCTAGCTGGCATCTGGGATGACTGTATGATGGGGGCGTGGCCAGACGGGCATGACCTGGGTGGGTCTGGGCGGCGTCGTGCATGACGTGGGCAGGGCCAGGCGGGGCTGGACGGATGTCAGAGAGAGAGCTCAAAAAAGAGGGGAATAGAGAGAGAGCAAAAAAAAGAGGGGGGATAGAGAGAGCAAAAGAGAGGGAGAGAGACAGCAAAGAGATAGGGGAGGGAGAGTAAAAGAAAGGGGAGAGAACAAAAGAGGGGAGATAGAGAGAGCAAAAGAGACAGCAAAAGAGAGGGGGAGAAAGGTGAAAGAGAGCAAAAGAGAGGGGGGAGAGAGCAAAAGAGGGGGGAGAGAAGGAGGAGAGAGAGCAAAAGAGATGGGAGAGAGAGCAAAAGAGAAGGGGAGAGAGCAAAAGAGAGGGGGGAGAGCACAAAAGACAGGGGAGAGAGAGCGCAAAAGAGAGGGGGGAGACAGAGAGGGAGAGAAAAAGAGAGGGGAGAGAGAGCATAAGAGAGGGGGGAGAGGGCAAAAGAGAGGGGGAGAGAGACAGCAAAAGATAGAGGGAAAGAGAGCAAAATAAAAGGGGGAGAGAGAGAGGGAGAGAAAAAGAGAGGGGAAAGAGAGAGCAAAAGAGAGGGGGGAGAGAGAGGGAGCACAAAAGAGAGGGGAGAAAGAGAGAGAGCAAAAGAGAGGGGAGAGAGAGCACATAAAAGAGAGGGAAAGAGATAGAGCAAAAGTGAGGGGGAGAGAGAGGGCATGAGAGGGGGAGAGAAAGAGCAAAAGAGAGGGGGAGAGAAAGAGCAAAAGAGAGGGGGAGAAAAAGAGCAAAAGAGAGGGGGAGAGAAAGAGCAAAAGCGAGGGGAGAGAGACAGCAAAAGAGTGGGGGAAAGAGAGCAAAAGAAAGGGAAGAGAGAGCAAAAGAGGGGGGTAGAGAGAGCAAAAGAGAGGGGGAGAGAGAGAGAGGGCAAAAGAGGGGGGCTAGAGAGAGCAAAAGACAGGGAGAGAGACAGAAAAAGAGAGGGGGAGAGAACAAAAGAGAGGGGGGAGAGAACAAAAGAGAGGGGGGAGAGAGAAAGCAAAAGAGAGGGAGAGAGAGAGCAAAAGAGAGAGGGGATAGCGCAAAAGAGAGGGGGAGAGAGAGCGCAAAAGAGAGGGAGGAAAAGAGAGGGGGGAGAAAGAGCAAAAGAGAGGGGGAGATAGAGAGCAGAAGAGGGGGAGTGAGAGAGCAAAAGAGAGGGGGGGAGAGAGAGAGCAAGGGGTGAAACCGCTGTACTGCAAAAAATGGCCCGTGTACACAGGCTGTAGGACTAGTTTATTTATAAAGCATTTGCCCAGATCTCTCCAACATAAGTGTCACATATATATTGTATTCATTTGTTCGCAAATTTGCTTTTTGGCTCTTTTATTGAAAGCTCTCCAACATTGTTTAGAAAGAGTTTGCTTATGTTTCCCCAACATTGGTTTCATGTGTTTAAAGGGACACTAAACCCAATTCTTTCTTTCATGATTCAGATAGAGCATGCAATTTTAAGCAACTTTCTCATTTACTCCTATCATCATTTTTTCTTCGTTCTCTTGCTTTCTTTATTTGAAAAAAGAAGGCATCTACGCTAAGGAGCCAGTCAATTTTTGGTTCAGCACTATGGACAGCACTTGTTTATTGGTGCTGTCCAATCAGCAAGGACAACCCAGGTTGTGAACCAAAAATGGGCCGGCTTCTAAACTTACATTCTTGCTTTTCAAATAAAGATAGCAAGAAAATGAAGAAAAATTAATAATAGGAGTAAATTAGAAAGTTGCTTAAAATTGCATGCTCTATCTGAATCATGAAAGAAAAAAATTGGGCTCAGTGTCCCTTTAATTTCTGCTCGAATTAACATCAATTACAACGACTGCTAATCATATAAAGCATTTATCAATTTCTTTATTTTTTAAAGCGTATTTCTAGCAGTATATATTGCTATAAGCTAGGTGAGGGGATTGATCTTTATTAGGAGTTACAGATTATAAAGTACTTCATTGTACAATCTGATGTAGAAATGTTGATCAGTTAAAATTTCTTGCAGAGTGTATTAGCCTCTGTGTTAGGGATTGGCGAATGTATTTATATTCAAATTCGAATGTTATTGTCGAAATTCAATTTACATAATAAAATATTCTTAAAAATTCTATTTACAGTTTTCGAATGTCACTTTCAAATTCAAATGTTTATAATTAGATTGCAAGTTGTGGGTTAACCCAGTGCTAGGTGTATGTCTGCCTATATTGCTCCTAAAAATAAATGAGTTACCTAGCTACCCCAGAAAGAATAAATGGTGAGATATAATTTAGAAGTGCACTAAAAAGGCTGAGGCAGAATAATGGTGTAAATATGTGGTTCTATCTTAAAACCTATATAAGTACAGTCCTATGTAGGTACAGTCCTATGTAGAATGCTATAACTAATAAAACATATTTATTTTATATCCATAAGAAAAGTGTTACTTCACAATATTAAAATATATAACATGGAACCATGTGTACAATGAGCTCTAAAAATGTCTATATAAGATCATATAAAAACATATAGAAACAATACAATTAATAAAATACAATATAATGGAAATGATGAACTGACCACGTTAGTGGTATAATTGATTAGTCCCAAAATGAAAAGTCTGTGATAAAAGTCTATAATAAATCTGTGTAGAATCCTAAAGTGATAATGTGTCGCAGGTTGATGTATTCGCTATATAAAAATATCATAAATCCAATGCCTTTAAAATAGTGCTGAGAGTGCAAAAATAAAATGAAAAAATAACCATGAAGATACAAAATCCAAAAATCCGAAATATCAAAATTGACATTTCACTGTTTTCTTCAAAAACTTACCTTTTAATCCTGAATGCCGCTCCAGCGATTCCCCTGGCTGTCGGAAGCCTCTGCAGACATCAGAAATGAAGAATCAGGCTTCCTCCAATCACAGCTTCCCCCCTGGATGGAATCTTGGCCTGACACAACGCTGTGATCGGAGGAAGCCGGATTCGTCATTTTGGACCCGTGAAGACGGCTTGCGACGGGTGGCTGAAGTGCTGGAGCAGTTGCCAGGATTAAAAGGTACGTTTTTGAAGAAAACAGTGAAATGTCAATTTTGATGAATTAAAGTGCCCTTGTTTTTAATAGGTTTATTAAAAACCGGGCACTAATTCATCAAAATGGACCTTCACTTTAACAAGTACTATTCAGAAGTTCAATAGTTCATGTGGTAGGGAATTTAGTAAATTGATACATAATAGATACAAATATATCTATTCGAATGTTTCTGTTTAGAATATTGCAAAATTTGAATATTAAATTTAAAGAAAGCATTATAAATACTATTACAAATATATAAATTCAAATTGTACTTTTTCTTATAGCAGCAGATTTACAAAATGAAAGAGACATGACACACTTTGAGATTGTAATATAAAATGTATAATTATGCATTGTAAAAAACATTTGCAATATACTTCCATGATTTATTTTGCCCCTTCTCCTGTAGTTGTGGCTCTTCTGATTGTGAGAATTAGAAGTGTATATTTCAGACTTTACAAGCCTGCTAAATATCTGTCCCTATTTTGTCTCTGATAACATATTACAAAACAATGCAAGTTTTACTAGAAAAATGACAGAGGCAAGCCTTTTCTACCTTTATACTTCAGTAATATGCCTGGATTGGCCCCTGTTTGGGGTGGCAGAGTTTGTCTATTGAAAAACAATTTCAGCAAACAAGGCATTCATGTCTTTAGAAAGCCTTCTCCTTTACATGTGAATGTCTATTTATTGGAAGGCTACTAAACAGTTTTGTAATTACAAAGTGTGTAGGTCCCTTTAAGCCTATTCTTATACACATAGAAGTAAAAACTGCACACATGCAACAGAAACACTGTGTCAGGGATTTTGCCCTGTTTTGTTTGCCATGTGCTGCTCGCAGCCATTATACTCACCTCTCTTCCTGACTATGGTGCATTGTGGGGGATGCTGCTCATTTCCTGCACTTCCTTTAATGTCCAGACTGGTGTGCATCATCCGTGTGAGACAGGATGCAGTCTCAGAATTATGATGTCATCACTTATTATTTAAAGGGCTTCTGTTCAGTATGCTTTGCCTTTGTGTTGTCTCAGACCTGTTTGTGAGAGTTCCTGTGTATTACCTGGCTGCCTGACGTCCTTCCTGGTTCCTGATCCCTGGCTTGTTCCTGACTCTGCTGTTTTCCTTGTTGCCGATTCTGGCTCGTCTCACTATTCGCTTTGGCTCCTGACTTGGCTCATCTGACTACCAGCTCTGGTTTTGACTCCTGGCTTGTTATTTGACTTGTGGACTTTTTATTATTTTTTGCTATTAATAAAGGTGTGATTATTTTTGCACTTCTCGTCTCAGTCTGATTCCTGGCACCCTGAAATTACACAAAGGCCATGAATCCTGATGGTGCTAATAATCCACCTTTACCTGCCATCATTTCCAGGATGAATGTACAGGATCACCGCTTGGATCAATTTGCACTAGCCCTGCAAACCCTGCTGACTCGCACTGCACATTTGGACCAAAGTGTCCCGCAAGTTATGGCTGCTCCTGTTTCCGCTGCTGCATCTATGCCTACCAGGAGCATGTCCGGTTCTGCACCTCTACCTCAGTGATATGGAGGCAATCCTATTCAGTGCAGAGGGTTTTTGAAGGCAATCCTATTCAGTGCAGAGGGTTTTTGAACCAGGTGGGCATTTATTTTGAGATGTTACCTCAGGCGTTTCCCTCTGACAGAGCTAAGGTGGGATTTCTCCTCTAGTTACTCTCTGACACAGCTTTTGCCTGGGCTAATCCCTTGTGGGAGACAAATTAACCTGTGAATTCAAATTACCCTGAATTTGTGGCCTCCTTTCAAAGGGTATTTGATGTTCTGGCTCGCTCCTTCTCTGCTGCTAAACGACTCATGTCCATTCAGCAAGGTACAAGATCTGTTGCTCAGTATGCTATTGAGTTCCGTACGCTTGCCGCAGAGGTAGGTTGGAACAATGAAGCCCTTGTTGCTGCCTTATTTCATGGGCTCTCTGATGCGATTAAAGACGAAGTTGTTGCCAGAGATTTACCAGAGGATCTCGAGGCATTGAGACTCAGAGAGAGGCCCTCTTTCAAGGAGCGCTTGCGGAAGCCTCCTGTTCCATTGTCTCCTACGTGTTCGTTCCTACCCATGCCTCCCTTTCCTCCCATGCCTCCTGATCCCGAGTCACCAGGTACTGCTGAGCCGATGCAGTTGGGATTCATGCGTCCTACATGAATTGTGGGTTACAGGGCCATCTTTTGAAGTCTTGTCCTACATGGCCGGGAAACGCTCACACCTAAGGTCCTGTCAGGGGCAGACCTTGGGTGGTTTATCCTCGTCCCCGGAACCGCTTAAAGAGAAACTAGACATGTGCGATTCGTTTCGGATGTTGTCCGAATTCGTAAAATTCGGGATTCGGATCGATCCAAATTTCCAAATTAAAATAGTGCCGGATCTACCGAATAAATCCGAATTAGTTCGGATTTATTCGGTAGATTCAGATGGCCATGGATTACACTAGTATTGTACAGTATATTAGGTTATATCACTCTGCTATGGGTTACACCTCATATACAGTACATAATACTAGTCTAATCATACCTAACACTTACCGAAATTCCGGATTTCCAAACCGAATCAAACCGAATCCAGCCGAATTTATTCGAATCCGAAACGAATCCGAACCAAATTGATTAGAATTTTTCCGAATTCGAATCGATCCGAACCGAAATTCGAAAAAATCTGAATCGATCCGAACCGAACCAAATTTTTTCGCCATGCACATATCTAGGAGAACCCTTTGGTCACGGTTGTCCTTTCCTGGGTGGATTCCTCCATAGTCACTCAGGCTCTTGTTGACTCCGGTGCTGCAGGCTATTTCATTGACAGTGCTTTTGTATCAAAGCACTCCATTCCTGTTTTGTTTCGGTCCATTCCGCTTGCTATTGAGGCCATTGACGGCTCCTTCAGCCCGCACTCGTTACTCACGAAACTGCTTCATTGTCCATGGCTGTTGGGGCTCTCCATTTTGAAACCCTCCAGTTCCAGGTGATAAATTCTCCGCATTTTCTGGTTGTTCTGGGTTATCCCTGGCTCCAAAAGCACAATCCCAGTCTCGACTGGCGCAGGTCCGAAATGTTGTCATGGTTCCCGCATTGTATTTCCACTTGTCTTCGGAAACCAGTTAAAGTCTTGTGCACTTCTTCGGTATCTCAATTGCCAGAGGAGTACCGAGAGTTCCTAGACGTTTTTGACAAGGTGCGTGCCGGTATGTTGCCTCCTCACCGGTCTTACGATTGTGCCATAGACCTGCAACCCAGAGCCATTCCTCCTCGGGGCCGGGTGTACCCTCTGTCTGTTGCAGAGAATTGTGCTATGTAGGAGTATGTTGCCGATGCTCTGTCGTGGGAGATCATCCGCAAATCCTGCTCTCCTGCAGGGGCTGGCTTCTTCTTTGTGAAGAAAAAGGGTGGCAAGTTAAGACCATGTATCGATTATAGGGGTCTTAATCGTCTTACCATTAAGAATGCTTACCCTATTGCGCTCATTACGGAACTCTTTGACCGCCTCAAGGGAGCTACGGTCTTTACTAAACTTGATTTGAGAGGAGCGTACAATCTCGTTAGGATTAAGGAGGGCCACGAATGGAAAACAGCATTTAACACCAGGAGCAGGCATTATGAGTATCTTGGAATGCCCTTTGGCCTATGTAATGCTCCTGCTATTTTTCAGGAATTTATTAATGATGTCCTACGAGATATGTTGCAACAGTGTGTTGTGGTGTACTTAGACGACATCCTCATACACTCACCCACACTTGAGGCTCATCGTTCTGATGTTACACGGGTTCTTCAGAGACTACGTGAGAAAGGCCTGTTTTGTAAACTCGAGAAATGTGATTTTGTCTCGGTTTAATTATGTGGTCTCCTACCTGCCTGGTAGTAAGAATGTTAGGGCTGATGCCCTTCGCGACAATTTTTGCCTCTGTCCAAGGAGGAGTCTGTACCTACTCCTGTTATACCTCCTGACCATATTTTGACTACCATACGTACTAATTTGACTTCTCCCTTGGGGGAGGAGATCCTGGCTGCACAAACCAATGCACCTCCTGAGAAACCTAGTGGTAAGTGTTTTGTTCCTCAGAATCTTCAAACTAAACTTTTGCACACTTACCACTATCCTAAAGCCGCAGGTCACCTGGCCACCATTTCTGGTGGCCAGGTCTTCGTTCTGATGTTGCTGCGTATGTTGCCTCCTGCTCAGTTTGTGCACAGAATAAGAATCCTCGACGTCTTCCTGTGGGTCTTCTTCAACCTATTGCTAATGGTGAGCGTCCTTGGACTCATCTTTCCATGGACTTCATTGTCGAGCTCCCTGTTTCCAATGGCAATACTGTTATCCTTATGGTGGTTGACCGTTTTTCTAAAATGTCACATTGCATTCCCTTGATGAAGCTGCCTACCGCTCAGGAGCTTGCTTCAATTTTTGCCCGGGAGGTCTTCTGTTTACATGGGTTACCCAAGGAGAAAGTGTCGGACCAGGGTAGCCAGTTTGTCTCCAGATTTTGGCGTTCCAAATGGGGATCCAGCTTTCCTTCTCCTCGGCATATCACCCTCAATCCAATGGGGCTGCAGAATGGTCTAATCAAGCTCTGTAACAGTTCCTCCATTGCTATGTCTCAGATCACCACAATAATTGGTCTGAACTGTTACCTTGGGCAGAGTTTGCTCGTAATAGTGCTATTAATGCTTCCTCCAAGTTATCCCCGTTCATGGCGAATTATGGGTTTCAACCATCCTTGTTGCCTGATTCATTCATGTCTCAGGGTATTCCAGCTTTGGAGGAGCATCTCCGGCAACTCCGTTCCACGTGGGTGCAGATTCAGGATTGCCTTCATCGTTCTATGCAGCGCCAAAAGTTCCAGGCTGATCGTAGGCTTCCTACCAGGATGGTGAGAGAGTTTGGCTGTCCTCCTGCAACTTGAACCTTCGTGTGCCTTCCAATAAATTGGCTCCCCGTTATGTTGGTCCTTTTCGAATACTCCGACAGGTTAATCCTGTGGCCTACGCTCTTGACCTTCCTCCTGCTATGCGCATCTCCAATGTATTTCATGTCTCCCTCTTGAAACCATTGGTTTGTAATTGGTTTACCACTGTGTTGACTTGTTCCCGTCCTATCTTTGTTGACAACCATGAGGAGTATGAGGTCAGCAGCATTATTGACTCTCGTATGTCCAGGGGCCGTGTACAGTATTTGGTTCACTGGAGGGGCTACGGTCCGGAGGAGCGTTCTTGGGTTCCCTCCTCTGATGTTCATGCTCCCGCCCTCCTCCGTGCCTTCCATGCCCGTTTCCCCAATAAGCCTTTTGTCCTCCCGTGGGGGAGGGGTCGTTGAGGGGAGGGTACTGTCAGGGTTTTTTCCCTGTTTTGTTTGCCATGTGCTGCTGGCAGCCATTTTACTCACCTCTCTTCCTGACTATGGTGCATTGTGGGGGATGCTGCTCATTTCCTGCACTTCCTTTTATGGCCAGACTGGTGTGCATCATCCATGTGAGACAGGATGCAGTCTCAGAATTGTGATGTCATCACTTATTATTTAAAGGGCCTCTGTTCAGTATGCTTTGCCTTTGCATTGTCTCAGACCTGTTTGTGAGAGTTCCTGTGTATTACCTGGCTGCCTGGCGTCCTTCCTGGTTCCTGATCCCTGGCTTGTTCCTGACTCTGCTGTTTTCCTTGTTGCTGATTCCGGCTCCTCTGACTATTCGCTTTGGCTCCTGACTTGGCTCGTCTGACTACCAGCTCTGGTTTTGACTCCTGGCTTGTTATTTGACTTGTGGACTTTTTATTATTTTTTGCTATTAATAAAGGTGTGATTATTTTTGCACTTTTCGTCTCAGTCTGATTCCTGGCACCCTGACACACTGGCAGCAAGACAACCTATGAATTGTAGCAGCCATGTGTGTTCCAGCACAGATCAAGATGTGTTCCAACAGTCATGTATGTTCCCAAACAAATAAATCAGGATAAAACATCACAATATCTTTTTCTTTTATAAAGGCCTGTGAAATTCCTTATAAAAATACCTTTAAATGACCTTCAATATCCTTGTATCTTATAGTTTTTCCTTTGTTTTTCGTGTGTTTACCTAGGTTGTCCTGCTGTATTATTCAGTAATTCCAATGAATGTTCTTCTAACGAAGCTTAGAAAAGGAAGCCAAGTTACCCATAAATGCCATATAATATTTTTGTAGGGAATTCTGTTGGATTAGAATAGGGACCTAAAAAGGTGCCTGTTCTAAATGATTGTAAGCCATAGAAATCAGTAGACATGTGCACAGCGGGAAAAATTAGTTTCGGTTCGTTTCGGACCGATTCTGATTTTTTTTCGAATTTCGTTTCGGATTGATTCAAATTTGGATACATTTGAATGTATTTGTTTTGGATGCATTCGGATTCAAATAAATTTGGATGTATTCGTTTCGGATTCGATTAGTAAGTTCGGTATATGTTATGTTGATTCAGATGGTTCCAAGTTACACAAATGGAATTATTTCACTGTTCTATCTCACTAAATTTAATTTTTATACTGAAATGTGATTAGTCCAAGGCCATTCGAATGTAACAAATAAATTCAAACTAATTCGGATTTATTCATTACAAATGCATTCGGATTAGTTTAGTTTCATTGCTAGGGTAATTCAGAAATTCGAATCGATTCAAATCTCCGAATTAGGCAAATTTGTTCGAATTTCAATTCGGAACAAAACGCACATGTCTAGAAATCAGACAAAAATTCTACTGAGCAGCATACAATGTACAGAATAGAGTATTAATGGATTTGCATTGGCCCAATGTTCTAGTCTGGCTGGCTTGTATGATTGGGAAATTTGTATCACTGAATGGCTGAAGATCATTTCTGATAGATTTTCGGAATCAGGGTGTAACATTCATCTGCCTTTTTGAAATCAGTTTACTGGGAACACCATGGAGTACATTTAATCTTTTAGAAACAAAAAAGAAGAAAAGGTTATCAGATAGAGTCTGATTTTGAAAATCTCTTTGGCTCCAATTCCTGAACTGACATTTACTACTCAACTTGGCAGCACATTGGCTGAGAATATTTTGCAGCTGTGTAATTGTACAGAAGCCCCGACTAAAGCTTAATATAACATGTTTTTATGAATATAGAAAATAACAATTTTCATGTTATACAATAATTTAGGTAGTTTAAATAATTTTGGGCTAGATTATGAGTGGAGTGCTAACAGCTCAAACAAAAAAGGGTTTATCGCAGGTGTTTGTGTGCATCTGGTTTTTCGCTCATATTGCAAGTTGAAAGAAAATGCGTACGCTTGAAGTTAAGGTGCCTCGGTTTAGCACGGCTTCAGAGCTCTGGCTACCTGTTTCGCAAAACAGGTATAAAAATTATTTTAAAAAAAATTGCACATAAAAGTTATAAAGGCTCAAAGATATGAGGTCTCAGGTGTTAGAAAAAAAAGGTATGCAAAGGGCTTTAACATAATGATACTGTAATATTCGTTACATATATTTGTATCAAATGTAAGTTAAGTTTGTTGCTCTTTTGTACACAAAACTCAGGAGTCACTGGTTTCTCTGAGTAAAGGTACTGTGAGCGAAATTAATGGACAGTAGAATAGTGAACAGTTAAACTGTTTAATTAAATACTTGTGTCTCCCAGAGGGATTTGTGTCTGTTTTACACAGAGTAGCCAAAGGATTTAAGTTTGGTATTTTCCTTAAAAATAGCAGCTATGATATAATAACAGTTCATAGATTATGATTGGTATCTTCCTTTGCTCTTCACACACACACACTTGATTAACACATACATTCACTGAATCACTTGGTTAAGAAAAGAAATCCGATTACAAGATGCACCATGAACAGGTTAAGTATACTTGTCAGAAGCGGAGTCCCAAATGAAACGTATTGTACCTCCGGTACTGTGTGGCAACAATTGGATGAAGAAGTACAGTCCCAATACAGAGAACTTAGACAGTCAGAATTATAAAGAAATAGGTAAGTTGGTACCTGTGTCCTCCTCGCAGCGTGAAGCTGTTTGTACTGCAGCGAGTGTGTGCGTGACTCACTTCCGGTCCTGCGGTAGCTGTGTCCTCGAAACTGATTCAAAGCAGACAGCTGACTCCGGTCAGCGTAATGGTACACGAGAAAAGTTGTTTATTCCAAAGTTCCGTGATATATGGTCCTATTACTTATCAAAAGAAAGAGTAAAACAGAATTAATTTCGTAGGTGATGTAGAGGTTAGTTCCCAGTAAAAAGGAAACTGATGGATGTCAAAAAAGAGAGCCAAAAGGTTTTTGCAGACAGACTAATTGTGCAGCACAAGTCCTTCAATATTCAGGCAGGGAATTGGGAAAACAGGAAGCCTTATAAAGGGTCAGAGGTTAAGCAAGGGATATACCTTAAAGGTATATCACAGATACATACATATACATGTCTAAATATGTATACGTGTATATACAGTATATATTTACAGTATATATACATATATATATATATATATATATATATATATAGTATACACATATAAACACATAAATACATATGTACATACTGTAAATACATATGTACACACATAAATATGTATATAGACGTGCTTTGGAGCCCTTGAGAGTTAAGTAGATGAAAAATGCCATATAATATTTTTGTAGGGAATTCTGTTGGATTGGAATAGAGACCTTAAAGGTGTCTGTTTTAAAGGATTGTAATGTCAGAAATCAGACAAAAATTCTTATAAGCAGCATACAATGTGCAGAATGTAGTACTAATGGATTTGCTCCTTTGATTGCTATGGGGGAATAAGTTAATATGCTCATGATATTGTAAGTTCGGCTTTTTACGCTCGTCGGGTCTGTGTGCAAGCCAAAACAGTTTCATTTCAACTTGTAATATGAGCGCAACCCAACGTGCGCAAAAACCTTACTTTTAATGCAGTTAACCCTCGAGCGGGAGCGTTAAATAACGCACCATTTGTAATCTGGCTCTTTATTGGTGAGCTTTTAATAAATTAAAATGCCACATAAATGGAAGTCAAACTCTGAGTTTTTACATGTTAAATTCAAATGGATTGGTCATATAAAAAGTCTTATTTCCTATGTTATCATCATTGCAAAATTGTTGATTCCAAACTTCTCCACCACTATAGAGGTAACAGAATAAAACCACAGTTAATTGATTTAGTTGGAGTTATTGACAAACCTTGATCTTGTGCAACCTGAGACGGGATTATACGAGATAATTCTACCAGTGGATGCTGCATCCCTTGCAGCTAAGGCGGGCAGAAAAGATCCCTGTCTGGGAACTTTGCCCACTGCTTCTTAAAGGAACACTCAAGTCAAAATAAACTTTTATAATTCAGATAGACCATGCAGTTTTAGGACACTTTCCAATTTACTTCCATTATCCCATTTTGCACAGTCTTTCTGGGGAACAAGATTATACTGAGCATGTGCACAAGCTCACAGGGTATATGTATACAGGTCTTTGATTGACTGATCACATGATACAGGGGTCTGGAAAATGGGAGGAAAAATACATTTGACAGAAAAAATAGTAAGTGCTATTGCATTTTCTTTTTATTATGTACATGTTAATTATGTAATTCTACTGCATTGAGTGGTCCTTTAAACGCGACCTCTAGTTTTTATTACTAATGTATATGTTTATGAAATCAAACCAGTCTTTTCTTCAGTATTAATTGTTAATTAATACAAAATAAATTAAAAGTAAAAGGAAATACAGGAAATTGTATTACTGACCATTTTGTAAATATGGTTATTAGTAGAAATGTTTCAGTAAATAGTGTCATAAAAAATGATGCCACAAATATATTAATTACAAATATGTAAAAATGATGATAACTAATAGCTAAACAATGTGGTCATTCATACTGAAAGTTATCAGAACAACTACAAAAAGTTGTAAAGATACATCCAAGCTATCGCATTCTTCTTTCAAACACCTGGAATTCCTATTTTGCAAACGTAGGAGTCCGCTATGTTCGAGATGTTTCAAGTGGGTCATTAGCATATTTGAAGCGGAAAAGTCCATCTGTATTCACACACAGCACTTTTCTTGACAATGACAGGCAAAGCTCCAATCAGACTGCAGATACTTAACAGCACCTCTGTATTGTTGTACATTTCATATATAAATCACTGTACATTTTCTAATTTACAAAGTACAAATATATATAGCAACACAATGGGAGCAGTAGTCAATGACATACATGAAATTAACAAATATAAAAAGTAAGAGTAAGAAAAAGTTGTTCAGTTAGTTTTTAACTCCATGTAAAAAATATACAGATAAGTTTAGCCCCTTTCTATTAGAAACTATTAAAATGCACACAATGTAGTGATTGACCCCTAATATTGGGCTAGATTACGAGTAGAGCTCTATTTAGCGCTCCCACTCAAGCATACATTTTGCTCGACTTTGGCTTTTTGCACCGGTCAGGTACCGTGAGTATTACAAGTTGAAAGTAAAAAGTTTTCGCTCACACACTAACCTGATGTGCGCAAAAAGCCGAAGTTATATTTACCATTACCAAGTGAACGCATTCCCTCATATACTTCAATAAAACACGAAAAGTGGAAAAACACCCACCAAGTTGCGCAAACCCGATTGCGTATAACCAAAGTGCGCTAACCCGGCATAAAATATTGATATTTCCCATTTCAATGTTCTTCACATATATGTTCTTTTTATTCATAAATGCATATTTTTTATAAATATATATATATATATATGATGTTTTTTAGTAAAATATATAAATATTCCTATATATATATAATATAGGAATATCTATTTATTAATACTTTAACATATTCCCCTATGTGAACAACATTGGACTGTGAAATATTTCAGTACATACACAATTAAACACTTTATTAAATATGAATATTTCATAAATATGTTTTTCGATGTTTTCAGCTACTTGACTGCTATATATGTAAGCATATGTATATATGTATGTGTTTACATGTGTATATATGTCTGTAAATACATATTTACACATATAAATACATATGTACACACATATATAATCATATATTTGTATATATGTATATAACCAAAAGGATGAGAGCTACTGAAATCCTATTGGCTGATTTGAAAAGCCAATAGGATTTCAGTAGGTCTCATCCTATTGGCTGTTTTGAACAGCCAATAGGATTTCAGAAGCTCTTCAGAAGGATTTAATTTTTTTTTTTTTGATTAGGGCAATGCCATACAAATTTAGAGCTAGGTTTTATATTTTGGGGGGTTGGTTGGGTGGTGGGTTTTACTGTTGGGGGGACTTTGTATTTTTTTACAGGTAAAAGAGATGATTTCTTTAGGGCAATGCTCTACAGAAGGCCCTTTGAAGGTCTATTGGTAGTTTATTGTAGGGCAGGGGGTGTTTTTATTTTGGAGGGGCTTTTTTATTTTTATAGGGCTATTAGATTAGGTGTAATTGTTTTTATTTTTGATAATTTCATTTATTTTTTTTGTAATTTTTGTTTTTTTAAAAACATACAAAATATAAGTGAATTTAAATAATGAACAGAAAATACTGTGTGAGACTATATTTAGGGCAATTACCCCACTGTTTAAACCGCTAAGGCAGCGTTTAATCATTGTTACCAAGGACCTGCTAGCCATATGTGTTATCAGAGTCCAGAAACTGCAAATAATCTGCCTTATTTTGACCACAATAGAAAAACAAAAGAAAAGAAAATAAGAGACCCCAATCCGGGCCTTGCTACCACCAATCGTGGCTATTAGTCAGATATAATATCCAAGAACCTGGACCTACAGATAATACATCTTATTTTTAGCCACAATACAATATCTATTAGAAAAAGAGAGAACCCAGACTTTGTATTTCTTAATGCTAGCTAACTATCACCTCCCAAGGTTTTTTTTATCCGTCAATGGGCCGTAGTGATAGAGAATTTTAATGCAGTGGGTACACCTGTTTAACGGACATATAATGTGGCTTCTTATGAGACCTGGAGATAGACCTTATTTAAAAAGTATAAAAGCCATAGCCATAATTTAGCTATCTCTTCCCCTAGGTTCTTACATGCAATATATAATATACTCTTATTAACACTTAGAAAAAAATAAGTAAACACTTAGAAAAAATAAGTAAACAAAACAGATTCTTTTGCCACATGTAATCATACCAGGAGGTCTAAAACATTATACCAGACAGAGCCTTAGCATCTGCTAACTTTTTCATAGACCTATACCAAAGTAAATAATAAAACTGCTTATTATAGTGTAGACCTCCAACTGCTCTTTCAATAAGTATACAAATATTAGGTACACTTTATGTACAATCTCAGCCACTCAAATGTAACTGTGAAATTATGAGCCTTGGGATGGAGGACAGAACATACAAGATTAAACAGTGGCTCTGCTGTATCAGATTGTCCTCTCCAGCAGCATTTTTGCTGTATGCATTTGGCCATTCCACAGTGTCATATACTTTTAAAAAGGTTATCTTGCCCAGTTACAGGGCTTTATAATCCCTCCGGTCCTGTAGAAATGTACACCGTCTGAATATGGACCAGATAAGGAGACCCTTATAGATCTTTAGCCACTTGCTTCTGGCCCTTCCAAACCTGCTCTTCAGTTTAGTCAGGGCCCCTGGGTTATTGAACCCTTGTTTGTTTTAAACCATACAGGCTGCAGTGAATTCTTTATGTCCCTCAGAGATAAGCGGTCATAAAAAGTATATCTTTACATGTTGTCACACTAAATATTAATGTGGTGTAGGGAAAACAGCTTAAAGTGTCACTTACCTTGTAGGTGCCGCTTTCACTCTGGCAGACCTGTTTGTTGGGGGCGCTTCTACACCATCTGTGATCCTGGAAGCATGTGCCACATTGCCTGTTCTTTCCCCTTTCAGGCTGCTCCAGCTGTAGTAATGCCCTCTCAAGCTTCTACCATGGGAGGGGCAGAGAGGAGGGCCTGTGCTTCTTGTATGTCTCAGTGGGGAAATTTCTCTATCCAGGGCATCCAGATTTCAAAATAAGTGTCTATTTTATCTAGGGCTGAGTGAGAGTATGATTCCATCTTCTGTAAATAAGTTGCTGTTGCGATGATTTGTGTAATAGTGGTGGTGGTGGGGGGGGGGGGGGGTTGCTTCCAGGCTTTTGCAATTTCAAGTTTAATGGACATTAGTAAGTAAATAGTTAAGGTTTTTTGTGTTGGAGGAATTTCTGGGAAATCCAGGTGGAGGAGGCATGTCTGCGGACTAAGTGGGTGAGTGAAAATGTTAAAGAGTTGTATCCACAGAGACTGAATTGTTGGGCAGGACCACCAGATGTGGCTCTGAGTGAACACCAGGCCACAGCCTCTCCTGCATGTAGTAGGGTGATTGCTATAGATTTTATGCAGAGCAGTAGGAACCAAGTGCCAGTGTACTATGATCTTGTAGTTTAGTTCCCATAGTTTTTTAGGAAATAAGAGGAGATTTTCGGGCCTAGCCTATCTAATGTAGGGTCCCATATTAGATTTAGGTCCCCCCCCCCAATATCAATTTGCCTTGTTTGACTGCTGAGACCGAGTCCAGAAGCTGTTTGAGGAACCTAATTTGTAGGGCGTAGGCGTTCACTAAGGTAATCAACTTGTCATTCAATCTACACACTTAAATGATAAATCTAGTATGCGGATCTTGCTCTATATATATATAGGTTCATATGTAATGAGAGAACTAATATGAATCGCTACTCCCCTGGATTTGGATATTTATGATGCTGTGATAATGACTGGGAATTTCCTATAGGTGCGGGAGCAGTCAGTGTTTGTGAGCCAATGTGTCTCTTGAATAAGAGCAACATCTACTCTGGAATGTTGAAGCATATTCAACATTAGGCTACGCTTAGTGGGAGAATTGAGGCCTTGAGAGTTAAGTGTCAAAATGCGAATTTGTGCCATCGTGAGGAGGGGGGTGGGATAAGGGGAGGAGAAGGAGGGAAGAGAAGGAGAGAGAAAAGAGAGAAGAAGAAGAAAAGAAGGGGTTTTAATCTACTAGAATAGTAGGTGACTGTATATCTTCTATATTGTTATGAAAGAGAGGAGCGGGGGAGGAATATTCAGCGGGCCAGAGCTGCTCAAAAATAGTAGAATGGTATAAGGGGGGCATGGGAGTTGCAAATGTAAATTATAATAATTAAATTATAAAGGATGTACACAGGAGTGCACTATGAATTATTTCTATGCGCTGAACCAAGTACTTCGGGTGCCACTGTAAAATCAGCGACAAGGGGTCTATGAGGGAGAAGGAGTAGTTATACTAGATACTTGTGGGACAAGTATTTTATGAGTTAAAGTGGCTATTCGTATAGGGGTGGGGGGTGCCGGGGAAGATGGTGGAAAGGGGAGACCCCACCTGGGGTGAAAAATGTTCAGTATACTGTAGGAGGAGGGGGGAAACTAGTAGGTATTAACCTGCAAATTAGAATACAACAATACGTTTATGCATCAGTTAAAACTAAACCAACAAGGAAAATCAATAACAGTTCCACATATGATGAGAATCCTTCTGATACAATACAAAATATGAACATAACAGATCCATCATGAGAACACCGTTGAGGGTATGACCATATGATAGTAAAGGTAAAGGCTGAAGAAACCTTGTGGCCTGTAGCAGTGTGTTTCATGTATATAAGAGAGCAATAAATTAGTTTGCCCACCTGCGAGTTGTGCAAGATTAACGTCAAAGAGATGAAATCCCTGGGTAACTCAGATAGTATATAGGGTGGTCACTCTGCCTAAGAAAACAAATCTATATTGCCTCCTTATATACAGTTCTCTACTTTGTAAAATAGGGTGGAATATGTATCCTGTATCGTCTAGCAGCAGGGCAGTAGACAAGCCATTTGAGATATGTATGTTCAGGATTTTTGATAAGGCCAGTCTTATAGGCTACTACCCTAAGTCTATGAATGAAGTATAGGGCGGTTAATAAAGTGACTGAGGGTATGAGAAGTGTGAAGCCTAGTCCATTACAAGTACCTAACGTAAGCATTGTAACATAACTGATTTGTATAGGTAGACTTTAGTCCACGTAAATGTATGTTGGCCTAGGCTAATGTGCAGGGTGATTGTGAGCTATCGGGACCACATATGGTAGAGAATATTGTACTAATACTAATATTAAATATCTTATCTGTGTAAGAAAAGCAGTAAGTTAGTATAAAATCAACATAACTGGGATAACTTTATAAACCATCAACAACATTGAACAGAGTATATTACCATATGTCCATAGTCCTGTCAGTGTTGTTCCAAAATCATGGAACTATCAGGTATCCCCATCTAGGGATGTAGGGGACAGGAAACTGCAGGGATGGGGATGCAGATTTAAAATGTCAGGGAGATGTATTTTAGGATGTTATCCCATCAAGACAGGAAATCATGGGTCATCATTGGTTGATGAGATTTCTTTTCTTTTTGCTTGGTAGCTGAATCTTTGTGGGAATGGGCGCCACTCTGGAGCTGTAACGTTAAGTTTCTACGCTGTTTCAGTAACAACTTTGGGTTGATTGGAGGAATGGAGCAATCCCAGAGACAGCAATAGTTTGGTCCCCTGGTCCGGTGTGGGGATAGTGTAGGAGCGTTCGTCAATTTGGAAAAATAGCTTGACTGGGAAACCCCATCTGTATTTAATATTGTTCTGGCGGAGGCATTGGGTTACCGCCTCTTAGATAATGTATGTGAGGACAAGTCCAGAAATATCTGGATAGTCTGGAATGGATCTTTCAGGTTTTTGTTCTGGAATGATGCTCTGAGAATCTTTTCTTTAAATGTGTAATAATGTAGTAAAATGATTACATCTCTAGGGGATCCTGAAGGTGAGTTTCTCGGTCTAAGCACCTGATGGGCTCTGTCTATAAGAGCTTCTTGATCTTGTATGGGCCCCAAGAGTTCCCTGAAGAGATCTAGTAGGTATTTAGGAAGGTCAGGCGTTCCAACATCTTCTGCAATGCCACAAATTCTTATATTGTTGGGACATGACCTGTCTTCCAGGTCCGCCATTTTGGATTCCAAGTCCGAAATCATGTCAGTGAGAAACTGGGTATAGGCGAGGAGGTTGGAGTCATCCAAATGGAGTTCTTCCTGTTTCCTTTCAAGGATTTCTGTTCTTTCTCCAAGTGAGGAGATATCTCTTTTAAGTTCTGAAACTGACATTTTAAGTTCTTGTTTAAGAGAAGAGTGGTGGGAGTCCATCTTATCTGACAACTCTTTAATGGAGTCTAGTATAGAAGAATGGGTATTAGAGGATCTCTCAATTGATTGAACTGTAGTTCTATGGGATCCTTTAGTAGAGAGTATTGATTTTCTAGAGTCCTTGTCCGACATGTCTTATTCATAAAGGATTTTGTTAGTAAAGTGATCCGATAGTGTCCTCCTTGGGGCGTTAGCGTGCTTCTGCTTCTTCTTTTAAGAATGAGCCATGTTGTAAAACGTGGGGACAATGTAACTTCAGGTGTTCCTCCAGTGACTAAGTGAGATGACCTCCTATAGTAAGTGGCAGGTGGAGTAAGCAAATCCGGCACCCCCTTAGTTAGCAAAATGATCACATCATACTATCATAGGGGTGGGTTTCTGAATGAGGGCACAGCTGGGTACTATGTTTCCAAGGATACAGCTTACTTGGGGGTCACAGAAGTAACTAACAGTGTGCCCCTCTCCTGGGGTGAGTGCTCTCCCTGAGCAGGTTAGGCAAAGGGAACGTGGGGTATGACCCGTAGGCAATAAGGGCCTACAGGAAAGGGAGGAGGGTACTAGTGATCAAGTGCCCTACTTCACTGGGTAATGAGGCATATAGTTTGAGGGGGAAAAAACACAAAAAAAACCTTAGGCCGATCCCTGTATATGTAGTTTTATGAGAGAGTGTGGGCCTGAATGGGAGAGATTTGCACCTCTGGATACATGGCAGGTGAGGTCTAAATGTGGAAAATTAGGGCCAGGTATGAGGGGTATTGGGCCTCTTCAGTTAATTGGACCCTTAGAGGTGGGCGCCCCTTTTTAGAATATTATGATGAATGTCCTGAATGCCCTCAAATGGTAATCTATTAGGTCTCTTTTATATCACTGAGTGTCCAAGCAGGAGCCCTATGATATGGCTAGAGGGCTATGGAGGTATGATAAGCTTCTATGTTGTCGAGTGTGACCCAGATAAGGTAAGTTAGGACCAGATGTGGGGAGTATGAGGCTTCAACCGATAATCAGGCCTGCTGCACTGGGAACTCCTGTCAAGAGTTCATGGAGTTGAAGTCGGGAATAGCCTCCTACGGCAATCCAGGGGGCCTCACTTCGGTCATTGTACACCTGGAAGGAGCCCTACGAAGTAATAGGAGGGCTGTGGAGAAATAGGAGGCCCCTACGCTGTAAGTCAGGCAATAAGGTATGAGGTGTGTAAGCTTACCTCCCGTGTCTGTCCAGTATTAGGCCTCCTCCAGTCTCAGTAGAGGGGTCTTATACAGCCTTTAGATTTATGCGCTGTCTGTCGTTGAGATGCAGTCCTGAGTCCTCCAGCAGTGGTCCGGAGGGCTGCGATGGCGTAGCTGCAAGGTGCGTGTGTGGCGCAGAGGTAAGAAGGCCGTTCTGTAATCCACCCTCCGTCGGCGTGCAAGGACCACACACTAATCCCTTCAAGTTACTGACTTTTCCTCCCACCTGTCTCAGCTCGACTGTGCAGGGACTCCTAAGCTCCATCACTGTTTGACTCTGTGCTTGGTAGGAAGCTCGATTTAAGCAGGTATCCACGAGAAGCGAGGACAGTTAAATCCTCCAAATTGCCGCTAAACAGAGGCCGGAGAAGACTCTGGAAGGTTGCTGCTCGTCACTGCTGGGGCATAAAAAACGGAAACAAAAGTTCCTCCAATCGTCGTTTCACCTCAACCTTCCTTTTTCCCCCTGCTACTACCTACAGTGGTACTAGGGTTTGGGAAAACGGGTATATGGTTAGTGGGGAATATGAAACCCCTGAAAGTATATTCTTATGTACTTGGTCCACGGAGCATTCTGATAGTGCGTCTACCCTGTATTGTGGCAAGCTCCGCCCCCCTAATTTAGATATTTTAATTGGTTGTATTTTTTTATTTTATTAGATTAGTTATGTTAGGTTAATTTATAGTTTATAATGTTAGGTTTATATTTATTTCACAGGTAGGTTTTTATTTATTTAAATAGAGTTATATTGTAATTTTAATTTAAAGTTAGGGGGTGTTAGGTTTAGGGGTTAATAGCTTAATTTTGTGTTTTGCGATTCATAGGGCTGGCGGTTTAGGGGTTAATAGGTTTATTTAGTGGCGGAGATGTGGGAGGTTGGAGTTCTATGGGTCAATAACTTTATTTAGTGGTGGCAATGTCCGGGAGCGGCAGAATAGGGGTTAATAACTTTATTATAGTGGTGGCGATGTCGGGGTGCAGGGGAATAGGGGTTAATATATTTAAATAGTGTTGGTGATGTGGGTGGGCAGCAGATTAGGGGTTAATAACTTTATTGAATAGTTGCAATGTGGGTGGGCGGCAGATTAGGGGTTAAAAGCTTTACTATAGTGTTTGCGATGCCGGAGGGTGGCGGTTTAGGGGTTAATAGGTAGTTTATGGGTGTTAGTGTACTTTGTAACACTTTAATTATGAGTTTTGTGAAACATTTTTGCGGCGCAAAACTCATAACTACTGCTCTCAGATGGCGGTATGGATCGTGTTGGTATAGGTTGTAACGTAAGCTTTTTAGCCTCACCGCACAACCTGTAATACTGGCGCTACGGAAATCCCACACAAAAACGTCATTTTTTTGAGTGCAGGATTGACGTTGCGTTACAGGCTAAAATGCTTGCGGTATAGCTATACCGGCACGACTCCCAATAGCGGCGTTATTGCTTTTACGCTGAAATTGCCATTTTTTCAGCGTTAGAAGCCGCAACGCAAAACTCGTAATCTTGGTGAATGTGCTGATTTACAGACTCCTAACCAAGCCTCAGAGTTTTAGATGTATACTGATGTATACATACTTCAGATTGCTTCTGTTTCTATAATGGGTCTTTTCATATGCAGGGGAGTGGGGAGTGTCTGCTCCCTTCTTGTTTTCCAAACCCCTTTCCGTGGGTGTCCCAGTCTAACCTCATCAAAAGTACTAAACTAGGAGCTTCTAAGTACGTTTTTAAAACGTTTTATACTGATTTTTTTTTATCAGTATATGTGCATATTTTTTCTTTATAGTAGTGTCTATTACATGCAGTTATATGAAAATTGGTGTAAACTGTCCCTTTATGGTCTCAATAGCCTAATCAAACAGCCCTCTGTTAGATAAAATAATTGAATCAACTGCCAAGCTGTCAAAGATAACATTCTCAGCATAATAGAAGGGCCCCTGAGAAAGAAGATCCTTCATGAAGCGTAGGGGAAGATGCCAAGATGGGCAGTAGGACCTTTCAATGAGGCCCACATACCAAGTTCTGTAAGGACACCCAGGAGCAATCAGATTCAATGGCACTCCCTCTTGTTGGATTCTGGCTCTCACATGGGGTAGCATCAGAAACGAATGAGAAACTTATAAAAAATGTATATCAGCCTAAATTACCACAGGACTACTAGCACATCCACCAGAACCCCTGCGGGTCCCAAGCCCTGGAAAAATAGCAGGGCATCTTGTGATTAAAGCAAGGGCTAACAAAATCTATCTCCAGCAAACCCGAAGTGCCATATTCTGATTGAAAACCTCCTGGTGTAGAGATCATTCTGATGAGTGAGAAAGTTAGCCTCCTAATTGTTGATTGTTGGAATGTGTATGGATGAGACAGGTTATGTTCCACCCAACTGAACACTTCCTGCATTGCCAGGGAACTCAGAGTTCCCCACTGATAATTAATAGAAACCAATGCTGTGACATTTTCCATTTAAAATTGGATGACATACTCCTGTCTGAGACTGGGCCAGTTCCGTAGAATATAGCATTTTATAATTCCAGAATATTGATAGATAACCTCACTGACTGTGCTCTCCTAGATCTCTTCCCAACCCAGAAGAGAGGTGTCTGTTGTAGTCACCATAAGAGTGACCTCCTTTATTTGCTATGGACTGACAAATCTGTCACCAAGACAGTTACTGTCTTGCTTCTTGATCCAGAAAAATTCTGAGACAGGTCCTCATGATCCCTATTCCACTGACACAACAGCAACAGTTAAAGAGGCAACGGGTAAAAATGACAAAGGGATCTATAGCCTCTGCGGCTTCCATAAACCCTACCACTTATATAAATTGTGCAACAGCTGTAAAAGCAATTTGTTTAAAACAAGCACACATGGTTTGCAATTTGCTTCTGTGATTCATTGTTAGGGATAATCGCATTAATACTGAGTCTATGATGAACCCCAGGAAAGAGACCCAAGTCTAAAGAACAAGAGAGTTATTTGGTACGTTTATGCACGAAATGTCAGTACATAGCACAAGTGTACAAGAATCAATTAATTAAAGTATTGGGAATGACCAGATGGCTTACTCTTACCCTTGGACTTTTTTCTCCTGTGGTAGGAAAGCACCCCCACCCCTGTAACAGTTGATATGAAAACCAAGCCGATGAGGTAGCTCAGTTGGTAAATGCCCTGTCTACAAAAAAGCCTGTTTAAAAGATCCAAGGTCACAGGTTCAAATCCTGGCAGGGCTGACTGAGCCCTTCATCCTTTTGAGGTCGATAAATTGAGTACCATTAAATTGGGTAATAACAACTATTACTATTCAGCTGCTGATTTGGCTAATTTCGAGAGCAAGTGATGAAATAGCGCTTTGAGTCCCACTGGGAGAAAGGCGCTATATAAATAATAGTTATTATTATTATTATAACATCCTATAGAGGACTTTACAAGATCTGACCCTGAAAGGGAAGAGAAAGGAGTTTGCTCTTAGAAACCACATCTGCTGAATAAGATTTAAGCCACATTCAAAAGGATTAGATATATAAAGTCTTATTCCCTGTGTTATCATTATTGTAAAACTGTTGCTTCCAAACCTCTCCACCACCTCAGAGGTAATGGAATAAAATCACCCTTCACTGATTCAATTGGAATTATTGACAAATCCTACTCTTGTGCAATCTGAGACAGGATTATACAAAATAATTCTACCAGTGGATGATGATTCCCTTGCAGCTATGGTGGGCAGGCAGGGTCCCAGCCTGGGAAGGGAAGAGAAAGGAGTCTTCTCTTTGAAGAGAAGAGAAAGGAGTCTGCAATAAAAACCATATCTGCAAATCAAGATTTAAGCCATAAATTAAGTCTGTCCAGAACTGTCATTAAAGAGCTCTTAGCATCCATGAGGACAATTTCAATGGCAGCATCACAAATATTTGTTTTTAGCAGTTTTAATCAGTATAACACAGTCCTGAATGTCAGCTAAAGATGCATCTCCCCATTCCATTCCTTAGTAACCAATTCCGTTATAGAATCAGAGTAGAGGAGAAAGGCTTCTTAGCAGTAAAAAAACTTGTCATACAGTTTAGAATTAGTCTTAGGAAGGTTAGTTACATCTTTCACCTCCATAGTTCTCTTTACTTCCCTTAACAAAGACTGGATATTATACAGATTAAAATTAAACACCCAATTGTTCCCAACTGTAACATAGTGGATGAGGTTGAAAGAAGACCGAATTACATTGAGTTCAACCTAGACTAGTAATGGCGAATCTTGGCACTCCAGACGTTTCAGAACTACATTTCCTGTGAGGTTTAAGGACTCTGAAGTCCAGTCCAGCATCATGGGAAATATAGTTCTGCAACATCTAGGTTGCCAAGTTTCTCCATCACTGACCTATACAGATCCAACCTGATTAACAATAAAAGCTCAGTGCTTAAAGGGACACTGAACCCAATTTTTTTCTTTCATGATTCAGATAGAGCATGCAATTTTAAGCAACTTTCTAATTTACTCCTATTATAATTTTTTCTTAATTCTCTTGCTATCTTTATTTGAAAAGCAAGAATGTAAGTTTAGAAGTCGTTCCATTTTTGTTCACAACCTGGGTTGTCCTTGCTGATTGGACAACACCAATAAACAAGTGCTGTCCATGGGTCTGAACCAAAAATTATCTGGCTCCTTAGCTTAGATGCCTTCTTTTTCAAATAAAGATAGCAAGAGAATGAATAAAAATTGATAATAGGAGTAAATTAGAAAGTTGCTTAAAATTGCATGCTCTATCTGACTCACGAAAGAAAAAAATTGGGTTTAGTGTCCCTTTAACTTAATCCCATAAAAATGGACCTATTTAACACAAGCAATCATATCTCTGTTTCTAGCAAGAAATGTATCTGTCATTTTTAAATGTATCTAAGGTATTGGCATTCCCTACATCCTTAGTTCCACAATTTGATTGTTCTTACAGTGGGGGAAAAAAAACGTTGTTGGAGATTAAAACATAATTTATGTAAGAACTTACCTGATAAATTCATTTCTTTCATATTGGCAAGAGTCCATGAGCTAGTGACATATGGGATATACAATCCTACCAGGAGGGGCAAAGTTTCCCAAACCTCAAAATGCCTATAAATACACCCCTCACCACACCCACAATTCAGTTTAATGAATAGCCAAGTAGTGGGGTGATAAAGAAAGGAGTAAAAAGCATCAACAAAGGAATTTGGAAATAATTGTGCTTTATACAAAAAAAAAAAATCATAACCACCATAAAAAGGGTGGGCCTCATGGACTCTTGTCAATATGAAATAATTAATTTATCATGTAAGTTCTTACATAAATTATGTTTTCTTTCATGTAATTGGCAAGAGTCCATGAGCTAGTGACGTATGGGATATCAAATACCCAAGATGTGGATCTCCACGCAAGAGTCACTAGAGAGGGAGGGATAAAAATAAACAACAGCCATATGCTGAAAAATTAATCCACAACCCAAAATATTAATTATTCTCATGAAGAAAAGAAAAACTTAAAAGATCAGCAGAAGAATCAAACTGAAACAGCTGCCTGAAGAACTTTTCTACCAAAAACTGCTTCTGAAGAAGCAAATATATCAAAACGGTAGAATTTAGTAAATGTATGCAAAGAGGACCAAGTTGCCGCTTTGCAAATCTGATCAACTGAAGCTTCATTCTTAAAAGCCCGCAAAGTGGAGACTGATCTAGTAGAATGAGCTGTAATTCTCTGAGGCGGGACCTGACCCGACTCTAAATAAACTTGAAGAATCAAAAGCTTTAACCAAGAAGCCAAGGAAATAGCAGAAGCCTTCTGACCTTTTCTAGAACCAGAGAACAAATAGACTAGAAGTCTTTCTGACATCTTTAGTAGCTTCAACATAATATTTCAAAGCTCTCACCACATCCAAAGAATGTAAGGATTTTTCCAAAGAATTTTTAGGATTAGGACACAAGGAAGGGACAACAATTTCTCTACTAATGTTGTTAGAATTCACAATCTTAGGTAAGAACTTAAATGAAGTCCGCAAAACCGCCTTATCCTGATGAAAACTCAGAAAATGAGATTCACAAGAAAGAGCAGAAAGCTCAGAAACTCTTCTAGCAGAAGAGATGGCCAAAAGGAACAACACTTTCCAAGAAAGTAGTTTAATGTCCAAAGAGTACATAGGCTCAAATGGAGGAGCCTGTAACACCCTTAAAACCAAATTAAGACTCCAAGGAGGAGAAATTGATTTAATGACAGGCTTAATATGAACTAAAGCCTGTACAAAACAGTGAATATCAGGAAGAGTAGCAATCTTTCTGTGAAATGAAATAGAAAGAGCAGAGATTTGTCCCTTCAAAGTACTTTCAGACAAACCTTTATCCAAACCATCCTGAAGAAACTGTAAAAATTCTAGGAATTCTAAAAGAATGCAAAGAGAATTTATGAGAAGAACACCATGAAATGTAAGTCTTCCAAACTCGATAATAAATCTTCCTAGAGACAGATTTACGAGCTTGTAACATAGTATTAATTACTGAGTCAGAGAAACCTCTATGACTTAGCACTAAGCGTTCAATGTCCATACCTTCAAATTTAAAGATTTGAGATCCTGATAGAAAAACAGACCTTGAGACAGTAGGTCCGGCCTTAACGGAAGTGGCCAAGGTTGTCAACTGTATATCCGAACCAGATCCGCATACCAAAACCTGTGGGGCCATGCTGGAGCCACCAACAACACAAATGATTGTTCCATGATGATTTTGGAGATCACTCTTGGAAGAAGAACTAGAGGCGGGAAGATACAAGCGGGTTGATAACACCAAGGAAGTGTCAGCGCATCCACTGCTTCCACCTGAGAATCCTTGGACCTGGACAGGTATCTGGGAAGTTTCTTGCTTAGATGAGAAGCCATCAGATCTATTTCTGGTAGACCCCACATCTGAACAATCTGAGAAAACACATCCGGATGGAGAGACCACTCCCCTGGATGTAAAGTCTGATGGCTGAGATTATCCGCCTCCCAATTGTCTACACCTGGGATATGAACCACAGAAATTAGGAGCTGGATTCAGCCCAAACAAGTATCCGAGATACTTCTTTCATAGCTTGTGCACTGTGAGTCCCACCCTGATGATTGACATATGCCACCGTTGTAATATTGTCTGTCTGAAAACAAATGAACGATTCTCTCTTCAACAGAAGCCAAAACTGAAGAGCTCTGAGAATTGAGTTCTAAAATATTGATTGGTAATCTCGCCTCTTGAGATTTCCAAACCCCTTGTGCTGTCAGAGATCCCCAGACAGCTCCCTAACCTGAAAGACTTGCATCTGTTGTGATCACAGTCCAGGTTGGCCGAACAAAAGAGGCCCCTTGAACTAAACGCTGGTGATTTAACCACCACGTCAGAGAGTGTCAAACATTGGGATTTAAGGATATTAATTGTGATATCTTTGTATAATCCCGGCACCATTGACTCAGCATACAAAGCTGGAGAGGTCTCTTGTGAAAACGAGCAAAAGGAATTGCGTCCAATGCTGCAGTCATGAGGCCTAAAACTGAAGGGAATGACTAAGACTGAAGGTGCCGACATGCTGCAACCAATTTCAAACGTCTCTTGTTGTTAGAGACAGAGTCATGGACACTGAATCTATCTGGAAACCAAAAAGGTGACCCTTGTCTGAGGAATCAAGAAACTTTTTAGTAAATTGATCCTCCAACCATGTTTTCGAAGAAACAACACTAGTTGATTTGTGTGAGATTCTGCAGAACATAAAGACTGAGCTAGTACCGTCCAAATAAGGAAACACCGCAATACCCTGTTCTCTGATTACAGAGAGTAGGGCACCCAGAACCTTTGAATAGATTATTGGAGCTGTTGCTAGGCCAAATGGAAGAGCAACAATTTGGTAATGCTTGTCTAGAAAAGAGGTTCTCAGGAACTGATAATGTTCTGGATGAATCGGAATATGAAGGTAAGCATCCTGCAAGTCTATTGTAGAAATATAATGTCCTTGCTGAACAAAAGGCAGAATAGTCCTTATAGTCACCATCTTGAAAGTTGGTACTCTTACATAACAATTCAAAATTTTCAGATCCAGAACTGGTCTGAATGAATTTTCTTTCTTTGGGACAATTAATGGATTTGAATAAAACCCCAGACCTTGTTCCTGAAAAGGAACCGGCATGATTACCCCTGAAACCTCCAGGTCTGAAACACACTTCAGGAAATGTCCAGAGAATATCAGTCAGCACCTGAACCACTTGCACGCCATGTAGGGGTACCACCAAGCCCTACTAACAATGTAGTAAAAGTCCAAGAAGATTAAGTCTTAAAAATGTTGGTTTGAGAAACAAAAGCACATTTTTACCAGCTCAGAATCACCATGGGGTTGAAACCTTTATTAAATTGGTGACTCAGGATATAGATTGTTTGAAAGATAAAATCCTGAAAGAGAGAAATTCAAGAGGTGTAATAATAAAGGTAAATATATACCTACTGCTGAAATTGTTGGCAACAACGAGGCTAAATTAAAATATAAGCACCTCTTGAATAACTTTTCTAAACAGGACCGATTAGCCTTAAAATCTCTGTCATCTAAGGATAATGTAATTTTGAAAAGAGCAGATAAAGGCGGTGCCACTGTAATCATTGACAAAGACTTTTATATTGGAGAAATTAAAAGTCAATTAAATAGTGAACATGTGTACAGAAAACTTTTAAATAACCCTGTTTATCAAATACAAAATGAGCTTAGGAACACACTGACAACTGCCCAAAAAAATGGAATTATCGATAAAGATTTACTTAAATTTTTGGATGTACCCTATCCACGTACACCCGTACTTTATACGTTACCTAAGGTACATAAAAATCTTGAAACACCACCTGGACGTCCAATTGTGTCCTCCATTGGAGCGATTACATCTAACATCTCTATATATTTAGATAAAATCTTGAGACCTTATGTAGAGAAGAGTAGCTCGTTTTTAAGAGACACAAGTGATTTCTTACTTAAATTAGAAGCTCTAAATCTAGAGACTAGTAAGTTTATCATCTATAGTTTGGATGTAGAAAGCCTTTATACCTCTATCACTCATGTGAGTGGTATGGGTGCTGTTGAATCAATTTTGTATACCTATGGTGACTTCTCTAGTAACCAGATTGAATTTTTTCTTAAATTATTGGAATTTGTTTTAAATAATAATTATTTTCTGTTTGGGGATGATTATTATTTACAGATTCAGGGAACTGCCATGGGTTCCAGCGTCGCCCCTAATTATGCTAATTTGCTGATGGATGCTTTTGAAGAAAAATTTGTATATTGCAATAAGGATTTCATTCGATATGGCGCCTGTTGGTGGCGCTATATCGATGACATCTTCGGTATCTGGTTGGGCGACGCTGGAACCCTTAGGACCTTTATTAATGATTTGAATAGTTCAACAGTACATTTAAAATTTAAGTTATCTTTGAGTAAAGAAGAAATTGTCTTTTTGGATACTAGAGTTGTCAATACAGGAGGATCTCTAACTATTGATTTATTTAGAAAACCTACTGACCGTAACAGTATCTTGCACTTTGAGAGTGCTCATCCCCTTTCCTTGTTAAATGCTCTACCCAGGAGCCAATTATTAAGGGTTCGTAGGATTGTTACTGATCAAAAGTTGTTTGATTTGAGGCTAGGGGAAATGATGAATCTCTTCTTAGTGCGTGGTTACCCCAAAACATTGTTGGAGAAAGAGGCTCAATCTGTTTCTCTTATTCCTAGGGCTTCATTGTTGTCTACTGAACCAAAAAACCATATACCCCCTAGAAGCAAAGAAAAAAGAAGGGGTGAATCTAAAAGAATGATTTTTGTATCAGAATACAACTGTCAAAGCTATAGGATTAATAATATTATTAGGAAGCATTGGCCTTTATTGTCCAAATGTTATCCTAATATTTCTGAGTTTATGGAGAACCCAATGCCTGCCTTTAAAAGAGGCCATAATCTTCAACAAAAATTGATTAGGGCTGATATTGGTAGCTCTAGGAGTGGGGATGGTCAGAGATTTTTGACTGACAGGAATAGGGGTTGTTTTCCATGCCTGGGGTGTTCTTGTTGTGGTAATATGATTAAGGGATCTACCTTTTATCATCCCAGCTCAGGCAAAAAATATCAAATTAAGAACTTCTATACCTGTCACTCAAAATTCGTTATTTATCTAATCAAGTGTCCCTGTGGGCGGAGCTATGTGGGCGAGACCACTAGGCCCATCAGGGATAGAATAGTGGAACATAAGAGCTCCATTAGAATAAAGAATGAAAAGTCCCCTGTTGCTTGTCACTTTAATTCAGCTGGACATGCCATTAACCAATTACGATTTCAAGTTATTGATTATGTCCCTATTCCCAGGAGAGGAGGTAATAGGGAGCTGTTGCTCCATCAAAGAGAGAGATTTTGGATCTTTGAATTGAACACCCTCCAACCTATAGGGCTTAACAAGGATTGGGACTTGTCAGTGTTCCTATAGAATAAATAAATTTGGGTCTGTTTTCTGTACAGATGTTCTTTGCTAAGCTATTTTTGCAACTGTTTTTGCAATGTAATTTTTGCATCTCCAATAATTATGCACCTTAGTTCATAAGGAATTATTCTTGCACCATGTGTATATATAGCTAAATAGTGTATCAGTTGTGATTGTGTATTCTGAAACAGTTTAATATATATACTTTTTAATTTGTATAGTGTATCTTTGTAATATATTGATGTGGTCAAACTCTTTGTAATATGCCAAGTAAATGAATTAGTTAAAATGTATCCTATATAGGAGGAAATTACTCTTTGCTGCCACCTAGTGGATGTGGGTATATTAAGAGGCTTGTTACCACAATGTTTTATGCTTGACAAAGGGAGGAAGCTCCCGAAACGTCGCTGCTTTGTTTGCTGTGCTCCAAATAAAAACCATTCGTTAAACCACTGATTGCTTCTTGGACTTTTACACACTTCAGGAAAGCCTGAGCTTTTACTGGATTTACCGGGATGCGTGAGAGAAAAAATCTTCACACAGGTACCCCTGAGAGACAATGCTCTGAATCCATTGATTTTGGGCAGAATTTGCCCAAACATCCTTGAAAAACCTTAATCTGCCCCCTACCAGCTGAGCTGGAATGAGGGCCGCACCTTCATGCGGACTTAGGGGCTGACTTTGGTTTCTTAAAAGGCTTGGATGTATTCCAATTTGAGCAAGGCTTCCAATTGGAAACAGTTTCCTTGGGGGAAGGATTAGGTTTTTGTTCTTTATTTTGAAGAAAAGAACGAAAACGATTAGAAGCCTTAGATTTACCCAAAAAAACTCCCTTCCCCCCAGTAACAGTTGAAATAATAGAATCCAACTGAGAACCAAATAAATTATTACCTTGGAAAGAAAGAGATAGTAATCTAGACTTAGATGTCATATCAGCATTCCAAGATTTGAGCCACAAAGCTCTTCTAGCTAAAATAGCTAAAGACATGGATCTAACATCAATTTTGATAATATCAAAAATTGTATCACAAATAAAATGATTAGCATGTTGTAGTAAATGAACAATGCTATATAAGTCAGAATCCAATTCTTGCTGCGCTAAATTCTCCAACCAAAAAGTTGAAGCAGCTGCAACATCAGCCAAAGAAATTGCAGGCCTAAGAAGATGAGCTGAATATAAATAGGCTTTCCTTAGATAAGATTCAAGCTTCCTATCTAAAGGATCTTTAAAGGAAGTACTATCTTCCATAGGAATAGTGGTTCGTTTAGCAAGAGTAGAAATAGGCCCATCAACTTTGGGGATCTTTTCCCAAAACTCTATTGAAATTGCTGGTAAAGGATGCAATTTTTTAAACCTTGCAGAAGGATTAAAAGGAGTACCCGACTTATTCCATTCCTTAGAAATCATATCAGAAATAGCATCAGGAATAGGAAAAACCTCTGGAGTAACCACAGGAGGTTTAAAAACAGAAGTTAAACGTTTACTGGTTTTAATATCAAGAGGACTAGCTTCCTCAATATCCAAAGTAATTAACACTTCTTTTAACAAAGAACATATATACTCCATTTTAAATAAATAAGTAGATTTGTCAGTGTCAATATCTGAGGAAGGATCTTCTGAATCAGATAGATCCTCATCAGAGGTGGATAATTCATTATGTTGTCGGTCATTTGAAATTTCATCAAGTTTTAAAAGACCTCTTATGCTTATTAGAAGGTGCAAATGCAGACAAAGCCTTCTGAATAGAATCAGTAACAAATTCTTTAAAATTCATAGGTATATCATGTACATTAGAAGTTGAAGGAACTGCAACCAGCAATGTACTATTACTGATGGACACACTATCTGCATGTAAAGGTTTATCATGGCAACTATTACAAATGACATTAGGAGAAATAATCTCCACAATTTTACAACAAATGCACTTAGCTTTGGTAGAACCGATGTCAGGCAGAAAAGTTCCAACAGATACTTCTGAGGCAGGATCAGATTGAGACATCTCAGGAATGGGAAAAAATTCAAATAGCATAGCCCTCTAACATAGAAAAAGGCAAGAGGCAAACAGCAATGGGGCAAATAAATAATGAAAAAAGTTTGGCGCCGTGTGATGCACAACGTAACTTAAATTTTTTTTGGCGCCAACCATGTCCGGAAATGACACACTTGCGTCACTAACGATGCAACCCTGTGTGAAACCTCTGCGTCAATTACGACGCCGGAAATGACGAACTTGCAGCAACAGACGTGCCTTTCGCGCCAAAAAATTCTCGCGCCAAGAATGACGCAATAAAGTGTAGCATTTGGCGTAACCCGCGAACCTAAGTCAGCCCGCAATTTGAAACAAAGTAGTCAATTGAAAAAGACTAAACCCTAGGTAAGAAAAATATTTCTTAATATTAACTTTCCCAAATATGAAACTGAAAATCTGCAAAAGGAAATACATGAACCTGACTCATGGCAAATATAAGTACAATACATATATTTAGAACTTTATATAAATACATAAAGTGCCAAAACCATAGCTGAGGTGTCTTAAGTAATAAAAAACATACTTACCCAAAGACACCCATCCACATATAGCAGATAGCCAAACCAGTACTGAAACAGTAATCAGTAGAGGTAATGGTATATGAGAGTATATCGTCGATCTGAAAAGAGAGGTAGGAGATGAATCTCTACGACCGATAACAGAGAACCTATGAAATAGACCCCGTTAGGAAAATCATTGCATTCAATAGGTGATACTCTCCACGTCCCTCTGACATTCGCTGTACTCTGAGAGGAATCGGGCTTCAAAATGCTGAGAAGCGCATGTCAACGTAGAAATCTTTGCACAAACTTACTTCATCACCTCCATAGGAGGCAAAGTTTGTAAAACTGAATTGTGGGTGTGGTGAGGGGTGTATTTATAGGCATTTTGAGGTTTGGGAAACTTTGCCCCTCCTAGTAGGATTGTATATCCCATACGTCACTAGCTCATGGACTCTTGCCAATTACATGAAAGAAATCTCCTTTCCTATAGCCTTAAAGGGACAGTCAACACTAAAATTGTTATTGTTTAAAAAGATAGACAATGCCTTTCCAACACATTCTCCAGCTTTGCACAACCTACATTGTTATATTAATATAGCTGATAAGATTTAAACCTCTAAATTTCTGCCTGTTTCTAAGCCACTACATACAGCCTCTTATCACATGCTTTTTTATTTGCTTTTCACAACAGGAGACTACTAGTTCATGTAGGTCATATAGATAACATTGTGCTCATGCCCATTTAAGAGTCAGCACAAAACAGCACTAATTGGCTAACATGCAAGTCAATAGATAATAAATAAAAAGTCACGTGATCACGGGGTGTCAGAAGATGCTTTGATACAAGGTAATCACAAAGGTAAAAGTTTATTAATATAACTGTGTTGGTTATGCAAAACTCTGTATATGGGCCTTGAATATATTTATATAAAGTAATCATGTCACCTCTCAAGAGCCTTTTTTTCTAGAGAAAACAGACCCAGACTCGATATTCAAGGTGAGGTCTTATAGGTGATTTATATAGTGAAAGAATTATGCTATCCTCCCTTGCATCAATGCCTCTTTTAATACATGCTAGTTTCCTATTAGCCTTAGAAGCCACTACCCTGTCTTGTGCATCCATTTTTAGCTTATTAACTTTAAGTACTCCCCAATCCCTTAGCAACTTTGTTTTTCTTAGTTTGGTTACATTTAAATAATAGGTTGTCTGCTTATTTTTACTTCCAAAATGTAGAACCTTATACTTTCCAGTATTTAATCTCATTTTACATTTACCAGCCCATTCTTCCAATTTTTGTAACTCCCCTTGCAAAGCAAATTCTTCTTGCACTGACCAAATAACCTTACACAACTTTGTGCAAAAACAGAGATGTTGCTATTTAATCATTGCTCCAAGTCATTAATAAAAATTATTAAATGAACAGGGCCCAGTACTGATCCCTGGGGCACTCCACTGATTACCTTTGTCCAATCTAAGTATGATCCCTTTACTCCTACTTGTTGCTCCCTGTCTTTATCCATTTTATTATCCATGAACTAACACATTCAGCTATTCCCTTAATTTTGTACAATAATCTCTCATGTGGCACTGTATCAAAAGTCTTCACAAAATCGAAGTATATCATATCAACTGGTTCCCCTTTATCTATAGTTTTACTTTCTTCCTCATATAATCTAATTAGGTTAGTTTGACATGATCTATTTCTCATAAAACCATGCTGATTTGAACTCTTAATCTAGTTTATACGAATATACTCATTAATATAATACTTTATAATCCCTTTAAGTATCTTGCCCACTACAGATTTCAGACTAACTGATCTATAGCTTCCTGGATCAGCCTTTTTAAAAGTGGCACCACATCAGCTTTACACCAGTACTGGGGTTCTATGACTGAGGATAATGAGTCTTGAAATATTAAGAGTAGATGTTTGTCTTTAACAGTGCTAAATTCCCTTAAAATATTTGGGTGTATTCCATCTGGACCTGAAGTTTTATTTACCCTATTATTATCCATTTTTTGTCCTGATATCTTCTATAGATAACCCAGTTATTTGTACGGGCTTGTATGTTCTAGTTTGTTTCAATGTATCTCCCATTGGTTACTCTCTTATGTATAGAACTGGTTTAGTATTTCAGTCTTCTCCTTGTCACTGTTGTCATGCTATCCTTCTCACATTTTATTGTACCTGTATTTTCCTTCTTAGAATTTTTTGCCACTTATATACTTAAAAAACATTTTAGGGTTCGCAATTAATCATTTTCAATTTTGGGTAATTTGATTGCTTTTTTGCATGCTTTGTTACATTCCTTATATATTTGGAATGTTGATTCATAGATATAGAAACATAGATATTGACGGCAGATAACTGGCTTCCCTACTAGGGATAAATCCTACCTGATCAGGATGTATTAAGCTAGGGAGTAATTGTTTGAAAGCCCTAATTCCAATATAGCTTTATTCCTAGTTGGCTATCACCTCTATTAATTGTGACTATTACAGGGAGTGCAGAATTATTAGGCAAGTTGTATTTTTGAGGATTAATTATTTTTTTTTTTTTACAGTATATTTTTATTTATTTTAAGATAAACTTGTTAATAACAATAACATATTAGACAGTTTCTTGTATATACATAGGTCTTTCTGAAATCACAGTGAGAATGCCATCATAAGCAAACACAGGTCATATCATATACCCGCAAGGGTTTTTCAGTTTACATAAACATATAAAAAAGGACATTACATTTTGACCGATCTTAATTATAGTGATTGGTAGAATACAATAATCATAGGTATTAACTCAACATTGTAGTAATTTCAACAAGTCAGTATAGGGAAAACCATTACCATGCTTCTCTCAGTGACCCGACGGATCAATTCCAGTGTGCATCTCCAGGCGGGGCAAGCCGCCCCAGAAGAAATAGGAGCAGTAGAAAGAAAGGACTGGGGTAGGGAAAGTAGGTTGCATATTGTGAGAATAGAGGGTGGGGGATAGGGAAACAGAAAAAGGAGGGGAGAGAGTATGGGTCAGCGATTGCAGATAAAAGAGAGCAGATGGAGAGGTCTGTAACAAAAGTCAGGGTCCGCCCATCTATCTAGAGTTTTCTTGGTAATAAAACCAAGGTTCCCAGATCTGCCAGTAGAGATATTCTTTATCCATATTGAAGTAGAAACCCTGTTCCATCTTGACATATGTCTGTATTATGGAGGTGATAGCTGCAATGTCTGGGGGCTGTGTCTGTTTCCAAGCTCTCGCTATCGCCAACTTAGTGGCCGCGAGAACAAAAATTAATAGTTTAGACAGGGGGGCCAGAATATGTCTCGGGAATATGTGTAGTAGGGCTATATCAGGGGTAAGTGGTCTATTTAGCCCAAGGGTAGAACAGAGGGAGGACACTTGTGTCCACAGATGTTTTAACTTAGGGCAGTCCCACCATATATGTATATCTGAACCTCTTAATCCGCAGTCTCTCCAACAGAGAGGGGATGTTGTAGGAAACATCTGTGAAAGTCTAGAGGGGGTATAGTACCACTTCAGAAACAATTTCATATACGATTCCAGAGTGTTCGTGCAGTGTACTGTCTTCTTGGTTAGTGTCATAGCCATGTGTAGATATTTGTCAGTAATTGGTCTGGACAAGTCTCCCTCCCAAGCTCTAAGTTGCCAAGGTCTGCCCTTGTTTGTGGACGACTGTAGTAAGCTATAATGGAATGAGATAAGTTTAGGGGTCCTAACAGGGAGTTGCCACAATTTTTCCCAGGCAGTCAGAGGTCTATTAGGGCCTTTAGGGAATCCCCAAGAAATCAGGAAAGCGTATAGTCTAGAGTATTCAAATTTAACCCACACAGGGGGGTTTTGAATGACAGATCCTATATTGCTCGGGCTGACCAAAGTGCCCGAAGGATATAACTGGGAGATCAGTTTCAAATCCCAGACACCCCAGCGCTGCACATGTGTGTCCGGCAGGGCTGCGAGCAAGGCGGGCAAAGATTGTATAGGAGATGGGTGTGGAGCAACCTCTGGTAGATTCCTAAGGTTATGCCAGATTTTCAAGTTTTCTCTAACAATGACATTCTTTATTCCCAGAGTGTCTAACCGATAGGTAGGAATCCATGGCAGGTCAGCTAAACCCAAACCTGTAGGGAGATCACAAGCCTCTATGGTCTTACATCCTTGTGGTTCACCTTTGTCTGCCCATGCTGAAATATGAGAGAGCCTGGCAGCCTCATAGTACCCGCGAATACTAGGCATAGCTACGCCTCCTTGGTCGTACTTTTTCTGAAGTATCTTTGCTGCAATACGAGGCTTAGATTTACCCCAGATATATTTTTGACCAAGAGATTGGAGCTTATCTATAAGGGCACTAGGAACATTGAGAGGAATGCAGCGAAAGTAATAAAGAATTTTGGGCAGAATCGTCATCTTAAAAGATGCTATGCGGCCCAGCCATGAGATCTCTTTAAAGTTCCATGAGGTGGTGAGCTCAGTAACTTCTTTAATAATGTCTGAGTAGTTTATAGCAAGTACTGCTTTCGGGTCTGCGCCAAGCTGAATCCCCAAGTGTCGGATGGTGGAATGGGACCATTGAAAGGAGTATGAGTTTCGCAGAACATCTAGTTCAAAAGCAGGAAGGCCAACAGACAAAGCCTCGGTCTTAGAGGCGTTGACCTTATAATAGCTGTGGGCACCAAATTTGGAAATAAGATCAAGGAGGGCAGGTAGGGAGCCTAGTGGGTTTGTGAGGAATAATGTCACGTCATCCGCGAACAGTGCTATTTTTGCAGTTCGGACGGAAAACTGTACTCCCTGTATCGTACGTGAATTTCTAATGGCTTGGGCCAAAGGTTCAATGGCCAGTGTGAAAATTAAGGGCGATAGGGGACACCCCTGTCTGGTACCGTTAGTGATATGAATTTCCGGAGAGGCAAAACCCAGGCCCTTAACAACCGCAGATGGACAGGAGTATAAGGCACGGATCGCTGTTATCACTTCGTCTGGCATGCCGAATTGAGTTAGTGTGCACCATAAGTAATCCCATCTGACCCTGTCAAACGCTTTTTCTGCATCTAAAGACAGGGCCAGCATGGGAAGTTTCAAACGAGACGCCTCTGTGAAGATGTCCAGCATTTTTCGAGAATTATCTGGCCCTTCTCTACCAAAGGTGAACCCAACCTGGTCTGAATGTATTACCTTCGGGAGTAGAGTATTAAGGCGGTTGGCCCAAAGTTTGGCATAGAGCTTTACATCACCATTAATCAATGAGATTGGTCTGTAACTGGTACATTGTGTTGGATCTTTGTTTGGCTTGGGAATAGGTAGAATTATTGCCTGCAGATATTCTTTAGTAAATAGACCTGACTCTTGGGCCTCCGAAAAAACCTTGAGAAGGATTTTATTTAAATCAGCTTTAAAGAGCTTGTAGAAGGATGCCGGGTACCCATCAGGGCCCGGGGCTTTATTATTTTGGGTATGCTTGATGGCTAAATTAATTTCAGTTAGAGAGAACGGGGCCTTAAGTGTTTCTTTATCCTCCTCTGATAGAGTGGGCAGATCAAGATTTTGTAGGAAACCCTTCACTTCTGGTATAGGGGATTCCTCCCCAGCCATTGAAGGTTGGAGATGATATAAATCAGAATAGTAGGCCGCAAAAGTTTGCCCAATTTCTTTAGGCGAGGAGACCGATATAGTCCCCTGTTTGAGCGACAGTATTCTAGCTGCCGCGGTTATACCTCTCAGTTTATGTGCTAAAAGCGTTGAGGCTTTATTTCCCTGACAGTATAGTAACTTTTTGAATCGAGTATGGGCTTCTTTTACTCTCTCCAGCTCCTTATCTGCTATTTGCACTCTAAGCGTTTTGATTTTATCAGCTAGAGGGCCCAATGGGGAATTCTTATTTTCTTGTTCTGCCAGTCGTAACTCTGTCATAAGAAGGCCCAGAGGGGCTTTCAACTGATGTCTAAGCTTTGCCTGTCTCCGAATGCAGATCCCTCTCACATACGCCTTCAGGGCAGCCCAAACTGTTTGGGATGGCATACCTGGAGTTTCGTTTAGTCTTAAGAATTCTCTTATAGAGTTCTGGAGGGATGTCCTAAAAGGCTTATCCTGGAGTGCTTGTTTAGGGAATTTCCAGCTAGGCCTAGACATAGTTGTTAGGTCAGTGGAGAGAGTAAACGTGAGAATATCATGGTCCGACCAAGCACAGACCTTTATATGCGACATTAAAACTCTGTCAAGTGTCCATGAATCAGTGAAAAAATGGTCCAGTCTCTAGTAAGAGTGATGAGGTCTAGAGAAGTACGTGTAGTCTCTGTCATTATGGTGGTACGCCCTCCAGATATCATAAAGATTGTGCTGGATTATGTGCTGACGGAATCTGTTGGCAGTATTTATGGTATATGCATCAATTTTTTTTCCCTTCTGAACTTTCTTGTCAACTAGGGGGTCCCACACCATATTAAAATCACCCCCCAGAATCAGAGTTCCAGTCTTATATTTCTCTATTTTAGACAGTATCTCTTTCAAGAAATTGGGTTGTGTTTGGTTAGGGGCATAGATATTTACCAATGTGAATAAAATACCGTTAAGTTTACAGGTGAGTAATAGGTATCTACCCTGAGAGTCTTTCTCCATATAGATATGTTCAAAATGTATAGTTTTATGTATGGCAATAGCTACCCCTCTAGATTTCTCAGAGTGAGAGGCTAGAATCACCGTGGGATAATCTGGGGTTCTGTATGGGGCCCAAATATGACTCCTGGTAATCTCAGGTTAAGAAGTTCTGGTCTATGTTTAGAGAGGTCTCAGGAGGCCAAATTCCAAGGAATCTATATTTGTTACCTGGAAGAAGAAGTACAATTAGCCTGGGATTATTTATGCGATATAAAAAGTGCGACCTATATCGTTAACACTAAACCAAGCTTACTCAGGTTTATTTACTTTAAGTGTAAGTGTATTAACAAGTATGATGATCCGCCGGATCACCAAAAGGAGAAGCGTATCTAGTAATTAGACTAACTTCTCCTGTCCCCTTAAAAGGGGATATCACAAATATAATTTGCGTATACGAGGGGGGGGGCGGTACAAGTATATCAACTTGTATAAGTAGATTGACTATCCATGGGGGAGTGTGAACTTCAGGACAACAATCATAACTCAGATGAACTAACATAGTAACATAAGTCTATATTCAGTGCTATTGGTCTATTTTATGCTATAACCATATATTCAAATTTCAGTTGGATCTAGATTTAGTTTTAAACAATTCTTACTATATGCCTGTTGAACAGTTTGCAGCATAAATTATTTGGAGAAGGGGAGATATTCGTGACCCTCATCATCTGGAAAAAGGATGTTTAGTAGATAGAGGCAAAACGCCTCAGGGCAGATTTTCTGTTTCCAACAAGAAATCCCGAATCTCCCCTTCCTCAACATGAAACAGATATCTAAACAGAAACATAAGTACACACAACAAAACTTGTAATGGCATATATATCGTTTGAAAGAGTGCTATCATATCACTTTTTCCCTCAGAGGAACAGCAGCTGGGGAAATTTGTTTTCCTATAGAAGGCTTTTGTGGTCCAGGTGTGAAGTCTGGGGCTCCAGCTCGCAATTTAGGTTGAAGGGTCAGAGGGAGTTTATCAGGGCCAGATGTATTAGGTATTGAGTCCCTTCTTGTTCTGGATTCGGGCGTTATCAGATCCCACTCTTTTAGCAAGTCAAATCCCTCCTGGATGGTGAGGATGGTATGGGTTTCCCCATTTTTTGAGACTATCAATTTTGTCGGGTATCCCCATCTATATCTAATGTTTTCTGCTCTTAGGATTTGGGTAATGTTCCTGAAGGTTCTTCTTCTTTGCAGAGTGAAGCTTGAGATGTCTGGAAAGACCGAGATTTGCTGGAATTTAGCTGGTAGTTGAGGTTTATTGGCCAACTCCCTCATTATCTTCTCCTTATGGGTGAAAAAATGTATCCTAGCAAGGACATCTCTTGGCTTATCTTGAGATACCGACCTTGGTCTTGCCACTCTGTGGACCCTGTCTAATAGGAAACTTGTCGGGTCGGTATCAGGCAGTACAGTCTTACAGAACTCTAGGACATAGGGTTCCAGATCTTGTGAGCCAATATCTTCAGGTATCCCCCGGAACCTCAAATTATTCCATCTGGACCTGTCCTCCATATCAGCCAGCTTTATCTCTAGATCTGATAACTGGGTTGCCAAGCTCTGGGAATATGCTAGAAGATGAGCCTGATCAACTGTAAGATCTTCTTGTTTGCATTCTAGAGTTTCCGTCCGTTCCCCTAGTGACGCAATCTCTCTGCGCAGCACGGCTGTAGAACCTTTTATTTCTTTAGTTAACGTGTCTTGAAGGAGGTTCATTCGTTTGGTGAGAGCATCAACAATAGATGTAGATATTGCGTCTGATGTGGGAGCTTGGGAATCAATGCTGTTGTCAGATTCACTGTCATCCATCACAGAAGCAGAGTCTCGGTATGCCTGAGCTTTATGAGATAGATGGCCTTTAAAGTGGTCAACCACTGTCTTCTTGGGTGGTTGAGATAGCCTTGAGATAGCCTTGACCTTCTGTTAGAGTTTTGGGACATGCTCTGTTTCCTGTCCTCAGTTGGAGGAGTGTAGGCAACCAGAATTCAGTCAAGAATTGCACTGAAATGTAGAATAGCAACTATAAAGAGTAAATTGTAGAAAATTGTGACATAGTCCCCCTGACGTCAATCTTAGATTAGGCAGCCATGTTCAGCATATTACCTGCAATCAGGGAGAATTGTAGCAATGTACTGTGTATCAATAGAGTGTCCTGCTTAGCGTCACATAAGAACTGGTTATATAATATCTGTGGTGTATATTCCCTCCAGTGAGCTTTGCCTTCACTGGATGGGGCTTGGGTGTGACCTGCTGTAGTCTCACACAACAGGACAGGAGTGGAGAGTGAGTATAGCAGATGAGATTAATCTCTCCTTTATAGGCACCCTGTGAGTAAAGATGCAAACGGATATGGTGTCCTGTGGAGAAACAAACACTTTATGCAACAAGCACCACACTTTGATGTCTAGGAGGGATATGAGCAATGAGCACTAGAAATCTAATAGCAGAGAATGGTGGTTTAGTTTGCGTTATAGCAGTAGCAGGACTTGCACAATTGTCACATATGGTTGGCCAATATATTAACTTTACCTTACACTCTCTCCAGGGAACCTTGCCCTCACTGGGCCATGTCGGAGAAAGGGAGTTGGGTATGACCTGCTATAACCATCTACAGCAGGAAAGGGGTGGAGAGAGTGTATATATGGTGGGATATAACCTTAAATTATAATCACCCAGTGAGTGATGAGAAGAACAAGTCAAATTCCCTGTGGAGAAAAAGGCAGCTTAAGAAATGTACACTACACCCTGTACTGAGGAGTTACAGAGACACCTGAGCTGACGCAGCAGCTTAGAATATATATCAAAGAACAGTTATATTGAACCAGTGGCCCTCTATGCATGAAAATTGCACTAATAGCTGTTTTCTGAAAATAATGTAGTAGGGCCTCTTTATTCCCAGAGTCTATACGGGACTTGAGTGGTTGGCCCTTTTATGTTAGAAGCTGGGCCCAGAAGTCACACAAGTGGACCAGTTCTCCCCTGTGCTTGTAGACAGTTTATGTGTGAAGGATAGAATTCCGTTATAGAAAGTACCAGTTACAGAGTAGGTTAAACCACATATAAGTCAGAGTGTCAGAGTGTATACAACTGGGCTTAGCAGTGGCGTCACTAGGGGGGGGGCGGGGGGGGGCGGGCCGCACCCGGGTGACACCCACCAGGGGGTGACACCAAAAAAAAAAAAAAAAAAAAAAATTTTTTTTTTTTTTTTTTTTTTTTTTTTTAATTTTATTGAAATTCAAAGAAATACAATGTTGAGATGCATAGATTTTTTTTTTTATTAGAGGGGCTGGCATTTGTGAACATTGGTGGGACTGGGGAAGATGTAGACACACAATTTTTTTGCCCCTTGAGCCAGTGCTGCAATTTCAACAAATAGTTTTCCCGGCTGCTCCTAGCCTAAACCTGTCTGCCTATCTGTGCTCACTGCTCAGTGACATGTGGAGCAGTGGAGTCACTCACTGCTGTGCTGTCTCTCTAAACGGGAACTGGCAAATCATGAGGGGATACCTGGCACCTGACCGCATGACTGTTTGACACTGTCTTTAAAGTGAAGCAGCCACATATGATGCCCACCAGACCATTACGGTTACGGTACACTAAGTGCACACTGAACAGGTAGGAGGGCGGGCGGGGGTCTGGGGGTGGGCAGAGTGCAGAGCTGATTGGCCATAAGAAGCGGTAGGCACGCGGCCCGTGGCTGTGCACTGACAGACTTGGAACAGAGTCAGAGAGCAGAATTTTCATAGTTTGCACCTAAAACTTTTCTTTAGTGATTTATTTTTAGAGTGCTCTGTTTATCTTTCATTTGATGCTCTGCTGAGCCAGGGAGCAGCTCTAGGCATGAGCTTTATAATTAATGCAGTGCAGTTTACATATTTTGTATGTGTGTGTCTGAGTTTTTGTGTGTGTGTGTCTCAGTGTTTTTGTGTGTGTGTGTTTTTGTGTGTGTGTGTGTGTGTGTGTCTGAGTGTTTTTGTGTGTGTGTGTGTCTGAGTGTGTTTCCGAGTGTTTGTGTGTGCATCTGAGTATGTTTTAAGTGTGTCTGAGTGTTTGTATGTGTGTTTGCCTGTGTTTTTGTGTGTGTCTGCTTTCTGGGGGGGGGGGGTGACACCATAACTTACCGCACCGGGTGACACCAACCCTAGTGACGCCACTGGGGCTTAGTTGTTTAACACCAGCATAAACACGTGGAGGCTCTGGAGTGAGATGTGTAACCTTTTGCTCAGTTACTGAGATCTATATTCTTCAATCTCCCCACTGTGTCAGTACAAACAGCCCAAGATAGTTCCCTTATATAGGCTTGATATGTCTATGTGAGGCTCAGTTCTCCTATTTATAATAGGCCCTTGCCATATATACAGGTTGTGCCGTGCATGTGGGCTGGGATGTAAAGTTCTTACCCCAAATCTTCCGGTCACTGTATCTGCTTGTTGGCGCTAGGGAACTGCAGAAGGCAGCTGCTGCGTAGCCGGTCCCAGGAAAGATGGCAGGCTTCCGCGCCAAAACTCTGGCGATCTCCACCTCAGATTATCCGGCTGTTCGCAATCGGCAACCTGTCAGGAGTTTGATTATGCTGGTACTTCTATGCCAGGTAAGACGTCCGGTACCGCAGGCAGATCAAGATGAGCCTCTCAGATCTCCGCCGGGTCAAGCTATAGGCCACGTGAGGAACCGCTGTTTCGTAAGTTCAGTTGGCCGTGTGTCTAAGCTGCATAAGTATATGTCGTACAACTACTCCGGAGCGGAGCCCCGACCCTCCGGAGTGTAGCGACTCTGCCAATTTAGGCTGGCGGCAGTAAAGTATGTGTCTTGGCGCAGTGATGTCGACTATGAAGGCCCGCAGCTTGAAAGGTCCTCAGCGACTTCTCTAGGAATTTCGGACTTTATATATTGTCCCAATCTCTGCAGGATCTCAAGTAGCTTGTAGATAGAGATGCGGAAGGTAGAATTTTTAAGTATACCCAGGGATATTAAAGTATATGGAAAATATATCAGACGGAGCTCTTGCAAAACACGTCTGCTCTCCACTGCGGCTAGGTCCGCCCCCCTTTGAGGATTAATTTTATTATTGAACAACAACCATGTTCTCAATGAACCCAAAAAACTCATTAATATGAAAGCTGAATAGTTTTGGAAGTAGTTTTTAGTTTGTTTTTAGTTATAGCTATTTTAGGGGGATATCTGTGTGTGCAGGTGACTATTACTGTGCATAATTATTAGGCAACTTAACAAAAAACAAATATATACCCATTTCAATTATTTATTTTTACCAGTGAAACCAATATAACATCTCAACATTCACAAATATACATTTCTGACATTCAAAAACAAAACAAAAACAAATCAGTGACCAATATAGCCACCTTTCTTTGCAAGGACACTCAAAAGCCTGCCATCCATGGATTCTGTCAGTGTTTTGATCTGTTCACCATCAACATTGCGTGCAGCAGCAACCACAGCCTCCCTGACACTGTTCAGAGAGGTGTACTGTTTTCCCTCCTTGTAAATCTCACATTTGATGATGGACCACATGTTCTCAATGGGGTTCAGATCAGGTGAACAAGGAGGCCATGTCATTAGATTTTCTTCTTTTATACCCTTTCTTGCCAGCCACGCTGTGGAGTACTTGGACGTGTGTGATGGAGCATTGTCCTGCATGAAAATCATGTTTTTCTTGAAGGATGCAGACTTCTTCCTGTACCACTGCTTGAAGAAGGTGTCTTCCAGAAACTGGCAGTAGGACTGGGAGTTGAGCTTGACTCCATCCTCAACCCGAAAAGGCCCCACAAGCTCATCTTTGATGATACAAGCCCAAACCAGTACTCCACCTCCACCTTGCTGGCGTCTGAGTCGGACTGGAGCTCTCTGCCCTTTACCAATCCAGCCACGGGCCCATCCATCTGGCCCATCAAGACTCACTCTCATTTCATCAGTCCATAAAACCTTAGAAAAATCAGTCTTGAGATATTTCTTGGCCCAGTCTTGACGTTTCAGCTTGTGTGTCTTGTTCAGTGGTGGTCGTCTTTCAGCCTTTCTTACCTTGGCCATGTCTCTGAGTATTGCACACCTTGTGCTTTTGGGCACTCCAGTGATGTTGCAGCTCTGAAATATGGCCAAACTGGTGGCAAGTGGCATCTTGGCAGCTGCACGCTTGACTTTTCTCAGTTCATGGGCAGTTATTTTGCGCCTTGGTTTTTCCACACGCTTCTTGCGACCCTGTTAACTATTTTGAATGAAACGCTTGATTGTTCGATGATCACGCTTCAGAAGCTTTGCAATTTTAAGAGTGCTGCATCCCTCTGCAAGATATCTCACTATTTTTTTACTTTTCTGAGCCTGTCAAGTCCTTCTTTTGACCCATTTTGCCAAAGGAAAGGAAGTTGCCTTATAATTATGCAAACCTGATATAGGGTGTTGATGTCATTAGACCACACCCCTTCTCATTACAGAGATGCACATCACCTAATATGCTTAATTGGTAGTAGGCTTTCAAGCCTATACAGCTTGGAGTAAGACAACATGCATAAAGAGGATGATGTGGTCAAAATACTCATTTGCCTAATAATTCTGCACTCCCTGTAATTGTGACATGAAGTTATCTTTAAGAACATTTTAAAATCTATCTCCCTTAGCTGCATTGATAGTTTTATTTGTCCAGTTCATTTCGGGGTAGTAAAAATCTCCCATAATTACAACTCTGTTATTATTAGCAGCCTTTCCTACTTGCATTAGCAGTTGAGTATCCTCCTTACCAGTAATGTTGGGGGGCTTGTAGCTTGTGCCTAGTAATATTTTTAAATTATATTTCCATCACTCTTTATTTCAATCCACAGTGGCCTAGAATACAAGTGGCGCCCTAACTTAATGGTAACCTGCGCGCATATTACAAGTTGAAAGTAAATGCAACCTAAAAACACAACATAAATACATAAAAATAAAGTAAAAGTATTTTACTTTCAACTTGTAATATGTGCATGTTAAAAATGTACTTCTGGCTAAATGGTGCACCACTTGTAATCTGGCTCAGTGTCTCTACATTATCACCTGTTTTGTCATAAATATGTTCCCTTATTGTAGGTTTTAGGTCATCTGAATCATCTCACCAGGCTTCAGTTATACTGATGATATAAACCTGTTCTGCAGCTAAGAGCTCCAGCCCCCCCCCCCCCATTATACCTTTCATGCTTCTTGCATTTGCTGGCATACATTTAATTTTCATGTGCTTTCTGCTGCTACTTGGTGAGATTTTCTCCAAACTTTGTAATGTGACATTTCCTATGTGTATCCTACTGTCAACCATTCCTCGAGATATTCTAGGCATGTCATATTCACAGAACCGATTTGTCTGTTTTATTATGTTTGTACTGACCCCCCCCTTTCCGTAGTTTAAAAAGATTCTCTTAATGTGCTACCATCCTATCCCCCAACACACCTGCACCCATGTCATTCAGGTGCAATCCATCCTTACTGTACAAATTGTACACAAGCAAAAAGTCAACCCAGTGCTCTAAAAGGTCAAACCCCTCATTTTACACCATATTTTTAACCAAGATTTTACTGCCCTTAGCTCCTTCTACCTTACTTGGTTATCACATGGCACTAGTAATATCTAAAAAAATACTACCTTCGAGGTCCTTTCTTTAAGCTTGCTACCTAACTCCCTGAAGTAATCTGTCAGCTTTGTAAAAGATGCATGAATCAAGCCATGAATCTAGCGATCACATATACGGCGCCGCATACAAGTTACGCACAAGTTATATCACATATTCAGCGCAAGGACTTACGCGCGCAGAATGGAGAAATTTTACTCCAATTCCACCTCGCCACACATAGGCAGGTGCAGCAAGCCTTGTGCTGAGTATGAAACTACCGTAACTCCCTGGAAGCCTCAACAAACACCTAGCGCATGCACAATATCCACCGCTAAACTGCCATCCCCCCACATCACAATAACTAATAAAAACATTAACCCCTAATCTGCCAACCCCCCCACCGCAAACTACCTAATAAAAGTATTAACCCCTAATCCACCATCCACCCACATCGCAAACGACATAGTTAACCTATTAACACCTAAACCGCCAACCCCCACAATGCAAACAACTAATTAACCTATTAACCGCTAAACTGCCAACCCCTTACAAAGCAAAGTATTAATCAAATAATTTAGCCCTCTAATCTAACACCCCCTTAACACCAAATAAATTACAATTTTTTAAAAAAAAAATTACCTAAACAAAAACCTAACATTACACAAAATAAAAAATCCTAACATTACAGAAAAATTTAAAAAGCTAAGATTACAAAAATAAAAAAGACAAGATTACAGAAAATAAACTAAATTATCCAAAATAAAAAAATTATTAATACCCTCTTAAAAACAAAAAAGCCACCCCAAAATAAAAAAGCCCCCTAATCTAACAAACTACCAATAGCCCTTAAAAGGGCTTTTTGTAGTAGGGCATTGCCCTAAGTTTAACAGCCCTAAATTTAACACACTGAAGATTGAATGCAAGGTACCCCTTTTATATAGGGGTACTTTGCATTCCTATTGGCTGAAAATTTAAAATCAGCTAATAGGATGAGAGCTGCTTATATTCTATTGGCTGTTCAAATCAGCCAATAGGATATCATCAATCGTAAGTACCAATTTCGGGGTTAGTGTTTTTTGTTGTTTTTTTTAGATTAGGGTTTCTTTTTCCTATGGGCAGTAAAAGAGCCGATTGTCATTTTAAGGGCAATGCCCATACAAATGCCCCTTTAGGTTTTTTAAGTTAGATTTATTTTGGGGAGTGGGGTTGTACTGTTAGGGGGTACTTTATATTTTTTCCTAAAAGAGCTGTTATCTTTAGGGCAATGCCCTACAAAAGGCCCTTTTAAGGGCTATTGGTAGTTTGTTAGATTAGGGGGCTTTTTTTATTTTGGGGTGGCATTTTTAACCCCTTAACGACCGAGGACGTGCAGGGTACGTCCTCAAAAAAAAGGCAGTTAATGCCTGAGAACGTACCCTGCACGTCCTCGGTGTGGAAAGCAGCTGGAAGCGATCCTGCTCGCTTCCAGCTGCTTTCCGGTTATTGCAGTGATGCCTCGATATGGAGGCATCCTGCAATAACCCCCCTTGGCCATCCGATGCAGAGAGAGCCACTCTGTGGCCCTCTCTGCACCGGACATCGGTGGCCGGTATCGTTGGTGGGTGGGAGCAAGTCTGGGAGGCGGGTGGGCGGCCATCGATGTGCCCAGTGGAGTGGAGGGGGGCGGGATCGGGGGCGGGAGGGGCGGGAGCGCGCACGGGAGCGCGCGCGTGCACGGGGGGGGGGGGGGGGGGGCGCGTGCACGGGGCGGGAGCGGGAGGGAACCGCTACACTACAGAAAAATCAAGTACTTGAATTAACTTTTTTGAAAGCTGTAAATAACAGCTAAAAGATGTGGAAGGGGTGGGGGGTTGATCTTGGGGGGGGGGGGAAGCTACACTGCAGAAAAGGGTTTTTATTTAAAAAAAAAGGCACATTATTCACTAAACTGGGTACTGGCAGACAGCTGCCAGTACCCAAGATGGCGCCCATTAAGGCAGAGGGGGAGGGTTAGAGAGCTCTTTGGTGGGGGATCAGTAAGGCTGGGGGCTAAGGGGGGATCCTACACAGCAGCATATGTAAATATGCTAAAAAAATTTAAAAAAACCCCCAAATATAGCTTTTATTTTAGTACTGGCAGAGTTTCTGCCAGTACTTAAGATGGCGGGGACAATTGGGGGGTGGGGGAGGGAAGAGAGCTGTTTGGGAGAGATCAGGGGGTCTCATGTTTCAGGTGGGAGGCTGAGCTCTACACTAAAGCTAAAATTAACCCTGCAAGCTCCCTACAAGCTACATAATTAACCCCTTCACTGCTAGCCATAATACACGTGTGAAATGCAGCGGCATTTGGCGGCCTTCTAATTACCAAAAAGCAACGCCAAAGCCATATATGTCTGCTATTTCTGAACAAAGGGGATCCCAGAGAAGCATTTACAACCATTTGTGCCATAATTGCACAAGCTGTTTGTAAATGATTTCAGTGAGAAACCTAAAATTGTGAAAAATTTAATGTTTTTTTTAATTTGATCGCGTTTGGCGGTGAAATGGTGGCATGAAATATACCAAAATGGGCCTAGATCAATACTTGGGGTTGTCTACTACACTACACTAAATCTAAAATTAACCCTAGAAGCTCCCTACATGCTCCATAATTAACCCCTTCACTGCTGGGCATAATATACGTGTAGTGCGCAGTGGCATTTAGCAGCCTTCTAATTACTAAAAAGCAACGCCAAAGCCATATATGTCTGCTATTTCTGAACAAAGGGGATCCCAGAGAAGAATTTACAACCATTTAAGCCATAATTGCACAAGCTGTTTGTAAATAATTTCAGTGAGAAACCAAAAGTTTGTGAAAAAATTTGTAAAAAAGTGAACGATTTTTTGTATTTAATCGCATTTGGCGGTGAAATGGTGGCATGAAATATACCAAAATGGGCCTAGATCAATTCTTTGGGATGTCTACTAAAAAAAATTATATACATGTCAATGGATATTCAGAGATTCCTGAAAGATATTAGTGTTCTAATATAACTAGCGCTAATTTTGAAAAATAATGGTTTGGAAATAGCAAAGTGCAACTTGTATTTATGGCCCTATAACTTACAAAAAAAGCAAAGAAGATGTAAACATTGGGTATTTCTAAACTCAGGACAAAATTTAGAAACTATTTAGCATGGGTGTTTTTTGGTGGTTGTAGATGTGTAACAGATTTTGGGGGTCAAAGTTAGAAAAAGTGTGTTTTTTTCAATTTTTTCCTCATATTTTATAATTTTTTTTATAGTAAATTATAAGATATGATGAAAATAATGGTATCTTTAGAAAGTCCATTTAATGGCGAGAAAAACGGTATATAATATGTGTGGGTACAGTAAATGAGTTAGAGGAAAATTACAGCTAAACACAAACACCGCAAAAATGTAAAAATAGCCTTGGTCCCAAACGGACAGAAAATGGAAAAGTGCTGTGGTCATTAAGGGGTTAAGGGGGTATTAGATTAGGAATAACTTTTTATTTTGGATAATTTAGTTTTTTTTATTTTTCTGTTTAATGTTAGTTTTTATATTTTTTGTAATTGTAATTTAATTGGGGATAATGGGGTGCTAGGTTAGGGGGCATAGTTATTAGATTAATACTTTGCATTGAATATTGTATTGGCGCACATTTCTGAACCTCACCAGTTTATCCGACTTACGGCAGTATAGCATCTGCTGGTGTGGTCTATGTTATTCACCCGATGTGCAAGGTGAACATACGGGCGACGTGGGTTTCAGCAGTTACGCTGAAACTTACTCCACATATGTAATCTCGCCCCTTATGTGTTCAGCTTGCTACCAGTTGTCACAGGTAGTATATTGTCTGTCCAGGAAGTGACTACCAGCACAGAGGATAAAACCCAGGACGTGATCAAAATGCTAACACCAGTTGTGTATTGTTGTTCCTTCAGCAAAGGAACTTTGACAAAATTGTATGTTCTATCTAAATCCTGAAAGAATATATTTGGGTTTCATATCCCTTTAATATGGATTGATGTGTATTTTCTAGTTTTAAACACATACATTATGGTTCTTTTTCACTACCGCTGGTATTGCGAGTTTTGCAGGTATATCTGTACCACACACTTTTTTAGCTGTAATGCATAATAAAATATAACTACTGCAGCTTTCAAAAAGTCATTTTTCAATGGGACTTCCACAGCGCCGGTATTACGAGTTAGCCTGTCCGGCCAAAAAGTGAGTGGTACAGCCTATAACTGCAAGATCTGTACCGTAAACTGAAAGTCAGTAGTAACGGCTTTTATGCTACAAAGCCGTAACATAAAACTCATAACTAAAGTGGTGAAAAGTACACTAACACCCATAAACTACCTATTAACCCCTATACCAAGGCCCTCCAGCATCGCAAACACTAAAATAAAATTATTAACCCCTAATCTGCCGCTCCGGACATCGCCTCCACTATAATTAACATATTAACCCCTAAACCTCCGCACTCCCGCATCGCAAACACTAGTTAAATATTATTAACCCCTAATCTGCTGTTCCTAACATCGCCGCCACCTACATTACTGTTATTAACCCCTAATCTGCTGCCCCCAAAATCGCTGCCACTATACTAAAGTTATTAACCCCTAAACCTAAGTCTAACCATAACCCTAACACCCACTAACTTTAACATAATTTAAATAAATCTAAATAAAAATTACAATTAATACCTAAATAATTCCTATTTAAAACTAAATACTTATCTGTAAAATAAACCCTAAGCTAGCTACAATATAACTATATACTAATTTATTTAATTTTAGTGTAAGGTTAGGTGTTAGTGTAACTCAGGTTAGGTTTTATTTTACAGGTAACTTTGTATTTATTTTAACTAGGTAGCTAGTAAATAGTTAATAACTATTTACTAACTAGTCTACCTAGTTAAAATAAATACAAACTTAGCTGTGAAATAAAAATAAAACCTAAGATACCTATTAGTTATATTGTAGCTACCTTAGGGTTTATTTTATAGGTAATTATTTAGTTTTAAATAGGAATTATTTAGGTATTATTAGTCATTTTTATTTAGATTTATTTTAATTATGTTAAAGTTAGGGGGTATTAGGGTTGGGTTAGGGTTAGACTTAGGGTTAGGTTTAGAGGTTAATAACTTTAGTATAGCAGCGGCGCCATTGGGGGTGGCAGATTAGGGGTTAATAAGTGTAGGTAGGTGTCGGCAGATTAGGGGTTAATAAGTGTAATGTAGGTGGCGGCGACATATTAGGGGTTAATAAGTGTAGGTAGGTGGTGGCAACGTTGGGGGCGGCAGATTAGGGGTTAATAAGTGTAATCTAGGTGTCGGCAATGTCGAGGGCGGCGGATTAGGGGTGTTTAGACTCGGGGTTTATGTTAGGGTGTTAGGTGTAAACATACATTTTCTTTCCCCATAGGAATCAATGGGGCTGCGTTAAGGAGCTTTATGCTCCTTTATTGCAGGCGTTAGGCTTTTTTTTAGCTGGCTCTCCCCATTGATCTCTATGGAGAAATCGTGCACGAGCACGTAAAACCAGCTCAAAGCAGCGCTGGTATTTGAGTGCGGTATGGAGCTCAATTTTGCTCAAGCTGACGTATTGCCTGCTAACGCCAGGTTTTTGCAAACCTGTAATAGCAGCGATATAGGGAGGTGAGCGGTGGAAATAACTTAGTTAGCACCGAGCCGCTCATAACACAAAACTCGTAATCTAGCTGATAGTTAACCCTGGAACCAAAGTAATAATTTACTTAAAAATGTAGTATGTATTTAGTAGGACAGTTGCATATATTTATATTAATTCACTGATGTTAGTTTACATTACAACAGTATGGCACCTCTGTTAAATGCATGTGCTTATGCAATGTGGGTAAATTAACGCTGTTGTTGCATTAGAGTAATTTATACAACTTTGTTTAATACTAAATATATTTGCAAATATACAAGGATGCACAGTCTTATATTACCACAAAACTCAGGGAGACAACATCTGAAAAAAAACCCTTTATTTTTCTACAAGTTGTTTATTCTTTGCAGTGAATCTCTTCAATGTCCCATTCCAGTTACATTTGCACCCACAATTACATTTTTTTACAGTATAAGTGATCCAGCAGCAGCAAGTTTGCTACACCAAAGCAAAACTGCAACAAAGAGAAAAGAAACTGAAGCAGTACAATAGTTTCTGTGGTAAATCTATAGGTTTGTGTTGTATAATCTGATAGTGGTAGGCCCTGTCCAATGCACTTGGTAACAGGGAGGCAGGTTGCTAGTACAATATGCTGCATAGTGCTTAACAAAGCGAGATAGCCTATGCTTCATGCACTGGACTGCCTGCACTTCCGACACCAAAATATTAAATGCATCCCCTATTACTGTAATCTTTATAAAGCAACAAAAACATGGTTAATTCCATTATCTGTGAAAAAGATACAATTTATATAAATCCCCAGTAAAGATTTATATCCCAAAATAATATTGATTTTTCACAGATATTCTAGCACATACTTGATGTAGTAAACTAGTCTATATTAACTGAAAATATTAGCGAGGTCTGTACCTTTTCAAAGTAGAATGCAGTAAAGGATAAGTGGAAAATCTCCAATTTAGCATAAACATTTTGTACACACATTTAGAACATAAGGCTAGACATTTTTTAAAGCAAAATGATAATCCCTTTAGTTTTATTGGGAAAAAAATTTATATAAAACTAAGGGCCAGCTCAAGAAATGTTGCTGCCTGGGAGCAAAAATGAATTGACGCACTACAAACTATGGTCCAGATTACAAGTATAGCGCAATTTTCCCCCTACTTGTGTGCAAACTTTATTAGAAGTTATCTTTATAACACAGAACGGTAAGCACGTATTTCAAATTAAAAGTAAAAAGTTTGCACGTGAGCAAAACCCGATGCACGCTAACTTCAGGACTTTGGATATCGCTACCTTGTTAACTTTTTCTCCCCATAGACTTCAATGGAGGGTGCCACTTGTAATCTATGCATCCACCAAAATCTAAACCCAACAGTCTTAAAGATTAAACTTCAGCAGATTCAAATCTTACACAAGAGTATGCTGATAACCAGCTGATGAACGCCAGACGGTATTTTACCATCACGGCTGGTGTTTTTAAGGTTTAGGTCAATGTTAAAAATAAAGATTAAACATAGAAATAAAGATGCTATCATGGTGAAACTTCTAAGTGTGTCAGACTCTAATAATCTAATGATCATTTAAAATCAGTCCTAGCAGCTTTAGTTCTTAATATATGCTGTATAATTATTTATGCAAATGTATGCTAATGAACATAGCCGGTTTTCCCCCCTGAAAGGGTGGCAACCCTAACACCATGTGACACTAATTTATTTTTAAAAAACACTAAATCAACACAATATACTCTCCCTGTGTGCCATCTCTATTAATTGCCCTCATGGTCTCCACCTGGGTTAGTTACAGAATCAATCCTGATAGAGGTTAATCAGGCTGAATTGCTAGCAATTTTAAAAGTTTAGAAGTAAAACAAAACATTCTATTCCCTTTCATTTGCTTAAAGAAATAAACCAAAAATTATTATAAACTGGAAAAAATATATATAAATTGTGTGTTTAAGGTCTACAATAAAAATAAATCAGCTTACAGTTTTTCTAGCTCTGACTTTTATTTGCCTTTTGCTCAAAAACATCAACATGGTTCACAAAGTGGGATCTTATTTTTTTTCCAAAAGTTAACTATACATTATGTTCAGAGCAGTGGTGGGATTCAGAAGTTTTAGCAACAGTCTCTCTAAGTTCTCTCTCACCTTGCCGCACCTTTTATTATACATTATCATGCTGTTAGTTTCCTTTAAAGGGATACTAAACCCAAAATATGTATTTAATGATTCGGATAGAGCATGCAATTTTAAGAAACTTTCTAATTTACTCCTATCATCAATTTTTCTTCGTTCTCTTGCTATCTTTAATTGAAAAGGCAGGAATGAAAGCTTTGGAGCCGGCCTATTTTTTTGTTCAGTACCCTGGATAGGGCTTGCTGATTGGTGTCTGCATTTAGCCATCCAATAAGCAAGCACAACCCAGGTTCTCAACCTAAAATGGGCCGGCTCCAAAGCTTTTATTCCTGCTTTTTCAAATAAAGATAGCAAGAGTATGAAGAAAAATTGATTATAGAAGTAAATTAGAAAGCTGCTTAAAATTGCATGCTCTATCCGAATCATGAAAGAAACTATTTGGGTTTAGTGTCCCTATAAATCTAAACTTCTTTTACTTAAATGGAAAAGTACAGAATGCACAGCTCTGTGCCCTCTACAGCACGGAAGACACTCCGCCTTGTACAGAATGCACAGCTCTGCGCCCTCTACAGCACGGAAGACACTCCGCCTAGTACAGAATGCACAGCTCTGCGCCCTCTATAGCACGGAAGACACTCCGCCTTGTACAGAATGCACAGCTCTGCGCCCTCTACAGCACGGAAGACACTCTGCCTTGTACAGAATGCACAGCTCTGCGCCCTCTATAGCAAGGAAGACACTCCGCCTAGTACAGAATGCACAGCTTTGCGCCCTCTACAGCACGGAAAACACTCCGCCTTGTACAGAATGCACAGCTCTGCACCCTCTATAGCACGGAAGACACTCCGCCTTGTACAGAATGCACAGCTTTGCGCCCTCTACAGCACGGAAGACACTCCGCCTAGTACAGAATGCACAGCTCTGCACCCTCTATAGTACGGAAGACACTCCGCCTAGTACAGAATGCACAGCTTTGCGCCCTCTACAGCACGGAAGACACTCTGCATAGTACAGAATGCACAGCTCTGCACCCTTTATAGTACGGAAGACACTCCGCCTAGTACAGAATGCACAGCTTTGCGCCCTCTACAGCACGGAAGACACTCTGCATAGTACAGAATGCCCAGCTCTGCACCCTCTATAGTACGGAAGACACTCCACCTAGTACAGAATGCCCAGCTCTGCACCCTCTATAGTACGGAAGACACTCTGCATAGTACAGAATGCCCAGCTCTGTCAGTCCACCCAATGAATCGTGCAAACTTAGGAAATTTTAGGAACAGGTTTGCATGAATCGGTGTTTATCGGCTGAATCCCACCACTGGTTTAGAGTACTAATAACGACTGGCAAATCTGTGAAAAGGGGCATCAGTAAATAACTTTTCATTCAAATTTAAAACTTTAAAGGCTCAATATATTTAAGAAATTCCTCACCTGTATTTGCTATAGCTTGAATATATATTACATGTTAAAGCCATTTCAAGCATTAAAACACAAAAGCTTCTGTATCAGGTTGTAAATGAATTACATAGTACACATACATGTTAATCCAGTATAGACTTGCCCACATGGAAATCAGTCGGGCCTAGCAGAGATAACAAAAAAAATGGAATGCTCAAGAATATTTGTGCATCCTGCTTGTGCAGTATAGCAAAAGGAAGGACTTATGCAAAGAAATAACCAGTTTTTGATTTTTTTTGTTCTTTTATTTTCCAGTTTTTTCCCCCCTATTTTCTTGGTTTCTTCACCTGACCGTAACAGGCAGTGACAGTTAGATATTCACAGCTTATTCAGTCTGGGCATCATAATTGGCACCTCCTGCTTTCTTCAACTCATTCCTAATGTAGTTTTCATCCAGTTCTTTGTGATCTGTGATCATAAACTCTTTGGCAAAGTTCTAAAGAAAAAAGAAAAAAAGGAATGAAGAAAGTACTTGAGGATCCAAAATGTTGATTATGTAGCATTCCCACTGTTCACAAACCACAAGACTAAGACACCACACCGTAAATCCCCTGAATGTACACATCTGACATCATTAACAAGAGGACAATACACTCCTTGGACAAATAACACAAGCAGCTATTGTTCCCATATGAACAGTAGCTGCCATTGACGCCAGTGTATGCCAGAAAGCTCTAATTATGAATCTGATTCCTACTTCCCACAGATACTGCCCTACAGCATAATCTGCCATGCTTCAACACACCATATGGTCATCGTAGGGGTGACAAGGAGCAAGCTTGGCATTATATCAACAGATATTGTTATAACCACTAGTGTGAAGAGCATTTAAACTGTTACACATTTCTGCTTGCTGCAAAAGTGTCTGGAAAACAAGATTAGCATAATTTTAAAGCAGCACTTTACTGTAGATTATCATATTCGCTTGATGCTTTAACAATTTATATTCATCTCTTACAATATCAGACATACAATTAGATAGTTGTCATGAGTTATACGGCTACTTAAACACGACTACTAATTAACAGTTTCAATTATCCTTTCATTTCAAAGCATCAAATGTAGACAGAACTCAAGCAATAAAACAAAATGATAATGTGCTGTTTTATATCAGTTGTGCACAAACATGAATTTTCTAATCATTTTAGCAAAAAAGAAAAATATAAACTGTACTATTTATTTTTTAAATACTCGAACACGTTATTAGCAATTTTTGGTGTATACTTTTCCTAAAAACATGACAAATTCATATATTAGCAAAAAACTTTGATTCTGTTATGACTTCACAAACCTGTTTTATATTATAAACTAAATAAATGAAATGGTAAAAAAAAAAATGTAATTGAAAAAATGAATAATTATCTGCAGACTAGATCCCAATTCACCTAAAAGACTGATGTGTTTTTTTTGGTGTGGACTTAAACGTTCCAGTCCATTCATAAACATTGTAATAATCCATTTATCTAAAGTTTTAGTTCACGTAAACACATTGAATGGAGGTAATTTGACATTGTTATTAAAATTCCCCAAGAACCTAATTTTCATCTGTTTCTCAACTTATTATTAAAAACAAAAAACAAAAAACCTGACGTATATTATTAAAAAAAAACCTGACATGTATGCACATGCTCAGTTCACATGTTAATAAACAGCTCACACACAAATTAAATATATCATCTCAATCTTCATTTATGATTGCAGTGAATCACTGGATATTAAAACAGGTTAGTTATAAAATTCTTAAAAAATATTTAAAACTATAAATTGATTATAAATTGAAGAGAGGTCCTGAATTAAAGGGACACTGTACTGTTAAATTGTCTTTACCTTTATGTTTTCAATTACTTTTTATACCAGTTTTTTTAGAACAATTGAAATTTAACATTTTAGTCCTTGGGGTCTATCTATCAAGCTCCGAATGGAGCTTGAGGGCCCGTGTTTCTGGCGAGTCTTCAGACTCGCCAGAAACAGCAGTTATGAAGCAGCGGTCTAAAGACCGCTGCTCCATAACCCTGTCCGCCTGCTCTGAGCAGGTGGACAGACATCGCTGGAATTCAACCCGATCGAGTACGATCGGGTTGATTGACACCCCCTAGCTGGCGGCTGATTGGCCGCGAGTTTTTCCGTTGGGCGGCGTTGCACCAGCAGCTCACAAGAGCTGTTAGTGCAATGCTGAATACGGAGAGCGTATTGCTCTCCGCATTCGGCGATATCTGTCGGACCTGATCCGCACCTGATCCGCACTGTCGGATCAGGTCCGACAGACATTTGAAAAATAGGCCTCCTTATCTCTTCCACCTCTTACTGGCAGTGTAATTTATTTTGCTAGCTATATTTACACAGGTTTTCTTTAAACTATAGAAACTTACAGAAAAAGTATGGATAACACAGGAAAAATCAGCTATTTCAAATGCCAAAATAAAGTAAAAGTAGCTGGAACATAGTTCTGAAAGTCTCTGGTAGAAGGCACTTCTGACCCAGTGAAAAGTAGATGTGGGAATGGACAAGAGTGAGGACTGATGCAGAAAGAGGGTTTCAGGTGTATGTGAAGGAACAGCATACTGCTGTACCATTACATTGTTTGCTAAGATTATTGTTTAAGTCGGTTGTGTATGTTTGACTCTCCCAAATGGCTGGTTGGTATCAAATAAAGGGGCCTACTTCATATCAAGCAAACATTTTATCTTTACAATGTGCTTGCATTAAATAAACACACTGTAGACTTGACCATGAAAATCTACAGTGCGGTATCTTAAAAAAAAAAAAAAAGATTTATAGGGACATAAGTGTTAAAAGAGCATTTTATTATTGCACTATTGCTTGCATATACAAGTTTAACACCTGCAGTATTGCACTAGTGGGACCCAGCAGAAGCCAATGACAACATATGTTTACAGCAATGTACTACTGGGAGCTAGCTGAACACAGACAGTGGACCAATGAAAAAAGACATATGACCATAGCAACCACACACAAACTAGCTCCTAGTAGTGCATTCCTGCTCCTGAGGCTACCTAGGTTTGTTTTATAACAAGGAATATCAAAAGAACAAAGTAAATTTGATAACAGAAGTTAAAGGGACATGAAACCTAATTATTATTAATTTTTTTTCTCATGATTCGGACAGAGCATACAATTTTAAACAACTTTCCAATGTATGTCTATTATCTAATTTGCTTTATTCTCTTGGTATCCTTTGTTGAAAAGTGTATCTAGGAGCTTGGAGCTAGCTGCTGATTGGTGGCATGACATGTATGCCCATTTAATTGGCTTACAAATGTGTTTAGCTAGCTCCAAGGAGTGCATTGCTGCTTCTTCAATAAAAGATTCCAAGAGAATGAAACAACATTGATAACAGAAGTAAATTGGAAAGTTGTTTAAAAAATGTATAATTATCTGAATCATAAAAGAAAAATGTGGGGTTTCATGTCCCTTTAATTGAAAGCTCTTTTAAAAGTCCATTACAGTATCTATTTGAACCATTACATTTTTACTTTCTTGTCCCTTTAAATGTACTGATTGGAGATAACTGTTGTTGAATGTCTATGTCTAATAAATATAAATTAAGACCCTGGCTGCCAGAGAGAAAGTAGTATTTAGCCTAGTGTTGGCTTTCAATGTGAACGTTCTACCGATAGATACAATTAAATGGTCATGTCATAGCACAAAGGTTAACATACAGAACACTACAGATGGTTTCATAAAGGCCTGGCATTCTGATACCTTACCTGTACTACATCTTTCACCAGTGTCTTATCTGTACCAATTTTTGCCCTTTGGAGTCCGCTGACATTTTCGCCGATCCAGGTGATTAAGACAAACTTGATCCTCTTACTCATTGCATCGCCAGCAGTAAATCTAATATAGGCGTACAGCCGAATATCATCTAGAAAAAAAGGAAGAAAGAAGTTTAGTATCAAACCAATAATTCAGTTCTTAAAGGGAAATTTTGCTGTAATGCAGTTACGGTATAAAATCATTTTTTTTTCTATTGGAAAACCCCCAACATATGTTATCATGCAAAGGAGTATTCAAGCACTTATTGCTGCACCAATCCTACAGAATATGCCTCTTATCAACTGTATACATTTACTGATTAGATATTTGAACATTGGAAGACAGGTCTTTGAATTACAATGTAAATGTATTCATTTTTGTATTTATTTTGTACTTGCACCATTTACATGTAAAAAGCAAAAGAAGAGAAAAGCATTTGCAGTGGTTGGAACATTTTCTGCTGTAAAAGGAGAGAATTGCTTTTTTTGGAACCAGTAAAGCTATTACTGATAATCTGGAATAGTGTGGTCAGTGCATTTGCTGATAGATTTTAGAAAGCTAATAAAACAATATTCACAGAATAGATAATCTGTTTAAATTCAGATATAGTCTTAAAAGTGAAGGCTGAGTTATCTATGAAGAATATTTTGTTTTCCCAGAAACATTTCTGGCAAGAGCTCTAATGAACAAGATTTATTGGGTCACTGTAATCCCCAGAAACACAATGCACAAGTCTGTGCTGCAAGTCCTTATAAGTTTGCAAATACAGATTGTTCCATCATGTGTGGGGAAAAAAAACCCTCAAAGGAATGTTAAATAGCTTCAATTTAAGAAAATAAAATACATTGCAAAACATGTTCATTATTTATTTTACCATTTTTCTCTGCGTTCCACTCTCATCAGAGAAGCTAAAGTGTTTCTATCAGTGTTTATGACTTGTTATGCCAGCTGCAGTGTAAAATGTATGAAAAATGTTCATATATTTTTGTACAGTATATGAAATTTTGTCTCTGCTAATTGAAACCATAAACCAATGAAATCGACTGAGCTAGCGAAGAGCATACCGGATTATCTTATCTCTACATTTACACAAAATCCTCCTTATCTTATCTTTCTATACACAGTGAGAGCAATGCTTAGAGAGAAAAATGGTAAATTAACATTTTAGTACCTCTTTGTCCAATTCCCCACTGGGAGCATGTTAATTTTCTAAAACGTTTTGTTTACATAACTTTCCTTTAAATAGTACTCAAGTAGAGAACATGTTAGTATAGGTGGGGATACAACAGTTAAAAACAGAATTTATGCTTACCTGATAAATTACTTTCTCCAACGGTCTGTCCGGTCCACGGTGTCATCCATTACTTGTGGGAATATTCTCTTCCCTAACAGGAAATGGCAAAGAGCACAGCAAAAGCTGTCCATATAGCCCCTCCTCAGGCTCCGCCCCCCAGTCATTCGACCGACGGTTAGGAGAAAAAAAGGAGAAACTATAGGGTGCCGTGGTGACTGTAGTGTATAGAGAAAGACATTTTTCAAACCTGATTAAAAAAACATAATTTATGTAAGAACTTACCTGATAAATTCATTTCTTTCATATTAGCAAGAGTCCATGAGCTAGTGACGTATGGGATATACATTCCTACCAGGAGGGGCAAAGTTTCCCAAACCTCAAAATGCCTATAAATACACCCCTCATCACACCCACAATTCAGTTTAACGAATAGCCAAGAAGTGGGGTGATAAGAAAAAAGTGCGAAAGCATATAAAATAAGGAATTGGAATAATTGTGCTTTATACAAAAATCATAACCACCACAAAAAAGGGCGGGCCTCATGGACTCTTGCTAATATGAAAGAAATGAATTTATCAGGTAAGTTCTTACATAAATTATGTTTTCTTTCATGTAATTAGCAAGAGTCCATGAGCTAGTGACGTATGGGATAATGATTACCCAAGATGTGGATCTTTCCACGCAAGAGTCACTAGAGAGGGAGGGATAAAATAAAGACAGCCAATTCCTGCTGAAAATAATCCACACCCAAAATAAAGTTTAATGAAAAACATAAGCAGAAGATTCAAACTGAAACCGCTGCCTGAAGTACTTTTCTACCAAAAACTGCTTCAGAAGAAGAAAATACATCAAAATGGTAGAATTTAGTAAAAGTATGCAAAGAGGACCAAGTTGCTGCTTTGCAAATCTGATCAATCGAAGCTTCATTCCTAAACGCCCAGGAAGTAGAAACTGACCTAGTAGAATGAGCTGTAATCCTTTGAGGCGGAGTTTTACCCGACTCAACATAGGCAAGATGAATTAAAGATTTCAACCAAGATGCCAAAGAAATGGCAGAAGCTTTCTGGCCTTTTCTAGAACAGGAAAAGATAACAAATAAACTGGAAGTCTTTCGGAAAGACTTAGTAGCTTCAACATAATATTTCAAAGCTCTAACAACATCCAAAGAATGCAACGATTTCTCCTTAGAATTCTTAGGATTAGGACATAATGAAGGAACCACAATTTCTCTACTAATGTTGTTGGAATTCACAACTTTAGGTAAAAATTCAAAAGAAGTTCGCAACACCGCCTTATCCTGATGAAAAATCAGAAAAGGAGACTCACAAGAAAGAGCAGATAATTCAGAGACTCTTCTGGCAGAAGAGATTGCCAAAAGGAACAAAACTTTCCAAGAAAGTAATTTAATGTCCAATGAATGCATAGGTTCAAACGGAGGAGCTTGAAGAGCCCCCAGAACCAAATTCAAACTCCAAGGAGGAGAAATTTTATACGAACCAAAGCTTGTACAAAACAATGAATATCAGGAAGATTAGCAATCTTTCTGTGAAAAAGAACAGAAAGAGCAGAGATTTGTCCTTTCAAAGAACTTGCGGATAAACCTTTATCTAAACCATCCTGAAGAAACTGTAAAATTCTCGGAATTCTAAAAGAATGCCAAGAAAAATGATGAGAAATACACCAAGAAATATAAGTCTTCCAGACTCTATAATATATCTCTCTGGATACAGATTTACGAGCCTGTAACATAGTATTAATCACAGAGTCAGAGAAACCTCTTTGACCAAGAATCAAGCGTTCAATCTCCATACCTTTAAATTTAAGGATTTGAGATCCTGATGGAAAAAAGGACCTTGCGACAGAAGGTCTGGTCGTAGCGGAAGAGTCCACGGATGGCAAGAGGCCATCTGGACAAGATCCGCATACCAAAACCTGTGAGGCCATGCCGGAGCTACCAGCAGAACAAACAAGCATTCCTTCAGAATCTTGGAGATTACTCTTGGAAGAAGAACTAGAGGCGGAAAGATATAGGCAGGATGATACTTCCAAGGAAGTGATAATGCATCCACTGCTTCCGCCTGAGGATCCCGGGATCTGGAAGTTTCTTGTTTAGATGAGACGCCATCAGATCTATTTCTGGAAGCTCCCACATTTGAACAATCTGAAGAAATACCTCTGGGTGAAGAGACCATTCGCCCGGAATCTAGCACAAACTTACTTCACCACCTCCATAGGAGGCAAAGTTTGTAAAACTGAATTGTGGGTGTGGTGAGGGGTGTATTTATAGGCATTTTGAGGTTTGGGAAACTTTGCCCCTCCTGGTAGGAATGTATATCCCATACGTCACTAGCTCATGGACTCTTGCTAATTACATGAAAGAAATCAGGGCGGGCCGTGGACCGGACACACCGTTGGAGAAAGTAATTTATCAGGTAAGCATAAATTATGTTTTCTCCAACATTGGTGTGTCCGGTCCACGGCGTCATCCATTACTTGTGGGAACCAATACCAAAGCTTTAGGACACGGATGAAGGGAGGGAGCAAATCAGGTTACCTAAACGGAAGGCACCACGGCTTGCAAAACCTTTCTCCCATAAATAGCCTCCGCAGAAGCATAAGTATCAAATTTGTAGAATTTGGCAAAAGTGTGCAGAGAAGACCAAGTCGCTGCCTTACATATCTGATCAACAGAAGCCTCGTTCTTGAAGGCCCATGTGGAAGCCACAGCCCTAGTAGAGTGAGCTGTGATTCGTTCAGGAGGCTGCCGTCCGGCAGTCTCATAAGCCAATCGGATAATGCTTTTCAGCCAGAAAGAAAGAGAGGTAGCAGTAGCTTTTTGACCTCTCCTCTTACCAGAGTAAATGACAAACAAAGATGAGGTTTGTCTAAAATCCTTTGTTGCTTCTAAATAGAACTTTAAAGCACGAACTACATCTGAATTGTGTAACAAACGTTCCTTCTTTGAAACTGGATTCGGACACAGAGAAGGAACAACTATTTCCTGGTTAATATTCTTGTTGGAAACAACTTTAGGAAGAAAACCAAGCTTAGTACGCAAAACAACCTTATCTGAATGGAACACCAGATAGGGTGGATCACACTGCAAAGCAGATAATTCAGAAACTCTTCTAGCAGAAGAAATAGCAACCAAAAACAGAACTTTCCAAGATAGTAACTTGATATCTATGGAATGTAAAGGTTCAAACGGAACCCCTTGAAGAACTGAAAGAACTAAATTTAGACTCCAAGGAGGAGTCATGGGTCTGTAAACAGGCTTGATTCTGACCAAAGCCTGTACAAAAGCTTGTACATCTGGCACAGCTGCCAGTCGTTTGTGTAACAAGACAGATAAAGCAGAAATCTGTCCCTTTAGAGAACTCGCTGACAACCCTTTATCCAAAACTTCTTGGAGAAAGGAGAGAATTTTAGGAATTTTAATCTTACTCCAGGAGAATCCCTTGGATTCACACCAACAGATATATTTTTTCCATATTTTATGGTAAATCTTTCTAGTCACAGGTTTTCTGGCTTGAACCAGAGTATCTATCACTGAATTTGAAAACCCACGCTTGGATAAAATCAAGCGTTCAATTTCCAAGCAGTCAGCTGTAGAGAGACTAGATTTGGATGTTCGAATGGACCTTGTACTAGAAGATCCTGTCTCAAAGGTAGCTTCCATGGTGGAGCCGATGACATATTCACCAGGTCTGCATACCAAGTCCTGCGCGGCCACGCAGGAGCTATCAGAATCACCGAGGCCTTCTCCTGTTTGATCCTGGCTACAAGCCTGGGAAGGAGAGGGAACGGTGGAAACGCATAAGCTAGGTTGAACGACCAAGGCGCCACTAATGCATCCACTAGAGTCGCCTTGGGATCCCTGGATCTGGACCCGTAGCAAGGAACCTTGAAGTTCTGATGAGACGCCATCAGATCCATGTCTGGAATGCCCCATAATTGAGTCAACTGGGCAAAAACCTCCGGGTGGAGTTCCCACTCCCCCGGATGGAAAGTCTGACGACTCAGATAATCCGCCTCCCAGTTGTCTACTCCTGGGATGTGAATTGCAGATAGATGGCAGGAGTGATCCTCCGCCCATTTGATAATCTTGGATACCTCTCTCATCGCCAAGGAACTCTTTGTTCCTCCCTGATGGTTGATGTAAGCTACAGTCGTCATGTTGTCTGACTGGAATCTTATGAATCCGGCCTTCGCTAGTTGAGGTCAAGCCTGGAGAGCATTGAATATCGCTCTCAGTTCCAGAATGTTTATCGGGAGAAGAGACTCTTCCCGAGACCATAGACCCTGAGCTTTCAGGGAATCCTAGACCGCGCCCCAGCCTAATAGACTGGCGTCTGTCGTGACAATGACCCACTCTGGTCTGCGGAAACTCATTCCCTGAGACAGGTGATCCTGGGTCAACCACCAACGGAGTGAGTCTCTGGTCATCTGGTCTACTTGAATCTGTGGAGACAAGTCTGCATAGTCCCCATTCCACTGTTTGAGCATGCACAGTTGTAATGGTCTTAGATGAATTCGAGCAAAAGGAACTATGTCCATTGCTGCAACCATCAATCCTACTACTTCCATGCATTGAGCTATGGAAGGCTGCAGAATAGAGTGAAGAACTTGACAAGCGTTTAGAAGCTTTGACTTTCTGACTTCTGTCAGGAAGATCTTCATTTCTAAAGAGTCTATTATTGTTCCCAAAAAGGGAACTCTTGTTGACGGAGACAGGGAAATCTTTTCTACGTTCACCTTCCACCCGTGAGATCTGAGAAAGGCTAGAACAATGTCTGTATGAGCCTTTGCCTTGGAAAGAGATGACGCTTGAATTAGAATGTCGTCTAGATAAGGTGCCACTGCAATGCCCCTCGGTCTTAGAACCGCCAAAAGGGACCCTAGCACCTTTGTGAAAATTCTGGGAGCAGTGGCTAAACCGAACGGAAGAGCCACGAATTGGTAATGTTTGTCCAGAAAGGCGAACCTTAGGAACTGATGATGATCTTTGTGGATAGGAATATGTAGGTACGCATCCTTTAAATCCACGGTAGTCATATATTGACCCTCCTGGATTGTAGGTAAAATTGTTCGAATGGTTTCCATTTTGAACGATGGAACTCTGAGAAATTTGTTTAGAATTTTTAAATCCAGAATTGGTCTGAAAGTTCCCTCTTTTTTGGGAACTACAAACAGGTTTGAGTAAAAGTCCTGACCTTGTTCCACAGTTGGAACTGAGTGTATCACTCCCATCTTTAACAGGTCTTCTACACAATGTAAGAATGCCTGTCTCTTTATTTGGTCTGAAGACAAGCGAGACATGTGGAACCTTCCCCTTGGGGGCAGTTCCTTGAATTCTAGAAGATAACCCTGAGAGACTATTTCTAGGGCCCAGGGATCCGGAACATCTCTTGCCCAAGCCTGAGCAAAGAGAGAGAGTCTGCCCCCTACTAGATCCGGTCCCGGATCGGGGGGCTACCCCTTCATGCTGTCTTGGTAGCAGCAGCAGGCTTCTTGGCCTGTTTACCCTTGGTCCAGCCTTGCATTGGTTTCCAAGCTGGTTTAGCCTGGGAAGCGTTACCCTCTTGTCTAGAGGCTGCAGAGTTAGAAGCCGGTCCGTTCCTGAAATTGCGAAAGGAACGAAAATTGGACTTATTCTTAGCCTTAAAAGGCCTATCCTGTGGGAGGGCATGGCCCTTACCCCCAGTGATGTCTGAAATAATTTCTTTCAATTCTGACCCAAAAAGGGTCTTACCTTTGAAAGGGATATTAAGCAATTTTGTCTTGGAAGATACATCCGCCGACCAAGACTTTAGCCAGAGCGCTCTGCACGCCACAATTGCAAACCCTGAATTTTTCGCCGCTAATCTCGCTAATTGCAAAGCGGCATCTAAAATAAAGGAATTAGCTAATTTAAGTGCGTGAATTCTGTCCATGACTTCCTCATATGGAGTCTCCATATTAAGCGACTTTTCTAGTTCATCGAACCAGAAACACGCCGCCGTAGTGACAGGAATAATGCACGAAATTGGTTGGAGGAGGTAACCTTGCTGAACAAAAATCTTTTTAAGCAAACCCTCCAATTTTTTATCCATAGGATCTTTGAAAGCACAATTGTCCTCAATGGGAATAGTCGTGCGTTTGGCTAGGGTAGAAACTGCCCCTTCAAGCTTAGGGACCGTTTGCCATGTGTCCTTCCTTGGGTCGACCATGGGGAACAATTTCTTAAATATAGGAGGAGGGACAAAGGGTATGCCTGGTTTCTCCCACTCCTTATTCACTATGTCCGCCACCCTTTTAGGGATCGGAAAGGCATCAGGGTGCACCGGGACCTCTAAGAATTTGTCCATCTTGCACAATTTTTCTGGAATGACCAAAGAGTCACAATCATCCAGAGTAGATAGCACCTCCTTAAGTAAAGCGCGGAGATGCTCTAACTTAAATTTAAATGTCACAACATCAGGTTCTGCCTGTTGAGAAATTCTTCCTGAATCTGAAAGTTCTCCCTACGACAAACCCTCCCTCACTGCCACTTCTGACTGGTGTGAGGGAATGACAGATAAACTATTGTCAGCGCCTTCTTGCTCCACTGTATTTAAAACTGAGCAATCACGCTTTCTCTGAAATGCTGGCATTTTGGATAAAATATTAGCTATGGAATTATCCATTACTGCCGTTTATTTTTGCATAGTAACAAGCATTGGTGCGCTAGATGTACTAGGGGTCGCCTGCGCGGGCATAACTGGTGTTGACACAGAAGGAGAGGATGAGGAACTATTCCCACTACCTTCATTTGAGGAATCATCTTGGGCAACCTTATTAAATGTGACAGCACTGTCCTTACTTTGTCTGGACGCCATGGCACAATTATCACATACATTTGAAGGGGGGACCACTTTGGCCTCCATACATACAGAACATGTTCTATCTGAAGGTACAGACATGTTAGACAGGCTTAAACAGGCTAATAATGCAAAAAAAAACGTTTTAAAACAAAACCGTTAATGTCTCTTTAAATTTTAAACAGAGCACACTTTATTTCTGAATGCGTGAAAAACTATGAAGGAAATATCCAATATTTACCAAATTTTCACCACAGTGTCTTAATGCTTTAAAGGTATTGCACCCCAATTTTCAAGCTTAACCCCTTAAATGAGGAAACCGGAGCCGTTTAATCAAATAACAATTTTTAACCCCACTACAGTCCCAGCCACAGCGTTTGCTGCAACTTCACCTGCCCTTAGGAGTCATACGATACCAAATTAAGCCTTCCAGGAACGTTTTCAATGATCACCAGACCCTCTCACATGCAGCTGCATGCACTGCATCCAAAAGAAACTGCGCAGTTATGGCGTGAAAATGAGGCTCTGCCTACTATAGTGAAAGGCCCTTCCTGACTGGAAAGGTGTCTAAACAACTGCCTGGCGCTTAAAAACGTTCCCCCACAATAAAAGTTTTATAAATCACCTCAGATTTCATAAAAAACATAAATAAATCAATCGATTTAGCCCAAAAGAGTGTCAACCAGTGTATAGCCCATAAAAAGCCTTCATTCTGTTAAGAGTCTAAGAAAATGGCTTACCGATCCCCAAGAGGGAAAATGACAGCCTTCTAGCAATACACAGTCTTGTTAGAAATTAGATTAGTCATACCTTGAGCAGAAAATTCTGCTAACTGTTCCCCCCAACTGAAGTTCTCTGGGCTCAACAGTCCTGCGTGGGAACAGCAATTGATTTTAGTTACTGCTGCTAAAATCATACTCCTCTTTTAAACAGAACTCTTCATCTCTTTCTGTTTTAGAGTAAATAGTACAACCGGTACTATTTTAAAATAACAAACTCTTGATAGTAGAATAAAAAACTACAACTAAACACCACATACTCTTCACCATCTCCGTGGAGATGCTACTTGTTCAGAGCGGCAAAGAGAATGACTGGGGGGCGGAGCCTGAGGAGGGGCTATATGGACAGCTTTTGCTGTGCTCTTTGCCATTTCCTGTTAGGGAAGAGAATATTCCCACAAGTAGACCGGACTGGACACACCAATGTTGGAGAAACAATCTATTTCAAATGACAAAATGAAGATAAAGGAGCTACTTGTAAACAATTTAATACAAACCAGCAGGTAAAACGGATCTTTGGGAATGTATTAAAAGGGAAGAAAAATCACAGTACACTTTCCATTTAAAGGGAGATTAAAACCTTGAAATTTCACTATAAAATGCTTCATTAGGAGTAATACATTGCAAGATACTTCATTATTTATTCTGCCCCTTTTTCTGTAATGTAAATGAATATTGTGGGCTTTTCAATACCTTTGTAAGTGCAGAACAAATACCTTTGTAAGTGCAGAATCCAGACATAACAGTCATTGGCTGCACACTCTACTGACTAATTTATAGCCGTCTCTAACTGGCTTCATCAGAGAATAAAACCTAGGTTACAACATAGTGGCACCCTTTGCTCAGTCAACACTAAGACGTTACACTTTTTTCCCATACTTTAACAAATGCATGGAAATAAAGCATGTCATTTTTCTACTATGATGGTCCTTTAAGCTTGCTAACCATGCAACATTCTTCACAGCGATTGGATAGTTTAGAGCCCAAGCTCATTTACATCTGTCCCTATATGGTCACAACATAGGTGACATAGGTGACCAGGAACATGGTTCCCACAAAGCTTTTCAAGGGTTGTATCCCTAAATAGATTTTCAAAACCTTTGAAATTGTGTTACCGAAATTAAATATTTGAAAACATTTTTGCAATGTACTGATTGATTGGTAATCTCTGCATATATAAAATTAATTTAATATCCTCAAATCTTAATGGTAATTTTAAAAATACTGATCACTAATAATCCTACTGAAAGTAACATATTTATATAGTAATGTTTTATTCCATTTTATTTTTGTGTTTTTACTAATATGTTATTCACTGAATTTGAGAAGTTATTATAAAAATGTTTTTAGTTAGTACTGGAAAGATGGAATCATCCAACTTAATCACTGATCTTGGGTTGGACTAAATAAAACCACAGCTGTGGGGATTACCACACATCGTTCAGCCAAACTGTCTTAAGAGACTATCAGAACTGTGTGCCAGCGGCCTCTTGCTGTGCAAAGCAGCTTTAATATAACAATATACAAAAATGTTTTCACGTTAAAATGGGGCAAATGCTTAACTGGGTTCCTTTCCCTAATAAAAACAATACATTCTAATAATGAGTAATAAATGAAGTTTGACTTTGAATATTTTCAAAATAAAGCTGAGAAAATTTTGAGTTTCCTTCTACACTGAGGCCCTGGATTAAAATCAAAGAAGCAAGTGGCTTGGGTTCAGGCTAAGGTGATGACCTAGTAGAAAGTTCCATACAGTCAAAAGCTGCTTGTTACATAATTCCTTTATATTTAAAGGGACATGAAACCCAACATTTTTTATTTTCATGATTCAGCATATATCAGTGTTGTGGAATCTGTTGGCGCTCTACAAATACCTGATAATAATAATTATACAGGATTTAGCAAGGGGTCACAATATAAAGTTAGTGGGTAGCAGCTTCAGGAGAAATTTAAGGAAGCATTTTTTTACAGAAAGGGTGGTGGATTCATGGAATTAAACTTCCATTTTAGATGTAAACACAAAGGCCCATATTTATCAAGTTCTGTCAGACCTGATCCGTCAGTGAGGATCAGGTCCGACAGACCTCGCTGAATATAGCGAGCAATACGCTCGCCATATTCAGCATTGCACCAGCAGCTCACAAGAACTGCTGGTGAAACGCCGCCCCCTGCTGACTCGCGGCCAATAGGCCGCCAGCAGGGGGTGTCAATCAACCCACTCGTATTTGATCGGGTTGATTTCCGGCGATGTCTGTCCGCCAGCTCAGAGCAGGCGGACAGGTTATGGAGCAGTGGTCTCTGTGACCGCTGCTTCATAACTGCTGTTTCTGGCGAGCCTGCAGGCTCGCCAGAAACACGGGGCATCAAGCTCCATTCGGAGCTTGATAAATATGCCCCAAAGACTGTAAAGGAATTCAAAAATGCCTGGGACGTGCATAAGGCTATCCTAAGGGAAAACTAACATGTAATATGGGTAGACTTGATGGGCCTTTTTTGCTCTTATCTACCGTCAAATTCTATGTTACTATGTTACAGTTTTTACTTTTATTATCAAATTAATTTTGTTCTCCTGCTATCCTTAGTTCAAAAACAAGTAAGTAGGCTCAGGAGTGTGCATGTATCTTTAGCACTATATGGCACACCATAAGAACAAAGCACATTTTATAATAAAAATAAATGGTAAGCTATGTTTTAAAATTGTATACTCTGTCTAAATCATGAAATAAAAAGTTTGGGTTTAATATCCCTTTAATGAACTTCACTATTGTTACAAAATAGGGTGGGGAAGTTATACCGAATGGGTAACCACACTTTCGTCTAGATTATGGCGTTAGCCGCAAAAAGGTGAGCGTAGAGCAGAATTTAGCTCCACATCTCACCTCAATACCAGCGCTGCTTAAGTCAGCGGTGAGCTGGCTAAACGTGCTTGTGCGCGATTTCCCCATAGGAAACAATGGGGCTGAGCTGGCTGAAAAAAAAAAAAAAAGCAGCGTTCAGCTCCTAAAGCAGCCCCATTGTTTCCTATGGGGAAATTAATTTTATGTCTGCACCTAACACCCTAACATGAACCCTGAGTCTAAACAACCCCTAATATTACACTTATTAAACCCTAATCTGCCCCCCCCCCCGCTATCGCTGACACCTACATTATATTATTAACCCATAATCTGCTGCTCCGGACACCGCCGCCACCTACATTATACTTATGAACCCCTAATCTACTGCCTCCAACATCGCCGCCACCTACAATTATATTATTAACCCCTAATCTGCCCCCCCAATGTCGTTGCAACTATATTAAATGTATTAACCCCTAATATGCCGTTGCCAACGTCACCACCACTATTATAAATGTATTAACCCCTAAACCTAAGTCTAACCCTAACCCTCCCTAACTTAAATATAATTTAAATACATCTAAATAAATTTACTAAAATTAAATAAATTATTCCTATTTAAAACTAAATACTTACCGATAAAATAAACCTTAAGCTAGCTACAATATAACTAATAATTACATTGTAGCTAGCTTAGGATTTATATTTATTTTACAGGCAACTTTGTATTTATTTTAACTAGGTACAATAGTTATTAAATAGTTATTAACTATTTAATAACTTCCTAGTTAAAATAAGTACAAAAGTACCTGTAAAATAAACCCTAACCTAAGTTACAATTACACCTAACACTACACTATAATTAAACTAATTACCTAAACTACATACAATTAATTACAATTAAATTAAATAAACTAAATAAAAAAAAAAGAATTACAAGAATTTTAAACTAATTACACCTAATCTAATCCCCCTAATAAAATAAAAAAGCCCTCCAAAATAATAAAATTCCCTACCCTATACTAAATTACAAATAGCCCTTAAAAGGGCCTTTTGCGGGGCATTGCCCCAAAGTAATCAGCTCTTTCAACTGTAAAAAAAATACAATACCCCCCCAACATTAAAACCCACCACCCACACACCCAACCCTACTCTAAAACCCACCCTATCCCCCCTTAAAAAACCTAACACTACCCCCCTGAAGATCTCCCTACCTTGAGCCGTCTTCACCCAGCCGGGCACAAGTGGACCTCCAGAGGGGCAGAAGTATTCATCCGATCCGGGCAGAAGAGGTCCTCCAAGCGGCAGAAGTCTTCATCCAGGCGGCATCTTCTATCTTCATCCATCCGGAGTGGAGCGGGTCCATCTTCAATCCAGCCGACGCAGAGCCATCCTCTTCAAACAAAGTCCAAGCGAAGAATGAAGGTTCCTTTAAATGACGTCATCCAAGATGGCGTCCCTTGAATTCCGATTGGCTGATAGGATTCTATCAGACAATCAGTATTAAGGTAGGAAAAATCCTTTTGGCTGATCCAATCAGCCAATAGGATTGAGCTTGCATTCTATTGGCTGATTGGAACAGCCAATAGAATGCGAGCTCAATCCTATTGGCTGATCCAATCAGCCAATAGGATTGAACTTCAATCCTATTGGCTGATTGGATCAGCCAATAGGATTTTTCTTACCTTAATTCCGATTGGTTGATAGAATCCTATCAGCCAATTGGAATTCAAGGGACGCCATCTTGGATGACGTCATTTAAAGGAACCTTCATTCTGCGCTTGGACTTCGTTTGAAGAGGATGGCTCCGCGTCGGCTGGATTGAAGATGGACCCGCTCCTCTCCGGATGGATGAAGATAGAAGATGCCGCCTGGATGAAGACTTCTGCCGCTTGGAGGAACTCTTCTGCCCGGATCGGATGAAGACTTCTGCCCCTCTGGAGGTCCACTTGTGCCCGGCTGGGTGAAGACGGCTCAAGGTAGGGAGATCTTCAGGGGGGTAGTGTTAGGTTTTTTAAGGGGGGGTTGTGTGGGTTTTAGAGTAGGGCTGGGTATGTGGGTGGTGGGTTTTAATGTTGGGGTATTGTATTTTTTTTTACAGGTGAAAGAGCTGATTACTTTGGGCAATGCCCCGCAAAAGGCCCTTTTAAGGGCTATTTGTAATTTAGTATAGGGTAGGGAATTTTATTATTTTGGGGGCTTTTTATTTTATTAGGGGGATTAGATTAGGTGTAATTAGTTTAAAATTATTGTAATTCTTTTTTTTTGTAATTTAGTTTATTTAATTTAATTGTAATTAATTAGGTGTAATTGTAACTTAGGTTAGGGTTTATTTTACAGGTACATTTGTACTTATTTTAACTAGGAAGTTATTAAATAGTTTATAACTATTTAATAACTATTCTACCTAGTTAAAATAAATACAAAGTAGCCTGTAAAATTGGATCATTCAATAGGATTGAGCTTGCATTCTATTGGCTGTTCCAATCAGCCAATAGAATGCGAGTACAATCCTATTGGCTGATTGGATCAGCCAAAAGGATTTTTCCTACCTTAATTCCGATTGGCTGATAGAATCCTATTAGCCAATCAGAATTCAAGGGACGCCATCTTGGATGACGTCATTTAAAAGGAACCTTCATTCTTCGCTTGGACTTCGTTTGAAGAGGATGGCTCCGCGTCGGCTGGATTGAAGATGGACCCGCTCCGCTCTGGATGAAGATAGAAGATGCCACCTGGATGAAGACTTCTGCCACTTGGAGGACCTCTTCTGCCCGGATCGGATGAAGACTTCTGCCCCTCTGGAGGTCCACTTGTGCCGGGCTGGGTGAAGACGGCTCAAGGTAGGGAGATCTTCAGGGGGGTAGTGTTAGGTTTTCTAAGGGGGGATTGGGTGGGTTTTAGAGTAGGGTTGGGTGTGTGGGTGGTGGGTTTTAATGTTGGGGGGGGGGAATTGTATTTTATTTACAGGTGAAAGAGCTGATTACTTTGGGGCAATGCCCCGCAAAAGGCCCTTTTAAGGGCTATTTGTAATTTAGTATAGGGTAGGGAATTTTATTATTTTGGGGGGCTTTTTTATTTTTTTAGGGGGATTAGAGTAGGTGTAATTAGTTTAAAAAAATTGTAATTATTTTTTTATTTTCTGTAATTTAGTGTTTGTTGTTTTTCGTACTTTGGTTTATTTAATTTAATTGTAATTAATTGTAGGTAGTTTAGGTAATTTATGTAATGATAGTGTAGTGTTAGGTGTAATTGTAACTTAGGATTTATTAACTATTGTACCTAGTTAAAATAAATACAAAGTTGCCTGTAAAATAAATATAAACCCTAAGCTAGATACAATGTAACTATTAGTTATATTGTAGTTATCTTAGGGTTTATTTTATAGGTAAGTATTTAGTTTTAAATAGGATTCATTTATTTAATTGTAGTAATTTTATTTAGATTATTTTAAATTATATTTAAATTAGGGGTGTTAGGGTTAGGTTTAGACTTAGGTTTAGGGGTGGCAGATTAAGGGGGTGGCAGATTAGGGGTTAATAAATGTAGGTAGGTGTCGGCGATGTTAGGGACGGCAGATTAGGGGTTAATAAAATTTAACTAGTGTTTGCGAGGCGGGAGTGCGGCAGTTTAGGGGTTAATATATTTATGAAAGTGGCGGCGATGTCCGGTCGGCAGATTAGGGGTTAAAAAATGTATTTAAGTGTTTCCGATGTGGGGGGGGGGGGCTCGGTTTAGGGGTTAATAGGTAGTTTATGGGTGTTAGTGTACTTTTTAGCACTTTAGTTAAGAGTTTTATGTTACGCGTTAGCCCAGGACCAGTCAACACAGTAGATTTGCATAATCAACAAATGCAAGATAACAAGACAATGCAATAGCACTTAGTCTGAACTTCAAATGAGTAGTAGATTTTTTTTCTGACAATTTTAAAAGTTATGTCATTTTTCACTCCCCCTGTACCATGTGACAGCCATCAGCCATTCATAAATGCAAACACACTTATTCTTGCACATGCTCAGTAGGAGCTGGTGTCTCAAAAAGTTTAAATATAAAAAGACTGTGCACATTTTGTTAATGGAAGTAATTTGGAAAGTTGTTTAAAATGTCATGCCCTATCTGAATAATGAAAGTTTAATTTTGATTGAGTGTCCCTTTAACTACTGACTTTTAAATGCGGTAGAAATCTTGACAGGAGAGGGTCTACCGCTCACATCTTCCAAGACTCATAATACCAGCGTTAGGTAAATCCCATTGAAAAGATAGGATACGCAATTGACGTAAGGGGATTTGCGGTATGCTCGAGTCGCGGAAAAGTGAGCGGTACACCTGTACCTGCCAGACTCGTAATACCAGCGGGTGTTAAAAAGCAGCATTGGGACCTCTCAACGCTGCTTTTTAACCCCAACGCAAGACTCGTAATCCAGCAGTTTTTGTAACAAAGTGTAAACCACTTTCCAGTATGAGCATGCATCAATGGCTGAGAGACTCAGCTCACACCAAGCCCTTACAGATGCACTGAACAGTAACAACACAGTGTTCTTACAGAGGCCAGGGGTAAGAGAGAAATTACACTAAACTTAGTAGCTGAACTCTCTCTATTACATTTATCAGCTTCTAGAAAATCAACAATAACTCAGTACTAGAAAGTAACTAAGTTTGTAAATTCAAATATCAAAGAAAGACATACATTTGTATAAGTTTAGTCTCGCTTTCCAGATGAATGCAGCTTGCATAAATTACTTAATGCAAATCATTTGATAGCAGAGGTATCAATGGTAAAGGTAAACTTAGTCAGACAGTCCAGGTCAAAGCCTCACAAGGAAAAGCAGCACAAAGGCATTTAACAAACGCAGAGTCCACAAAAAAAGTCAATCACAAATAAGCCAAAGTCGAATACCAAGTCAGTCACAAACAAGGGGTTAATGCAAAAGCCTAGTCAGGGAGAGCAGAAGTCATGTCCAAGAAGTAATTGCCAGAGAAAGAGGTTCGGTAACTCAATAAACAAGCAACCACATGCTACACAGAGCTAATATGGACTACTGCAATTAAGGTACAAAAGATCTTCTAGGCCTGCTTAAAGGTACAGTACGCTTAACAAAAAAGCAGGAACTTTTTGGACATACACTTATCATGACTCTATAACTTTATTTAATCCTAGAGTCATGGTAAAAACAGCGAGCAGACATGTATTCCAAGACGTACTATGTTTCATTCAAGCACAATAGGCAACGGTGTTCAATGACTTGTTCTATCTCTGAATTAGAAATTACTTATTGGTACATTGATAATAAAGGGGCATTAAACTCAAAATTTAACCATGCAATTGTGGCGCTGAGTAGGACACAGCACTTATTGGCTAAAATGCAATTCAATAGATAATAAATAAATAACCATGTGCTGTCAGAAGAGGCTTTGATACAAGGTAATCACAGAGATAAAAATTATATAAATATAACCATGTTGGCTGTGCAAAACTGGGGAATTGGTAATAAAGGGATTATCTATCTTTTTTAAACAATAACAATTTTGGAGTAGACTGTGGTTGCTAAAAAGTTAGAAGTCAAAAAATGTAAAAAAATGCAGTGCGGTTTTTACATGGAATAATCTTTACAGCAGAAGTAAAAAAAGTAATTTAAGCATGCTTTAGATAGGCATAAGGCTCGGTTTGAGGTTTTGAAACAGGCAGGAAATTAACACACAAGTTATGTGGCCATCAAGTGCTAATCTGTCATAAAATGTGATACATTTATATAAAGCACAGGTCAAATAAATGTTTACAAAGGCAATAAGCCAAGTTTCACTCTTGCCTTATGTGTAAGAATAAAAAGAATCCGCTTTTGCCCCTTGCCCTTTTGAAGCTGTTCTGTATTGTTCATCATATACAATATAATGACAATTTCTTATTATACTGACTCATTAACATTTAACAGAAAGGGCTAAAATTGCTGTTCGAGAGTTCATATCACAGCTGGACTGAGCATGTTTTCCAATACATAAGAACTAAACCAGTAGTTAATATAATAGTGCATAATTCGGGAAATGCGGATAGAGGGGCTGAAGTTCAGGTGGAGGGAGGTTATTTAGATGCAGAAGCAGGGTTTTTAGGCCTTAGGATAACAAATAGATGACCCAGGCTGGGGTGAAATAATGTATTTTGGAACAGAAATATTTGTTTCAATCAGTAATTTACAAGCTGGGCTATGGAGGGGCTAATTGGATTGTGGATCAGAGGTCCCAATCCAGGATTCATGAGACCTCTGCATCCGTACTAGGAGACATCACCCGGTAATGTGAATGGATATGCAAGTAAAGACTTAACTGTTCTTAGCAGCTAGTTCTTTTTCTAAATACAGGAGATTGTAGATAAATTCATCACCATTGGCTGAAATTGCTGCTTTCAGGTTCTATGTTGATAATAAAAGTTGCAGTTGTATACATGTTCCGTTTACAGCTCCTGAAAAAGCGGCAGTGTTATCACAGCTTGGCAGAACGGCTTATGTTGTGCTGGGAAATGCTTTCAACGGTTACTCAGCAGGAAAAAAAAAAAGTTGACTTAAGCAAATATTGGACAGCTTAAACTTCCTGATACAAAGTTTAATGCAGTTGTACTTAGGTATTTTATAGAGGAAATGTGAAACAACAAAAGACAATGTCTTATGTCTAGGGCACTTAACACAAGAGGATAAAGGGGAATGATGAAAGGAAAGCACGAAAAAGAGGTTAAACAGGGACAGGAAGACATCTGGCACAATAAGTTTGTATCCACACAAGACAGATTTAGATTGTTAGCAGTATAACCTGCTTTGTTGACTGTAATGACAAAACATTAAAGGGACAGTCTGCACCTTAGTCATCTTACAGTCTTACTTTTGATTGCAAATATCCTCCTGCACTCCTTTCTATATCATGCAGCTGTAACAGTAAAACAGCTATTTTAAAATTACTATTGTTTCTGGTCACATTGAAATGGCTGTCAAGCTCCACCCACTGATGACATTACAATCTGGGCTGCATTAAAGGCTTCACTGGTTACTTAAAGGGGCATAATACTCATATGCTAAATCACTTGAAACCGATGCAGTATAACTGTAAAAAGCTGACAGGAAAATATCACCTGAGCATCTCCATACCCCCCAACTGTCCCGATTTTCGCGGGACAGTCCCGATTTTAGGGGTCTGTCCCCCTGTCCCGGGTTGCTAGCCATCTGTCCCGATTTGCCCCAGGCATTAAATTTTTTTTTATTTTTTTTTTAAATTCTGTTGGGCCCATACTCAGAAGCAGCTGGCTTTGCTCTCACAGGGTTAGATACCTGTTAGATTCCCTGTGGAAAAGGAATGGTATGTGGGTTAAGCAGGAGTAAGAAGGCTGTATACACTCTAACCACGGGTAATGGTGACCTCTCTAACCTACCTCTGGTAATGATGATATCTAACCCCTGGTGATAATACTAGCATGCCTTCAGTTTTATATAATGAGCAGTGCTAATACCAGGGTAACGAACAGTGGCAGCCTCAGACTGCCAGCTAATGTGCTTGAAACCCCAGGACCCCATACAATGAATTATAGATACCCATATATGATGTAGTGTGTGTGTCTATCTGTATCCATAACTCTGTGTGTGTATCTGTATGTATAAGTTTATGCTATGTAGTGTGTGTGTGTGTGTGTCTGCATGTATAAATGTAAGCTATGTAGTGTGTGTATGTGTATCTGCATGTATAAGTGTATACAATGTAGTGTCTGTGTATCTGCCTGTATAAGTGTATGCTATGTAGTGTGTGTGTGTGTATCTTCATGTGTAAGTGTATGCTATGTAGTGTGTGTGTATCTGCATGTATAAGTGTATGCTATGTAGTGTGTGTGTATCTGCATGTATTAGTGTATGCTATGTAGTGTGTGTGTATCTTCATGTGTAAGTGTATGCTATGTAGTGTGTGTATCTTCATGTGTAAGTGTATGCTATGTAGTGTGTGTGTATCTGCATGTATAAGTGTATGCTATGTAGTGTGTGTGTATCTGCATGTATTAGTGTATGCTATGTAGTGTGTGTGTATCTTCATGTGTAAGTGTATGCTATGTAGTGTGTGTATCTTCATGTGTAAGTGTATGCTATGTAGTGTGTGTGTATCTGCATGTATAAGTGTATGCTATGTAGTGTGTGTGTATCTGCATGTATTAGTGTATGCTATGTAGTGTGTGTCTATCTGCATGTGTAAGTGTTTGCTATGTAGTGTTTGTATATTCATGTGTAAGTGTATGCTATGTAGTGTGTGTGTATCTGCATGTATAAGTGTATGCTATGTAGTGTGTGTGTATCTGCATGTATTAGTGTATGCTATGTAGTGTGTGTGTATCTTCATGTGTAAGTGTATGCTATATAGTGTGTGTATCTTCATGTGTAAGTGTATGCTATGTAGTGTGTGTGTACCTGCATGTATAAGTGTATGCTATGTAGTGTGTGTGTATCTGCATGTATAAGTGTATGCTATGTAGTGTGTGTGTATCTGCATGTATTAGTGTATGCTATGTAGTGTGTGTGTGTATCTTCATGTGTAAGTGTATGCTATGTAGTGTGTGTGTGTATCTTCATGTGTAAGTGTATGCTATGTAGTATGTGTGTATCTGCATGTATTAGTGTATGCTATGTAGTGTGTGTATCTGCATGTATTAGTGTATGCTATGTAGTGTGTGTGTATCTGCATGTGTAAGTGTATGCTATGCAGTGTGCTACTGTGCATTTTTGCTGACTTTAAAGGCCAGAATTTAGAATATTAATGGGGAATGCAGAGAGCAGTTTTAAAGAATTTATTATTAAATGTCCAATTAAGATAAAAATATTTAGCAATGTCTTTGCATACAATAATTAAATACATAGCTCACATAGACATACCAGTGGTTGGAGCTTGTGTTTGATTTGCTGCCTAAGTGTATTAAAATTTTTGGCCGCGGGGTGGGGGGGGGGGGGGTGGGTTGTCCCTCTTTTGAATTTTGAAATGTTGGGAGGTATGCATCTCTATTTAAAAAAAGAAGATATTTTACCTCACAATTTCCTCAGCTCAGCAGAGTAAGTTCTGTGTAAAAAGTTATACTCAGCTGCTACCAGCTGCAGGTAAAAAAAATATAAAAAAAAAAATGAAGAAATGAACAGCAGCCAATCAGCATCAGCAGTGCTGAGGTCATGAACTCTTTTACTGTGATCTCATGAGATTTGCCTTAACTCTCATGAGATTGCATTGTAAACTTCTTTACACTGAATAGGGAAATAACATGAGAGTGCACGAGGCTCATCCCTTCGGCTGTCCCGGGACAGACGTACTGATATGCTGCTTAGAAATCATTTACAATGGAATGTGGCTACTGAGGAACTTTTGAGGTAAAATATCTTTCTTTTTTACATAGAGATGTTCAGGTGATATTTTCTAGTCAGCTTTTTTACAGCTACAGGGAGTGCAGAATTATTAGGCAAGTTGTATTTTTGAGGATTAATTTTATTATTGAACAACAACCATATTCTCAATGAACCAAAAAAACTAATTAATATCAAAGCTGAATAGTTTTGGAAGTAGTTTTTAGTTTGTTTTTAGTTAAGCTATTTTAGGGGGATATCTGTGTGTGCAGGTGACTATTACTGTGCATAATTATTAGGCAACTTAACAAAAAACAAATATATACCCATTTCAATTATTTATTTTTACCAGTGAAACCAATATAACATCTCAACATTCACAAATATACATTTCTGACATTCAAAAACAAAACAAAAACAAATCAGTGAACAATATATCCACCTTTCTTTGCAAGGACACTCAAAAGCCTGCCATCCATGGATTCTGTCAGTGTTTTGATCTGTTCACCATCAACATTGCGTGCAGCAGCAACCACAGCCTCCCAGACACTGTTCAGAGAGGTGTACTGTTTTCCCTCCTTGTAAATCTCACATTTGATGATGGACCACAGGTTCTCAATGGGGTTCAGATCAGGTAAACAAGGAGGCCATGTCATTAGATTTTCTTCTTTTATACCCTTTCTTGCCAGCCACGCTGTGGAGTACTTGGACGCGTGTGATGGAGCATTGTCCTGCATGAAAATCATGTTTTTCTTGAAGGATGCAGACTTCTTCCTGTACCACTGCTTGAAGAAGGTGTCTTCCAGAAAATGGCAGTAGGACTGGGAGTTGAGCTTGACTCCATCCTCAACCCGAAAAGGCCCCACAAGCTCATCTTTGATGATACCAGCCCAAGCCAGTACTCCACCTCCACCTTGCTGGCGTCTGAGTCGGACTGGAGCTCTCTGCCCTTTACCAATACAGCCACGGGCCCATACATCTGGCCCATCAAGACTCACTCTCATTTCATCAGTCTATAAAACCTTAGAAAAATCAGTCTTGAGATATTTCTTGGCCCAGTCTTGACGTTTCAGCTTGTGTGTCTTGTTCAGTGGTGGTCGTCTTTCAGCCTTTCTTACCTTGGCCATGTCTCTGAGTATTGCACACCTTGTGCTTTTGGGCACACCAGTGATGTTGCAGCTCTGAAATATGGCCAAACTGGTGGCAAGTGGCATCTTGGCAGCTGCACGCTTGACTTTTCTCAGTTCATGGGCAGTTATTTTGCGCCTTGGTTTTTCCACACGCTTCTTGCGACCCTGTTGACTATTTTGAATGAAACGCTTAATTGTTCGATGATCACGCTTCAGAAGCTTTGCAATTTTAAGAGTGCTGCATCCCTCTGCAAGATATCTCACTATTTTTGACTTTTCTGAGCCTGTCAAGTTTTTTTTTGGACCCATTTTGCCAAAGGAAAGGAAGTTGCCTAATAATTATGCACACCTGATATAGGGTGTTGATGTCATTAGACCACACCCCTTCTCATTACAGAGATGCACATCACCTAATATGCTTAATTGGTAGTAGGCTTTCGAGCCTATACAGCTTGGAGTAAGACAACATGCATAAAGAGGATGATGTGGTCAAAATACTCATTTGCCTAATAATTCTGCACTCCCTGTATACTGCATCACTTTCAAGTGTTTAAACATTTGGGTAATATGGCTCTTTAAGACTCACTAATTCGATTCAACGTACTGTCAATGCTGGTTACATAAGACTCACTAATTCGATTCAACATACTGCCTAGATGCAGCTCAGATTGCAATGTCATCAGTGGGCAGAGCATGGCAGCCATTTTAAAGTGACCAGAAACAATAGTAATTTTAAAATAACATTTTTACTGTTAATGCTGCATGATATAGAAAATGGTGCAGGAGGATATTTGCAGCTTAAAGGGACAGTATACACCAATTTCACATAACTGCATGTAATAGACACTACTATAAAGAATAATATGCACAGATACTGATATAAAAATCCAGTATAAAACCGTTTAAAAACTTACTTAAAAGCTTCCAGTTTAGCTCTGTTTAAAAGGTTACTGGAACACCCACTGCAAGTGGGAAATATCAGACACTTCGCCCCCCTCCTCCTTACTTTGCATATGAAAAGACCCTTTACACAAACAGAAGCAAGCTGGAGTAGGTATACATTGGTATTCTCCTAAAACTTTGGGGCTTGGTTAGGAGTCTGAAAATCAGAGCAATGTTATTTAAAACCAAGCAAAACTATCCATTTAAAAAGAAACAAAAAAACTTTATGGACTATATAAATAGATCATGTACAAAACATTTATGCAAAGAAAAAAACTAGTGTATAATGTCCCTTTAATCCAAAAGTAAGACTTTAAGATGACTAAAATGTAGACTGTCCCTTTAATTAAAGGGATATTAAACACAATTTTTTTCTTTCATGACTCAGTTAGCTCACACAATTTTAAACAGCGTTCCAATTTACTTCTATTATCAAATGTGCTTCATTCTGTTGGTATTCTTTGTTGAAGGAGTAGCAATGTGCTAATATGATATAGCTTAAGACATTGCGGCAGCCAATGACAAGAGACATATAAGTTCAATCACCAATCAGCAGCTAGCTCCCAGTAGTGCACTGCTGCTCCTAAGCCTACCTAGTATATCAAGAGAACAATGCACATTAGATAACATAAGTACATTGGAAACTTTTTATTTAAATCATAAAAGTCTATTTTTGAACTTACTGTCCCATTAAGAGGTTGTACCAGAGGATAGTTTAATAAGTTTAAAAATCTCTAGTTAATAATTTGCAGCAGATAAATCCTGATGTGAACAATGTAGTAATTATGTTATTATTGGTAAAATATGCAATTAAATGCAGCATTTAATCTTAAAGGTAGAGCTATAATCTACATGAAACTTCTTTACCTCTGTAAAACTGATTTTTCAAATGCTTATGCATCTGGATAGGAATATAATGTGACATTTCAGCTGGAACTGGTATTCACTGCAAACGCTGACCGCTTTTCAGAGCTCAATACAACAAACTTTATTTGGTCAAACAGCTGCACAGATTGCAATTTGTGTTTAGAGATATTTAACATCCTAATTTGTGTTGACAAAGCAAAGTGCCAGAACAGTATTCTCCAGCTTTCCTTTACACTATATTTAAATTATATCTATATTACATATCATATAAGGCATAGTCTGTAGGACAGTATCAAAATCAGAGACTTATGTCCGTATCTCCAAGATCTCTAATACATTGCTTTGTATTACCCGTGAACTGTAAATACTTAAAAATAATAATAATAATAATAATTATATATAGTCCTAAAATACTAGCCAGGCCACTTGTAAATTTCCATAAATGAGGAATGAGGGCTCTCGCAGGGCTCGAGTATAGAAAAAACTTTGTATTCCTTTATTTCACCATCTATTAGTCAGTCGACGTTTTGGATAAACACGTTAGCCTTTTTCAAGACAATCTGATTAATTTAGAGCAATGCTCGGCGTCTCAAAACGCCATTCTGTAATGGTATTGAACCGTTACAGGATGATGTTTTGAAATGCTGAGCATTGCTCTAAATTAATCAGATTGTCTTGAAAAAGGCTAACGTGTTTAGGCGAAACGTCGACTGACTAAAAGATGTTGAACTAAAGGAATACATTTTTTTTCTATATTTAAGCCCTGTGAGGGCCCTTGTTTATGGAAATCTACTGAATATGTGCAGAGGAGACACCCAGGCATCATATGAGCTAAGGCTTAATGAGTGAGTGCACAAAGATTGGATTACTATATATATATATATATATATATATATATATATATATATATATATATATATATACATACATACACACACATACATACGCACGCATACATACATGTTTGTATTCCCAAATCCAGAATTACAAAATCCAAACATTCTAAAATCCAAACTTTTTCACTAATGTTTTTTTTTTTTTTAAACTATCAAAAATTACTATTTTACCTACCTGTAAGTCACAAAAGTATTAAAAAATTATATAAAACTACTTTTAGCTACATGTTTAAGATGTATTATGAAATTTGAATATTGCCTAAATTACATAAGATATTGTTTTTATAGATGCAATTATTCCAAAATCCCAAACTATTCCAAAACTCAAACCTTTTTTGGTCCCAAGCAGTATGGATAAAGGGTTTTCTGCCTGTATATAAAGTTTAATGTCAACATCTAAATCTACTTCACTAGGTACATTCCCCACCTATGTACTCGTTAATTGTATTATATTAAAATGTGAGTGCAATTGCATTTATAGACTGTGGCTTCATTTTCATATAGATATACATACAATGAGTTGATTATCTCAAATTTAAGGAAGCAAAAGCAAATGAGTACATCTACATTGAGATGTGCTTAATATATCAGTAAACTAGCCTACTCACATAATGACTCTGTATACACTGTCTAGAACACTGCTATGTTTACTGGGTATTTGCATGCAAAAATGGGATCATAATGAATTACTTTTTATCATTCTGGTCTTTCAAGCGTTCTAAATTATCACAAGGAAGACCAAATAAAAAAACGATGAGCTCTAGTACATCCAATGTGTCAATGTGTGCATTTGATTTTTAAATGAGGAATCTATGACTGAAAGCAGATAGACACGAATATATAGTTTTACTTTACAAGAATAATAGCACTTAGTTGATACCCTTCTAAATATTAAAGAGCATGAAACCAACAAGTGGACATAATTACAGTTTGCATATACATTTATAGTTTAACGTTCATGCAGATCTGGAGATTATAGTTCTCTGGGCTACTAAAATTAGTGACCCAAAGCAATCCCCAGACTGCTAGGATATATACAATATAGAGCATATAATAACCTCAGGAAAAAAATCAGAAAGTAAGACTGATTGTGACTTTATTACAGACAGCAGAGTTGGGATGGTATATGCTGAATTAGTATTCTTCAAACATCTGCAGCAAAACGAAATATGTATCAAGAAATTAAATAAATTATTCCTATAGAGTAGTGCTTGAACACATGTAGTATATCCCCTAAATATATGCTCAATCAACCCCCCTGACGCATTTCGCCCCTTCGGGCTTTATCAAAGGCCTGCTGTATGGGATATATCACATTATATATATATATATATATATATATATATATATATAATGGTTTGCACCAAATGTTTAGCGACAACACTTCTAACTCCTATTCCAGAGAAGCGTTTTTATAGACCTAGATACCTAGATTAATCTTCCCAGAACTAGTAAAGCATTTTGCTAGTATTTTAACTAAACACAGGAATTTCCAGCATTCCCATTTGTAGATGAATTATAACATGTTTCTACCTGTTTTCTAACTCTGGTTTTTCTAACTGCTTTGTTCTATTGTAAATCCCTAGGATTTGAGTTAAAGGGACATGAAACCCAAAATCTTTCTTCCATGAATCAGACAGAATAATTTTTAACAACTTCCAATTTACTTCTTTTATCTTATATGCTTTTTTCTCATGTTATCCTTCATTGAATAGCATACCTAGGTAGGCTCAAGTGCAGCAATGTACTACTGGGAGCTAGCTGCTGATTGGTAGCTGGCAGCTGCACATATTTGCCTCTTCTCACTGACTCACTTAATATGTTGAGCTCATATCTAGTAATGCATTGCTTCTCCTTCAACAAAGGATACCAAGATAATGAAGTAAATTTGATAATAGTAAAATGGAATGTTGCTTGAATCATGAAAGAAAATTTTGGGGTTTCATGTCCCTTTAAAAAATGGTTAAGAAAAAGCAGGGAAGCTTTGTTCTTGCACTTAAATGCTTATTTTGTAACATTTTCTGTAATTGTTTCTAAAAAATAATTTATAGGGTAGCTGTGTGCATCCCCTTGTGGTTTCTAACCTTCTATTTTATAGTTTGCCTATATATCTGCCAGGTACCTTGTTGTGAAGGTTTAGTAAATGTATTCCCTATATCTATCAACTACATGTTCAGGCAAAATATTTCCAAGCCATTTTAATATCTTTTTATATATTTTTTACTTGAAATGTGCCTTTAACTAATGAGAGATAGAATTCAATTAGTCTGTAGGCAGGAAGAGAGAAAATGAGTTACCATGTACTATTTATTCTTATAAATGGTTTAAACACGAAGAAATTGTGCTTACTGTGTTCCTTTTATACAGACACTGCCTCTGTAATCTTTATACCTTTCACTAGTTATTATTAGCTGGCACCTTAGAGCGAGTGGGCGGGGAGCTGTGTAACTAAACTTTAAATGTAAAAATAAAACGACAAAATATGAAATAGTATATTCAGTATTGATCTTCGTTTAGAAACAGGGGTTAATATTTATGTGCTGAATCACCATTTTCATAGCTGAGGCCAGTGTAGTGGTGCAGAACATACTTGTGTAAAACACATTTTTACATTTAAACCTGAGCCCAAACTAGAATTACTGACTGAAGAGAAGGGTCAATCACACAACCGTCTGCAATCTACTAGTCAGTACATTATAGTACAAAACATACAGTACATTTTAGCACTTTTGACCCTGCAATGCTATGTATTTAAACAAATAGTTAAACTTGCGAGCAACAGAGAACTGATACAGCTGCTGAGCCAATCAGCAGTAAAAGATTGGCTGTATTCGCTCTGGTCCAGCAGTGCTCCTGAGTAGTACTTTAACTATGAGGGTGATTTATCAAGCTGAGGCGGACAGGGGCAACTCGTCTCTGGCAGGCTGAATTCCCCATGCGGAATTGAACATTGCACACGAACGCTATTTTGCGCTTGTGTGCAATCCCGCCCCCTGCCCGTGCGCAGCCAATCACGCTCGGGCAGGAGCTGTCAATCTCCCTGGTTGGACTACACCGCAGAGATTGAAATTCGCCACTTTAGAGGTGGCGAAAGATTAGGGAAGCAGCGGTCTAATGACCGCTGCTTGTTAAATACAGCATGCAGGTTCTCTTGTGAGAACCTGCAGCCATAGTGGGTCGAAAGGCTTGCGAAGCATTTGAACACTATGTGTTCAGTGCCTTTGAGGGCATTAAACACATATCATTTCAGGGTTGCTAGTGCTAAAATGGTATGCGTTTAACAAAGCAGAACAAGCCATGTTTGCACCATAATGTCCCATTAACGATCTACCTACTTTTTGGGCACATTGGTTAAACACCATATAAGCAGTGCTATATAAAGAGGTTCTGGCTGCCAAGTGACTTTAAAGCTTAAATATGAATACAATCATATTATTGCTGGGGCTATTTAGCCCAAGAACAATATATATATATATATATATATATATATATATATATATAAATATATAACACTTTTGTAATTTAATTATTTTTTTATCTGTGTTGCTCTTCTGCTGCCAATTCTCACAGGTGTAACAGAAACTGCTATGATAATGGATGTGGTAAACTGACTGAGACATTTGTATGAAGAGGGACAATAACGAGGCTCAGGAGATTATATGGATATTAAACTGCTGGTACAACTACTGTAGTATGGTTAATACTCACTGTGCTATTGTATTTCATCCTGTGCCTACAGCTCTCTTCAAAATATTCTCTTATTTTAGCCCTTAAAAAGTTCTGGTTAGTGAAGTTCTGCATCTTCACACTGGAAGCCACCATCTTGAAATTGAAGTATTCTCTTACTCTGTGACAGAAGTGCTGCACACTCACAGATCAGTGACATTGTTGTCTTCTTGACAAACCCTATCGTGCGCATCAGTTTCAAGAGGGCTTTTTAGATTTGTTATGTAACTTTTAAAATATAACTTTTCTAATTTCTATTGTGCAAGCTAATCCAAAGTACAGCTGTAAAAAAGTACAGCTGTCACATGATGCAATAATACTTGAGTACCAAGATGGCGGCTCCCAGTATAAAGATGCAGAGCGTTACCAACTGGCTTCTGTAATGGGTAAAATAAGATACAGCTTTGAAGAGAGTTGCAGATACAGCGGAATCATCATGTTGAGTAGTATGGGACTGCCGTTGTACGCTGTAGTTTAATGTATCTTTAAAGAGGCATGTGGCTGAGAGTTGCCTGGGGTGACATATTGCAGAACTATCAGGGTCAGACCTTACATAATACTATAATAGAAAGTAATGAAGCTCTCTGGAATGCAGAATCTCAAAGACAAACAGAAGATTAACCGCTTAAAACGGACAGTAAAGTCATAATTAGACATTCATGATTTAGATAGAACATACAATTTTAAACAACTCTCCAATTTACTTCTATTATTTAATTTGCTTCCTTCTCTTGTTATCATTGCTGAAAGGTTTATCTAGGAATGCCCAGGAGCATCAAAGAACTTAGGTTCTAGCTGCTGGTTGGTAACTGAATATATATACCAATTGTCATTCGCTCACCAATGTGTTCCGTTAGAAACCAGTAATGCATTGCTGCTCCTTCAACAAATGATACCAAGAGAATAAAGCTAATTTGATAACAGAAGTAAGCTGGAAAGTTGTTTAAAATGGTATGTTCTACCTAAATCATTAAAGAACACTTTTGGGTTTCATGTCCCTTTAAACTAATGAGCTATTTCGACCCCTGAGCTGTTTTGGAGTTTTTAAATGCTGGTCACATTTAATCCCCAATGTAGACCATTTTTAATGTGAGAAACCCGCAGATTATTTTTATTGCATTTATTAGTGCAGCAAATAATAATAATAATAAATAACAAAAACAATAAATCATCCTGTAAATATCTTACATTAAAATGTCAGCAACTGTTATATTCACCCACTTCACCCATTAATACCTCTTTTATATGTCAGCTATTATTCTCGCCCACTTCTCCCATTTATTATTTATAGATCTTGTGTAGGGTATAAAGTATCTTTATAAGTCTGGGACTATGTTAACTGATTATAATGATTACAGCACAGATCACCATTTAATTTGTGCTATTACCATGACAACTGCAGTTTTGGTGCATTTTCACTGAAGGGGGAGGGGTTTGTTTTTCGTAAAATATACTTGCTTATTACTATAATTCTGTTTCCCTGAGGAAGGGAATTTGGTCACAAAAATGTCACATAATAAATGGCTCGGAACCTTTGACACTGGGTCTGGTAAGAGGTAAAGGTCGTACTATTGCCCAGTTTTGGGTTTTGGCAACCTGTCTCAGTGCAGCAGTGCTTGACTATACCCAAGGTGTCTGTGTAACTGTATATATATATATATATATATATATATATATATATATATATATATATATATATATATATATATATATATATATATGTATATATATATGTGTGCGTGTGTGTATATATATATATATATATATATATATATACACTCACACTATCCACTTTATTAGGTATACCTCTTCAATTGCTTGGTAACACAAATTGCTAATCAGCCAATCACATGGCAGCAACTCAATGCATTTAGGCATCTAGATGTGGTGAAGACGACTTGCTGAAGTTCAAACCGAGCATCATAATGTGGAAGAAAGGGGATTTAAGTGACTATGAACGTTGCATGGTTGTTGGTGCCAGACGGGCTAGTCTGAGTATTTAAAAAACTGCTGATCTACTGGGATTTTCACAAACAACCATCTCTAAGGTTTACAGAGAATGGCCTGAAAAAGAAAACATATCCAGTGAGCGGCAGTTGTGTGGACAACCAGGGCCGGATTTCTCATTAGGCACAGTAGGCATGTGCCTACAGGCGCACTGCAGCGAGGGGCGCCACGCCGACCTGTATGAGAGATTTACTGTGTCAGTATTTTAATTAAAAATAAAAGCATATGCTGGCTGCAGTCAGTAACTTTTTTTAAATTAAAATACAAAGGCTGGCTCTGGCGCTTGGCTCAGCGCGACAGCGCCGTAACCGCCTGTTTTGCGGCGGGGACTCGGGTAGGGTCTGAGGCCAAGGGAGGAGAGGAGTACCCTGACTCCAGTCAGACAGTGATCTGTTCCTGATCTTGACGCACGCAGCGTCACGTTTGGTTTGCAGGGTTGAGAGGGGTGGCGCACCCACATCACAAGATGCTTGCCACCCTCAGAGTCAGAGTAGCGGGAAAGACTAGTGACTGACTGACAATGACATGAAGATTACTGAGTCTGAGTGACCGTAAGTAACTTAGAAAATATCTATATTTGTGTTAATACATTCCTAAAAATTATAAACATGACATCTATAATCCACTTAATCCGATTTAGAAAACATATCAGCAAACAACATACTGATTAAGCCCTATAAAGCAATAGAACATGCAGACAAATCATCTAATAAATAATGCATGATTTGAATAATAGTTCCTTAATATGGAATCGTTTATCTAATCCTGTATATTATTTTAGCAACAAATGCTGTATAAGGGCTTTTTATGTGCATCAATCTTGACAACTGCCAATAACATGTTTAATTAGTGGTTCAGTAACTTTTATTTGAGTTAACTGGGTAAGACTTGAGATATTCTTAATTCTATCTTTTTGGACCCTGGAGACTGCACTTGAAATCATTGGTCTAGCTGGTCTTGTTTATTTTTATGTTTTTTCCTTTTAATATTTCTTTTTCAAATGAATGTTGAATGAATGAATGGTCAATAATTTTTTTTTAAAAACATTTTTGCCCACTTTGATTGGGTTATACATTTTGATAAGGCTTTTTTGTTTTCCTACAAAATGGTACTGAGGTCTTATCTTCACTTTGAGACGTTTTGAATTAAAGGGACATGATACTTTATTATTCTGTGATCAAAAAAAGCAAAACCATTGTGTGTGGTATATATATATATATATATATATATATATATATATATATATATATATATATATATATATATATACATACATACACACACAAACTAGTAGCTGGGTGCGGGCAGTGTAAAATATTCTAATATTACATCATTTTCAGCTATCCAAAGCACAAATTATTTGCATATATTAACATAAATGCATTTAATAATATGTGCAATACAAATTAAACATTTAATATTAGCTAAATTTAGCTTAATACTGGATACAATTTTATCAGGGTGGTCAGTAAAATCAGCCGGATGGTGTCCCTTTAAAGGGACATTGTACAATAGATTTTTCTTTGCATAAATGTTTTTTAGATGATCCATTTATATAGGCCATCTGGGAGTGTTTTTGTAACAATGCAAATTTTTGCATATTTTAAATAACATTTTGTGCTGATTTTCAGACTCCTACCTTAAGCTTTAATATTTTACATCTAATATTTATTTTTAGTTGTCCTAAATAATAATAAAAATAAATCCTCAGTTTTTTCACTTCTTTTGTGAGGGGGGCCCGGGGGGGGGGGGGGGGGGGGGGGCGCTTCAGGTTTTTGTGCCTACAGGCACCTGAGATGTAAATCCGGCCCTGTGGACAACAATACCTTGTTGATGTCAGAGGAGAATGGGCAGCTGGTTCGAGATGATAGAAAGGCAACATTAACTCAAATAACCACTTGTTACAACCAAGGTATGCCGAATACCATCTCTGAACGCACAACACGTCAAACCTTAAAGCAGATTGGCTACAGCAGCAGAAGACCACACCGGGTGCTACTCATGTCAGCTAAGAACAGGAAACTGAGGCTACAATTTGCACAGGCTCACCAAAATTGGCTAATAGAAGATAAACGTTGCCTGGTCTGATGAGTCTTTATTTCAGCTGCGACATTCGGATGGTAGGGACAGAATTTGGTGTAAACAACATGAAAGCATGATCCATCCTGCCTTGTATCAACAGTTCTTGGCACACTTTGGGCCCCTTCGTACCAACTGAGCATCATTTAAACTCCACGGCCTACCTGAGTATTGTTGCTGACCTTGTCAATCACTTTATGACTACAGTGTACCCATCTTCTGATGGCTGCTTCCAGCAGGATAATGTACCATGTCACAAAGCTCAAATCATCTCAAACTGGTTTCTTGAACACGACAATGAGTTCACTGTACTCCAGTAGCCTCCACAGTCACCAGATCTAAATCCAACAGAGCACCTTTGGGATGTGGTGAAACGGGAGATTTGCATTATGAATGTGCAGCCGACAAATCTGCAGCAACTGCGTGATGCTATCATGTCAATATGAATGTTTCCAACACCTTGTTGAATCTATGCCACGAATAATTAAGGCAGTTCTGAAGGCAAAAGGGGTCCAACCCGGTACTAGCAAGGTGTACCTAATAAAGTGGCTGGTGAGTATATATATATATATATACGGGGAAATATATATATATATATATATATATATATATATATTTCCCCGGACCCTGTGATGAAGGACACTTGATTAAACCCATTCATCAATGGATTTGTATTAAAACTAGTCTCTTGGGATCCTGAAGTTTGGGACTAAACCAGGAGGCGGGGATACGTTTATTCTTAATGAATTGTATTACAATATTTTCTTTATCTGCAGATAAGTTTTCTCTATATGTTCACATGTTTTTGGATATGGACTCAGAATGTCTCAATAAAATGTGTTAACTTTTATTAATTTGTGTGCGGCTGAACCGTTCTTTTAGGTGCCCTAATAGTGTGTACTTCCTTCCTTAAATTTACATATATATTATATATATATATATATATATACACACACACATATATATATACACACATATATATACATACACACACACACACACACACAAAGACTGTTTAATGGTTGTCAGCACCTGTGTACTTGAAATTTAAAGGGTAATTTATCAGCACCTCCAACCTATATTATTTGAGTAAAGGAATCAAGTCTGCCCTTCTATTAGGAATTTTGAAAGCAATAAAACTGCTGTTCAATATTGAAGCATTTCGATTACAGTTATTTTAATGCATCTGCAATAAATCATGCTCAATAAGAACACTGCATGAAAGTAGATAAAAAAAAAAGGCTTTCCGGATTCTACGAATGCCATCATTAGCTGTGTAAGGACAAAGTTTATGGGATGCAAGCCAAAACCAAGTTAGCTATTTTAAAGGAAATCATTTAAGAGAGGTTTCTAATTCTAGCTTACAAATGCTAACAAAACAGCATATTAAAGAATTGCTTGTTTAGCATTATGCATTGCCTGACTGAATGCCTCATAAAGAAATAGGCCCTAAATCCTAAATTTCATTTGTTTGCACAAAACATGCTTTGAAGAAATATCTTTTTTTCTTAAAGGGACATCAAACCCAAAATTTGTCTTTTGTTATTCAGATTAAGCATTCAATTTTAAACAACTTTTTAATTTATTTTTTTTAATTTATCTATTTTTCTTTGTCGTAGTATAGTTTTTGGAAAAGCATACCTAGGTAGGCTCAAGAGCAGATAGTTCTGATAAGTGGATGCACATATATATGCCTCTTTTCATTGGCTCACCCAACATGTTCAGCTAGCTCCCAGTAATGCATTGCTGCTCCTTCAACAAACGATAACCAGAAAATCAAGCAAATTTGATAATAGAAGTCTATCAGGATTTAAAACAATAGTTTATTGGTAAACGTATTCCTCACTCTTGGCCCAATGATCAAACAAACTTACAGGCATGGAGAGAATTTTTTCAGACCTTTTAATGTAATAGAAGAGTTTATCTTTCAAAACCAGAGCTCTGTATAGCCAGATAGACGGCTCTCTAGCTAAAATTTGCCTTTGTAAAATTCTTCGAGGAACATTGAAGTACTGATCAGACTTGGTAGATAACCTTTCCAGAGAGGGGAGCTTTATATCATCGGACCCTCTGTCTGAAAATGCAGAAGGCACAGTTGTGTCTTACAATGTCAGGTTCCCATGATTTACTGCTGTATACACTCTTGATTATTTGAAGGTAATTATCACAGCCCCATCCAGAGTGGAAACATAATTAAGCACCAAATATATGCTGTATTTAAAGCTTTCCTTAAAGGGACATAATACTCATATGCTAAATCACTTGAAAGTGATGCAGCATAACTGTAAAATGCTGACAGGAAATTATCACCTGAGCATCTCTATGTAAAAAATGAAGATATTTTACCTTACAATTTCCTCAGCTCATCAGAGTAATTGCTGTGTATACAATTATACTTCAGCTGCTGTCCAGCTGCAGGTTAAAAAAAAGGGAAGAAATGAACAGCAGCCAATCAGCTTTAACAGTGCTGAGGTCATGAACTGCAATGTCATGAGATTTCATAGTAAACTTCAGTAAACTGAATAGGGAAATAACATTAATGTGCACGAGGCACGCTCCCTTGCAAGTCCCGGGAGAGGCATACTAAATTTGCTGCTTAAAGTCTTTTACAATGGGGTGTGAATACTTAGGACATTTTAAGGTAAAATATCTTTCTTTTTTACATAGAGACGTTCAGGTGAAATGTTTACAGCTATGCTGCATCTTTTTCAAGTGTTTCAACATTTAGGTATCATGTCATTTTAAGGTAATTTAAGTATAAAAAAAAATATTAAAAACAGAATTTATGCTTACCTGATAAATTACTTTCTCCAACGGTGTGTCCGGTCCACGGCGTCATCCTTACTTGTGGGAATATCTCTTCCCCAACAGGAAATGGCAAAGAGTCCCAGCAAAGCAGGCCATATAGTCCCTCCTAGGCTCCGCCCACCCCAGTCATTCGACCGACGGACAGGAGGAAAAAATAGGAGAAACCATAGGGTGCCGTGGTGACTGTAGTTAGAGAAAATAATTCATCAGACCTGATTAAAAAACCAGGGCGGGCCGTGGACCGGACACACTGTTGGAGAAAGTAATTTATCAGGTAAGCATAAATTCTGTTTTCTCCAACATTGGTGTGTCCGGTCCACGGCGTCATCCTTACTTGTGGGAACCAATACCAAAGCTTTAGGACACGGATGAAGGGAGGGAGCAAATCAGGTTACCTAAACGGAAGGCACCACGGCTTGCAAAACCTTTCTCCCAAAAATAGCCTCCGAAGAAGCAAAAGTATCAAATTTGTAAAATTTGGCAAAAGTGTGCAGTGAAGACCAAGTCGCTGCCTTACATATCTGATCAACAGAAGCCTCGTTCTTGAAGGCCCATGTGGAAGCTACAGCCCTAGTGGAGTGAGCTGTGATTCTTTCAGGAGGCTGCAGTCCGGCAGTCTCATAAGCCAATCAGATGATGCTTTTAAGCCAAAAGGAAAGAGAGGTAGAAGTTGCTTTTTGACCTCTCCTTTTACCAGAATAGACGACAAACAGAGAAGAAGTTTGTCTGAACTCTTTTGTAGCTTCTAAGTAGAATTTTAGAGCACGGACTACATCTAAATTGTGTAGCAAACGTTCCTTCTTTGAAACTGGATTCGGACACAAAGAAGGTACAACTATCTCCTGGTTAATATTTTTGTTGGAAACAACCTTTGGTAGAAAACCAGGCTTAGTACGCAAAACAACCTTATCTGAATGAAACACCAGATAGGGCGGAGTACACTGTAGAGCAGATAACTCAGAAACTCTTCTAGCAGAAGAAATAGCAACCAAAAACAAAACTTTCCAAGATAACAACTTAATATCTATGGAATGTAAAGGTTCAAACGGAACCCCTTGAAGAACTGAAAGAACTAGATTTAAACTCCAGGGAGGAGTCAAAGGTCTGTAAACAGGCTTGATCCTAACCAAAGCCTGAACAAATGCTTGAACATCTGGCACAACTGCCAGTCGTTTGTGTAGTAAGACAGATAAAGCAGAAATCTGTCCCTTTAGAGAACTCGCAGATAATCCTTTATCCAAACCTTCTTGTAGAAAGGAAAGAATCTTAGGAATTTTTATCCTATTCCATGGGAATCCCTTGGATTCACACCAGCAGATATATCTTTTCCATATTTTATGGTAAATCTTTCTAGTTACCGGTTTTCTGGCTTGAACCAGAGTATCTATCACAGAATCTGAAAACCCACGCTTTGATAGAATCAAGCGTTCAATCTCCAAGCCGTCAGCTGGAGGGAGACCAGATTTGGATGTTCGAATGGACCCTGAACAAGAAGGTCCTGTCTCAAAGGTAGCTTCCATGGTGGAACCGATGACATATTCACCAGGTCTGCATACCAAGTCCTGCGTGGCCACGCAGGAGCTATCAAGATCACCGAGGCCCTCTCCTGTTTGATCCTGGCTACCAGCCTGGGAATGAGAGGAAACGGTGGAAACACATAAGCTAGGTTGAAGGTCCAAGGCGCTACTAGTGCATCCACTAGAGTCGCCTTGGGATCCCTGGATCTGGACCCGTAGAAAGGAACCTTGAAGTTCTGACAAGACGCCATCAGATCCATATCTGGAATGCCCCATAGTTGCGTCAACTGGGCAAAGATCTCCGGGTAGAGTTCCCACTCCCCCGGATGGAATGTCTGACGACTCAAATAATCCGCTTACCAGTTTTCCACACCTGGAATGTGGATCGCAGATAGGTGGCAGGAGTGATCCTCCGCCCATTGTATTATTTTGGTCACTTCTTTCATCGCCAGGGAACTCCTTGTTCCCCCCTGATGATTGATATACGCAACAGTCGTCATGTTGTCTGATTGGAATCTTATGAATCTGGCCTTTGCTAGCTGAGGCCAAGCCCTGAGAGCATTGAATATCGCTCTTAGTTCCAGAATGTTTATCGGGAGAAGAGACTCTTCCTGAGACCATAGTCCCTGAGCTTTCAGGGATTCCCAGACCGCGCCCCAGCCCACTAGACTGGCGTCGGTCGTGACGATGACCCACTCTGGTCTGCGGAAGCTCATTCCCTAGGATAGGTGGTCCAGGGTTAGCCACCAACGGAGTGAATCTCTGGTCTTCTGATCTACTTGAATCACTGGAGACAAGTCTGTATAGTCCCCATTCCACTGTTTCAGCATGCACAGTTGTAATGGTCTTAGATGAATTCGCGCAAAAGGAACTATGTCCATTGCTGCAACCATCAACCCTACTACTTCCATGCACTGAGCTATGGAAGGACATGGAACAGAATGAAGAACTTGACAAGCGCTTAGAAGTTTTGACTTTCTGACATCTGTCAGAAAAATCCTCATTTCTAAGGAATCTATTATTGTTCCCAAGAAGGGAACTCTTGTCGACGGAGACAGAGAACTTTTTTCTATGTTCACCTTCCATCCGTGAGATCTGAGAAAGGCCAGAACGATGTCTGTATGAGCCTTTGCTTTTGAAAGGGACGACGCTTGTATTAGAATGTCGTCCAAGTATGGTACTACTGCAATGCCCCTCAGTCTTAGAACCGCTAGAAGGGACCCGAGTACCTTTGTGAAAATCCTTGGAGCAGTGGCTAACCCGAATGGGAGGGCCACAAACTGGTAATGTTTGTCCAGAAAGGCGAACCTTAGGAACTGATGATGTTCTTTGTGGATAGGAATATGTAGGTACGCATCCTTTAGATACACGGTAGTCATAAATTGACCTTCCTGGATAGTAGGTAGAATCGTTCGAATGGTTTCCATTTTGAACGATGGCACCCTGAGAAATTTGTTTAGAATCTTTAAATCCAGAATTGGTCTGAAGGTTCCCTCTTTTTTGGGAACTACGAACAGATTTGAGTAAAATCCCATTCCTTGTTCCGTCATTGGAACTGGGTGTATCACTCCCATCTGTAACAGGTCTTCTACACAATGTAAGAACGCCTGTCTCTTTATTTGGTTTGAGGATAAGTGAGACATGTGGAACCTTCCCCTTGGGGGTAGTTTCTTGAATTCCAGAAGATAACCCTGAGAAACTATTTCTAGCGTCCAGGGATCCTGAACATCTCTTGCCCAAGCCTGAGCAAAGAGAGAGAGTCTGCCCCCCACTAGATCCGGTCCCGGATCGGGGGCTACTCCTTCATGCTGTTTTGTTAGCAGCGGCAGGCTTCTTGGCCTGCTTACCCTTGTTCCAGCCTTGCATCGGTTTCCAGGCTGGTTTGGTCTGTGAGGCATTACCCTCTTGCTTAGAGGATGCAGAATTAGAGGCCGGTCCGTTCCTGAAATTACGAAAGGAACGAAAATTAGACTTATTCTTGGCTTTGAAAGGCCTATCTTGTGGGAGGGCGTGGCCCTTTCCCCCAGTGATGTCTGAGATAATCTCTTTCAATTCTGGCCCAAAGAGAGTTTTACCCTTGAAGGGGATATTAAGCAATTTTGTCTTGGATGATACATCCGCTGACCAAGACTTTAGCCAAAGCGCTCTGCGCGCCACAATTGCAAACCCTGATTTTTTCGCCGCTAATCTAGCTAATTGCAAAGCGGCATCTAAAATAAAAGAGATAGCCAACTTAAGTGCGTGAACTCTGTCCATAACCTCCTCATATGGAGTCTCTCTACTGAGCGACTTTTCTAGTTCCTCGAACCAGAACCACGCTGCTGTAGTGACAGGAACAATGCACGAAATGGGTTGAAGAAGGTAACCTTGCTGTACAAAAATCTTTTTAAGCAAACCCTCCAATTTTTTATCCATAGGATCTTTGAAAGCACAATTATCCTCGATAGGAATAGTAGTGCGCTTGTTTAGAGTAGAAACTGCCCCATCGACCTTAGGGACTGTCTGCCATAAGTCCTTTCTGGGGTCGACCATAGGAAATAATTTCTTAAATATAGGAGGGGGAAAAAAAGGTATGCCGGGCTTCTCCCACTCCTTATTCACTATGTCCGCCACCCGCTTGGGTATAGGAAAAGCGTCGGGGAGAACAGCATTATGTCAGTCCAGAAAGGACCGTAGGGCTTAGAAATAACAGAATTTGGTGGGAGAGTCTTCCGGTGGGAGGTGCTGTGTGTTGTAGCACGCTGAACCTGTCGTGGTGTCTTGAGCACGGTGCACAGACAGCCTTATCCATCTCTTCCCAGTGGCCAATCTCCCGCTGTTGGTGCGGTCAAGCACCCTAGGGAGCAGGGCAGATTCTATCGGGCCCCGGCAGGAAAAAACTCTCCACTGACCTTATTTTCGGCTCGTGGTCAGAGCCACAATTTCACTACGCTGCTAAGGATTTTTTCATTACTAATACCCGGACTTGCTACTTACCTTATACAAAGCGGAGACCCAGGCTGCAGTAACAGGCAGCCGGTGGGGTGCACAGGTGTTTTGCGGCGCTGCAGTGTGCGAGGAGCAGCGTGGTGACCCGGGATGAAGACAAGCCAAGAGGAAGGAGTATGCCCGTTGTGGGGTAGATGTGCCCCCTAGGGCAACGCGCAAGGCCAGAAATATCCCAGGGTTACACAGGATTACAGCGACCGGCACTTGATAAACAGGTCTGTAGCAGTTGAAGTCCGTGGGCCAGTCCGGCATCAGTATCAAGGTCGAGCCTCCTTTCTTTTACCCAATAAGAAAGTAGAGGTGTGTAAAGGCCGGGTCCGTACGCTCTGGAGAACGATCGGAGCAAGCACAGACTCGTGTAGATCTGCGGAGTATTACAGGAGCCTGTTTGGGTCGATAAGAGAACGGCTAGACATAATCCGATCTGAAGGGGATAAGAGAGAAGCAAGCAATTGTGAAACCTCAGTGCGTCTATTTTTTGGTGGTTGGCAGTGCACTCACAATTGCTGTATGGATAAGAGTTTGTTGTCTTGTTGCCCTGAAACAAACTCAAAGTATTACTTTTGCTTGAATTAAAACAAACACAAGAAATTGTGCCTCTTTATTCGCCCAATCTCCGCTGCTGACGCTAAGGGGATTTCTCCTATCGGGCAACTGTGGAAGGAATAGGAAATCCTCTAGCCAGGCTCTTGTCAGGTTGTTTACTATTGCAACGATAACCGTCCTCGAAGTGACTGGTGAAGCCAAGGTACTGTTGTTTTTGTTTCTTCAATATCCTGTATTGCCATTTAAATCTGAAGTGAGACTACTCGGATATCCCTGGATTTAAGTTGTCAAGAGACTATCAGGACATTTGTCAAGAAAAGACAGTTCTCTACCCTCATATAAAGATCATTCTATTTAGATTACTGCTTTACAGTGCCTCTTTGTTAAAATATCAAGGCAACTTAACCACTTGGAACTGTAAAAATTCTTCTTTGCAGAAGGACTTTCTGAGGAATCAATCCTTTGAAAGGACATTTATTGTGTTTTTTTCTCTCCTTTTTTTTTTTTTCTTCTTTTTTTTTTTTGTTTTTTTTTGTTGATTGTTCCTGGTCTATATAAAATCAAGGTTATAGCTTTGAAATATCTTCTCTTAAAGAAGGTGTTTAAATTAGGACTGGCGATATACTCTAATATTGAAACCTCTTATACAGTTTTTTACCAAAATTTACTTTACAGCTGCTAAAATTAGGTATCTAAGATTTTCTCCTTTCTCTAACCACATTCATTTACTTAGGTATATATCCATATACATATAAAAAGGAGGAGAGAGGTTGGGGGCGGGAGGAGGGGGGGAAAGGAGTGAAAACTTCTTCACATACTCGAATTTTTTGTTCCCCTTTGGGAAATATCACATGTCTCATAACACGCGTCACTAATTGTGCTTTTCAAAGTTATCGAAAGTTGTAGATAGCTTTCTTCTTTTCTCTCATACACATCACTACCATTGGTGGTAACACACTCAATTGGAGTGCTTTTTTGGGGGGGTTCTTGTAGGGGCCTTTTTTTTTTTTTTTTTTTTTTCCTCCCTTTTCATTTTCTTTTTCTCTTTTTCCCAATACTCTCACTCCTCACAACCGGAAGCAGATAAAAAAAATTTTCACGATATCTTCACTTTTCACAATAGAAAGTAGTTAATTTTCACTTTTTTCACTCACACTCCCCTTTTTTTTTTTTTTTTGTTTGTCTCTCTCTTTTTCCCTCCATACTTTCATTCCTCACAACCGGAAGCAGATAATTCTCACTTTTCCACATACTCCCCCCTCCCCATTTTTTTTTTTTTTTTTTTTTTCTTCTTCTCACGATATCCTCACCTTTCACAATAGAAAGTAGTTAATTTTCACCTTTTCACTCTCACTCTCCCCTGTTTTTTTGTGTTTTTTCACTCCTCCCAACAGGTAACAGTCAATTCGCACCTTTTCACATACACCCCCCTTCTCCCCTCTTGTTCTCTCTCTTGCCTTTTATGGAAAAATTTGCAACCCAAGCTAAAGCATCTTCGCCTAGGATGCCGGCTAAAGCCAAAGACAAAAAAACTAGACAGGGCGACCCTAGTTTAAATAGCTCTAGCGAGACACTCTCTAATATAAATGACACGCAGATGCTAATCTCTCATTTAACTGATTTATTCACACCACAATTTGAAATAATAAAGGCCGAGTTAGGCACAATCTCATCAGTAATTTCTAATCTATCCATAGAAGTGAAACAATTTTCTAATAGAATGCTAGAGATGGAGAACAGAGTATCTGAGCTAGAAGACCAAGCTAATGGCCAAACTGATATTATATCTAAACAGAGCTCTAAAATTACTAATTTACAATCGCGTCTGGACGACCTGGAAGATCGTTCCAGACGCAATAATATTCGAATTATTGGTCTGCCTGAGATTCCAGAATTTCAAGATTTATATCAGTTTACATCCTTTACTCTGCCTCAGGCTCTAGGTATTCCACAACAGAGGCTTCCCATAGTTATAGAAAGAGCCCACAGAACAGGCATAAAAAAACCCCAGCTTGAGGGATCTCGTTCAAACAGAATGTGTATTTTCAGAATCTTGAATTATCAAGATAAAGTTGAATTTCTTAGATTATTTAAAAAAAGAACCGAACCACTTATGTTTGGAAATAACAAAATTTTATTATTTCAAGATTACTCGGCAGAAACCTCTCTAAAAAGAAAGATAATGGCACCATTCTGCTCGCAACTCATTGATAAAGGCTATAATGCGTGGATGGTATATCCAGCCAGTGTAATTGTTGAACAGGATGGTGCAAGAAAAATCTTTTGAGAGAAGGGAGAGGTTAAAAATTTTTTAAATGAACAATAACATACCTCCTATTTAGTTCAGGCGGTTACCTGGTCCCGTATAATTGAAGAGTGTATTAGCAGATAAAGTCCTTTATTTTCGTTTTTTGAATGCATTACTGAAAAAGAATCAGGCTCTTTGGTTTTTTATCTTTATCAGATGTGGTGTCTTTTTTTTTTTTCTTCTTCCTTTTTTTTTTTTTTTTTTGTTCTCTCTTTTCTCCTGTCTCTTTTTTCCTTTTTTTCCTATGGGCCCGCAAGGGGAACCTCTATCTGTCTGGTAGTTAAGGCTCGGTAATGGATATTAAATTTCTATCTTGGAATGTAGGGGGGATTGTCTCTCCTATGAAACGTAAGTTGATTATTAAATTATTGGCTAAACAAAAACCAGATATTGCTTTTATTCAAGAGACTCATCTCACAGAGCAGGAAGTTGCTAAACTTAAGATACAATGGGTGGGAGAGGTATTTGCGTCCTCTTCGAGCAGGAGAAAATGTGGAGTAGCTATTTTGATTAATAAAGCCCTGGAGTATAAGGTTATACAGATGGAGACAGATACAGCTGCAAGGTTTATGCAAATTCAAATTATTATTAATAAAATTAAATATGTGCTCTGTAATGTTTATGGCCCGAATAAATTTTGCAGAGACTTTTGGGAGAGTATTAAAATTAAATTGTTCCCTTTTATAAACGAGAACCTTATAATAGCCGGAGACTTTAACTTGGTTATGTGTCCAGAAATTGATAGATTCTCAGGGAAGAATTTTCCTGAGAATAGGAGAAGCTCTAAATATTTCACCAAATTTTGCCATAAATTACACCTTACCGATATCTGGCGATCTCTTAATCCGGACTTATTAGGTTTCACGTGTGAATCTAAGGCACACAGGACATTTGCCAGGATAGATTTATTTTTAATTTCCGAATCACTTTCAATTTGTAAATTGGAGGCTGGAATAGGGGAGATTGTGACCTCGGACCACTCAATTATATCTTTAACTCTGAAATCCCATGATAATAATAAAAATAAAATGCCTAGGGCATTTTTTTATCCATGTTATCTTTATAATAATCCTAGATATATTCATTGGTTAAAACAGGCATGGAAGGATTATAGTACTCGTAATATCTCTTACTTTCACAAGATTGAAACCTTTTGGGAGGCTTCAAAAGCGGTATTACGTGGTGAAATTATGTCATTTCTAGATATTAAAAACAAGAAACAACGTGCACGAGATCTACAAATTACTAAACAGGTCCAAAATGCCTATAAAAAATACCATGGAGATCGATCTACTAGGAACTGGGATAACTATACAGCGCTAAGAAAGGAAAGGGATATATCTATAGCTCAAAAACATCTAGAAGACGAGACCAAAATTAATCTATATTTCAGAAGCTTCCATGGTAGTTCCGCTAAAAATTTAGCTAGATTAGTCAAAATAAGGAAAAAGAAAAACCTGATTTCTTGTATTAAGGAAGACGATAAAAGATATACTAATACAGAAGAGATATGTGAAGTTTTCTTTAAGTATTATACACGTTTATATTCTAAACAGGAAAGTAACTCCATTAATCAAGCTAATTTTTGGGATAAGGTTATCCTTCCTCAGCTACAGCAAGAAGATTTAGAATCTTTGAATGCCCCGATTACTTCTGAAGAAATATTAAAAGCTATTAGTGCATCTAGGGGGGCGGAGCCAACTGCTGGATCGGCAGGACGTGAGTTGCAGGAGCTCCTCCAATATTTCTAGTTTAATAATATATAATATATTCCTGCGAGGAGAAAAAGCTATTCCCTAAGACTACTTAGGTCCAGGCATATATTTACTAGGTTCATGAGCTTTTGTTGTCATTTCGTTCCTCACCAACTCTATCCACGGTGGCCACGAGGAGATTTATATACTACGCCATTACTGTAGCCACAGCATTCTTTCTGATTCAACCTAACTAACTTTGGACCCTAAGTGACTGATCCCCTCACTTATTCTAACGGAAGTTGCCAAGTTCAGATTGCCCATGGATGAGATTTCAACAATACTATATACCCTCCTGGTAGACTTTGAGAAAACGTTGCTACTGGAGCTTGACTATGCTTTGAAGGATACCAGCTTAGAACCTGCTATGGCGCCGGAGGCATTGAAAGGGGACCAGCTGTCAAGCACTCGAAGCCCTGAAATCTTTTCTGCACACTATCCGTATATACCGGATGGCACAACAGATTTGACACCAACCCTTCACTGCTCAGTGACCTCTCATTTCCTCCCGATTGAATGTTCCTTGGGGGATGCGGCCGAACCCCAGGAGCAGACATTACATTTACAGTGCTACTGTTGGAAGGACCTTTCAGAGATCCATATTACAGAAGCAGGACTAGGCGATTGGGGAGAGGTACCTAGCAATTTGAATGTGCTGAGCGTCAGTCCGGAGCTGCCTACAAAAACCCTGGTCACCTCATATAGGAATTTACAGCAGGGCACTATCCGATATGCATATGAGACAAGATGCGGAGCTGGACTTTTGGAAGCCTGGAATAAATCTGTTGGCAATGTTTGGAGACGTAAGTCACCTGTGCTTGAGAGCAAGCCCACTGACTGAGGCAATCACGCAGAACAGACTTGGCATAGGATAAAAAAAAAAACACGTTAATATGACTGCTTATCAAGTCTCTGCAAACGGGCAAGATCTATATTTGCAAGACTCATATGCCTAAATTTAACATTACATGGTTTTTCTTTTTGTTTTGTTTTTGAGAATATGTATTGATCTGCGTGAGACTCTTATATGGGGACCTTTGATCTTCATATGTGCTGTTAGTATACAGTTACCCCTAGCTCTTGCTGAAGGCTCTAATAATATATATGGACTTTAATACTACTTTTCTTGTACCTCTCTTTGAGAGATATTGGCACTGTTAGGCAAATTATGTTTGTATTACTGTACTTAGTTGTAGGACATACTGTAAATTATTTCTATTCGACCAGGATATTCTGTATTTAATGTGTTACTGTCTAGTCACAGCCATGTCCACCAATAATACGTTAGAGCTGCTGAGAATGTATTGTTTAAACTTGATGTTTTCTTACTTTTAGGTTTATGTTATCTTGATGAGCTGCCTTTACCTGCACCATCTAAATATTTAATTTATGTTGAAGAGATATAAATCTCAGCTGTATGTAATGGGTTGATATGCATCTATTTACACCTTAGTTTGGAGCCATCCTCACTTCTAGACCAATTAATCCAAATACAATACCCTTTAGATATATTGTTCATAACATAAGATTGGGCATACAAGTCAGTCAGATGTTTGGATATAGAGAGAAGACTTGAGGGGTGTTGCCCCATGTACTCAAGATACTAGAAATAGAGAAAGCAGCTTATATTATACATGGGAATATATTTCTCTACTGCTTGTTTGTTGTCCATAATGAATCATGCTGCATTTTGGCGTGCAATTGTACTAATAGCTGGTTATTCTCATTCAATGCAGGTCGCATTATTATACAACACATGTTGCGAACTTCCCTATTTTTTTTTTTGCAGATATAATTGCCACTCACATTATATATTTATAAGTATAAACTGACATATTGGCGAAGCACATGTACTGATACCTTGTTCACAATTTAGGCTTCTTTTACCCCCTAAGATAACGTGAGATAGATAACATACCTATGTATTAGCTGGACTTTATTTGATATATATCTTAACAATCCTACTTTATAATATGTTTAGCCTATGTCCAGATACTTGCTTTATACGCCTACAATATGGAGACGCAGCAGCTTTAGTTAATTCTATTGTTTTATATGTGTTTCCCCTAGTTATAGTGCTGAGATATAGATTACGATTGGCCAACATATCGATAAGAACCACAAATAGGATTGCACACCCCTATCTTCCTAGGATTATAATTTCTACTATTTTGGCTCCGCCCTCCCTTAGTTTTTGTTTATTAGATAAACAAAGGAACGTAGATTCCACAGAAATTTCCCTGTTACTTGCTTTATATTTCTAAGTGTTTACATGCCTGCCTTCTAACTAATACTGAGCTTAATAATTTACCTAGGGTCAGACTCTCCTGCTTGGGGGAGAATTAAATGTTAATATAGATGTAGTATAGATTTTGGATGAAATTCGCCCAGCCCTACATACACTCCTAGTACTAGTCCAGGTCCAACTCTACTATCTTATACTCTTTGTTTTTAGTTGGTTTTTATATTACTAGGCTCCGCCCCCCCCCCTTTTTGGAGCTTATTTATTAAGCTAAGGGACACAGATCCCATCGATGACCCCCTAAAAACTACATAAGAGTTCTTCATTATAGTTATGTTTGATATACTTTTCTATAATATACGTATATGTTTATAGTCTGGAGGACCCAAAAAGGGCCCTATAGGTTGTTAATCCAAAAAACTTGAGGTCAGTTTTTCTGTTCTTTTAACCACACAGGAAGCATTACAATTTTACACATTATCTTTGACTATTTGTTCTGTAACACTTATTGTTTTTGAAATGTAAGTTTTCATTAATGATTCAAAATATGGCATGTCATGCTTACTGTATATGCTGTTATATACTTTTGACAATTGCCCTTGCGGGTTAAGGGCCTATGTCTGTGGTTACTATGCTCTGTATTGTTTTATTATTTACCTCAATAAAAATATTTAAAAAAAAAAAAAAAAAAAAAAAGCTATTAGTGCATCTAAACTGAAGAAAGCCGCAGGCCCTGACGGGTTTCCTGCGGAGTTCTATAGATGTTTAGCGGCTGAAGTATCTCCAGTCTTAGAGAAACTGTTTAACTGTTACTATATCTCTAATCAACCAATCTCAGCTCGGTTTACAGCGGCAAATATTTCATTAATCTTGAAAAAAGGGAAGGACCCAGAAGATCCAGCCTCATATAGGCAAATTTCCGTCCTTAATGCGGATTATAAGATCTTAATGTCTATTGTTGCTACTAGACTTACAGGGTGCCTGGACAAACTTATACATCCCGATCAGGTCGGATTTATGTCCGCACGAAATTCTACTAAAAATATTAGGAGATTAATCACGTTGGTTGATTTTAGTTGGAATAGCGATCAGTTTAAAGATAGAAAAAGGTCAAATGATAATGCAGTCCTTACTTTGGATGCAGTAAAGGCTTTCGACAGTATAGCTTGGGCCCATCTGTTTAAAACCTTAGAGAAATTTGGCTTTGCAGATAAGTTCTTATACTTCATCCAGAAAATCCACTGGAAACCAGAATCTTACTTATTGGTCAATCGGACGCTCTCCCCTAGGATAATATTGGAAAGAGGGACGAGACAGGGTTGCCCGCTCTCGCCCCTTTTGTTCAATATTGCTCTTGAGCCGTTGGCAATTAGATTGAGAGAAACCCTTCCGGGAATACCAGATCTAGACCCAAACCTAAAAGTTTTACTATATGCGGACGACGTTTTAATATGTCTACAGAACACCAGAGACACAATTCCTGAGGTTATAAATATATTGGAGGAGTTCAGCTCCTTCGCGGGATTTAAGTCTAATCTGGATAAAAGTGAGTTTATGTGGCTAGGCAAGCAGGCTAATCGACAAACTAATTCAATGTTCCGCACAGTCTCTGCTATAAAATATTTGGGTTTGGAGATTCATAAAAATCCCAAATATTGGTACTCAGCCAACATTGATCCACTTTTCCGGAAGATCAAAGAAGATCTTGAGTTATGGAGGGCTCTCCCTTTATCTATCGCTGCATCTATTAATCTGATCAAAACAATAATTTTTCCACGGATTCTATATCCCTTACAAAATCTTCCTTTAATTCTTACAAATAAAGACTTAAATAGATTGAATTCTTGGTTTTCCAAGTTCATTTGGAAAGCCAAAAAACCACGTATATCATTGGAAAAATTGTCTCAAAAATATGATAATTCGGGGTTAGCTTTCCCTAACATCAGATATTATAATATTGCAACCTTGTCCAAAATAGCTATAGATTGGATAGCACAAACAAATAGGGTTACTTCACTTGAGTTGGAATCTAGATTGATCCATCCTTGGTCCTTGAAGGCTCTTTTACATTGTCCACTAAAAGAACTACCACGAGAAGTTTTTCTATTACAATCTTTTAAAAACCCGATAAGCGCATGGCAGAAATTTTGTACCATACTGGCATTGAATCCCTTTTTTTCTGAATTCTTACCTATAAGAGCTAACCCGTGTTTTTTGCCAGGAATAGATCAAAAAGTATTTCTGGAATGGCAGGACAGAGGCCTTAAGGATATTGTCCAGTTATTGGACGATCAATGCCAGATCCTTCCATGGGAAACCATTCTATCAAAATATTCATTAGGAAGAGGGAATCGGTTTGCTTATTTCCAGGTCCGTCATTATATTACCTCTCAAAGCTGGTATTCTTCAATTAGGTTTGGGTGGTCCGAGGTTAAAATCTTTATTCAAAAATTTATAGCTGGGGATACTTCAATTTCATTAATTTATGATATAATGCTTGCTAAGCAGGGCACTCTGCTGAGTGAAAAACTGGTTAATTCATGGATCAATTCTATCCCTACAATTGATCAAGAGATGATTACAGGTAGTTGTAAATTGGTAGCTAAATATCCTATAGCGGTAAACTGGAAAGAATCTCATATTAAATTAATGAATAAATTTTATCTACCCCCAGCCAGGCTAGCGAAATTCTACCCTCTTAAGAAGGCCGATTGCCCGCGGTGCTTATACAGTGTAGCAGATCTTGTTCACATGTTATGGAGCTGCCCTAAAATAAAACAACTATGGCAGAAAGTCCAGTTTTGGTTTAATAGGCTTTATAATGGGGATTATTTGTTATCTCTGCAAGAGGTTATATGCTTGATAAGGGATCCCATATCAGACTCCAAAAGTCGGATTTTGAATACCATTATACTAATTGTTAGATATAACATCTTTAAGTCCTGGATCGCTAAGAAGTCCCCTAGTTTAGGGGTAATTCTTAAAGGGATTCAATCTCAAATTTTATATGAATCTTTTCATCTATCACAAGCCACAGAGAAAAAAATTAAGATATTTTTGACAGATTGGGCACCAATCATTAAAACTTATACATTGCAACTTCAGCAGCTGATCTTGTCTCCATTTGTTTCTTCCATTAGTTTTGCTGAGTTAGTCCTGCTTCAAGTATTTCCAGGATCATGGATAAGGAATTATAGAGATATTCCATAAATTTATGAGCTATCATCCCTAAGAGGGAGCCTTGCGGGCTCGGAGGTTATTGGTGTTTCTTTTTTTTTTTTTTTTCTCTCTCTCTCTCTTCCCTTTTTCTTTTTCTCTGTTTTGCGTTTTCTATGTTCTATGTGTGAGAAATTCTCCTAAAAAACCCCAACATTGTATACAACTATACTACAGATGATAATCTATTGGTAGCAGTTAGTAGAACAGTAGAAGAGTTTATTTTAATATACCATTATCAATGTTAATTCTACCTAACTGTGTATTGATTGGCTTTTGTTTGTTAATTTTACTGTATTGCTCGGTATGGAGCTGAGATATGTAAATACATATAAATGTATACTCTGTTGGATATAAATAAAAAGTTAAAAAAAAAAAAAAGGAAAAGCGTCGGGGTGCACCGGAACCTCTAGGAACTTGTCCATCTTGCATAATTTTTCTGGAATGACCAGGTTGTCACAATCATCCAGAGTAGATAACACCTCCTTAAGCAGTGCGCGGAGATGTTCTAATTTAAATTTAAATGTCACATCAGGTTCAGTCTGTTGAGAAATTTTTCCTGAATCTGAAATTTCCCCATCTGACAAAACCTCCCTCATGGCCCCTTCAGATTGGTGTGAGGGTATGACAGAACAATTATCATCAGCGCCCTCCTGCTCTTCAGTGTTTAAAACAGAGCAATCGCGCTTTCTCTGATATGCAGGCATTTTGGATAAAATATTTGCTAAGGAGTTATCCATTACAGCCGTCAATTGTTGCATGGTAATAAGAATTGGCGCGCTAGAAGTACTAGGGGCCTCCTGCGTGGGCAAAACTGGTATAGACACAGAAGGAGATGATGTAGAACCATGTCTACTCCCTTCATCTGATGAATCATCTTGGGCAACTTCATTATCTGTGACAGTACTGTCCTTACTTTGTTTGGACGCTATGGCACAATTATCACATAATTTTGAAGGGGGAAACACATTAACTTTCATACATATAGAACATAGCTTATCTGAAGGCACAGACATGTTAAACAGGCTTAAACTTGTCAGTAAAGCACAAAAACCGTTTTAAAACAAAACCGTTACTGTCTCTTTAAATTTTAAACAGAGCACACTTTATTACTGAATATGTGAAAAAATATGAAGAAATTGTTCAAAATTTACAAAAATTTCACCACAGTGTCTTAAAGCATTAAAGGTATTGCACACCAATTTTCAGAGCTTTAACCCTTAAAATAACGAAACCGGAGCCGGTTACAGTTTTAACCCCTCTACAGTCCCAGCTACAGCCTTTGCTGCGACTTTACCAAGCTCAGAGGGGAATACGATACCAAATTACGCCTTCTAGGAACTTTTCCAACTATCTTCAGATCCTCACACATGCATCTGCATGTCTTGCTCTCAAAAACAACTGCGCAGTAATGGCGCGAAAATGAGGCTCAGCCTACAACTGGGAAGGCCCTTCCTGACTGGAAAAGGTGTCTAACATAGTGCCTGATGTTAAAAAGCGTTCCCCAAGTTTATAAGTGTGAAATACCAGCATAAACATGTATAAAATGCCCAAATAAAGCAATCGATTTTGCCCATAAAAGTGTCTACCAGTTTTATAGCCCATATTAAGCCCTTTATTCTGCTTGAGACTAAGAAAATGGCTTACCGGTCCCCATGAGGGGAAATGACAGCCTTCCAGCATTACACAGTCTTGTTAGAAATATGGCTAGTCATACCTTAAGCAGAAAAGTCTGCTAACTGTGAGTAAATAGTACATACCAGCACTATTTTAAAATAACAAACTCTTGATAGTAGAATAAAAAACTACAACTAAACACCACATACTCTTAACCATCTCCGTGGAGATGTTGCCTGTGCAACGGCAAAGAGAATGACTGGGGTGGGCGGAGCCTAGGAGGGACTATATGGCCAGCTTTGCTGGGACTCTTTGCCATTTCCTGTTGGGGAAGAGATATTCCCACAAGTAAGGATGACGCCGTGGACCGGACACACCAATGTTGGAGAAATAGGGACTTTTATGACCCTTTAAGGAGAAATACAAGAAGCAGTACAGATTATGAGTGTAGTAGATTCAAGAGTAATTTTAGAAATTCTCTATTGAAGAAAGGGAAGTAGCTATATAGCATGGAACAAACCCCAAAATTTCATGATTTGGACAGAATATACCATTTTAAACAAGCAGCTTCTATTATCAAATTTGCTTCATTCTCTTGTTATCCTTTGCTTAAGGAACAGCATTGCACTACTGTCAGCTAGGTGAACACATCTAGTTAGCCAATCAAAAAGATAAATGTGTGCAGGCACCAATTAGCAGCAGCTACTACTAGTGCAGGATATGTGCATATTCTTTTTCAACAAGGGATACCAAGGGGAAAAAAAGCACATTTGAAAATAGAAGTGAATTTAAAAGTGTGCTAAAATTACACACTCTATCTGAATCATGCAAGTTTAATTTTGACTTTCCTATCCCTTTAGGAGAAACTCAGAGGGCTAGATTACATACGAAGTGCAACTTTGAGGTTTCGTGAACCTGGAGCCTACATGAGCGGTACTGAGCTCTAGATTGCTGGTTAAAAGTTATTTTTTTGTGTGACTTTATTGGCACATGCAACGCACAATCGCAAACTCGCACCCATAGAGTTCAATGGAGCCTAGTTTGCATGCCTACAACCACACAACCACAGTTTGTGTAACCCCCATTGCAACAATATATAACTATATTTGCATATGAATGTATACATATAGATTTATGTATTTATATGTGTATACATGCATGATTAAGGACCATGTAGGTCCGAAATGTCGCTTTTAAAGGTTGTTTGTATCCTTAATAAAAGAATTTATCACCATTGACAAACATTGTGATGTTGTGGTGCTGTCACACTTGATGCATGGACTGTATGACTTTGAAGGATTTGCTGATACTCCATAGTGACGGGCACACACTGGATAAAGATACCTATGGGCATAGTACTGGACTCTATTTGTTCATTTTCTATGTGTATACATATATATTCATACATATATACACACATATAAATACATAAATATATATTTATATATACATTCATATACGTATATTAAGAGATAGAATTATTAATAAATGTGTAAAAGCACTTTCAGCCTGTTTTTTCACCTGACATGTCATAACTTTTGAATGCAATAAAATATATGTATAATTTGTATCAGACAGTGTTAATATAAGTGTTCCTGTACTGTGCAATGCATTTTTGATGTGTTTTGTGCAAGCTTGTGCTTTGGTTAACACCAATTTTTTAGAATCGCGATGGCGTGATCCCATTTACTCACAACTTAATATGAGTAAAATTACAGGTTTTCTCGTAAAGTCGCAATTTTGCCCAAATGTAATCTAGCCCAGAGTCTGGATATGCATATCTCCAACCAGTGGATTAGTTACACGCTTTGCAGGGAATATAGTAACAGAGTACCTGTAACACTATCATAACAGTGTCAAATAGGAATAGTGACACACGTAGCTTTAGTATAGATATATTTCATTTAATAGATGTTTAACTCTCAAATAAAATTATGAATGACATGAAAACAGCTAACCTCGATATAGTACCATAGATCTGGCAAGAATAAACTATTAAATCTTGAAAACTCAATAACTTGTTTAGATAAAAAACTGTTAGATATAAGGAATAAAATGAAAAACAAAACAGAAATGTATAACACTATTATAAAACATACAGAGCTTTTGTATGGATAAACTTTTAGAAAGATCCTTGCTAATAAGGGCCTTGTGGTCCAAGGTTTCCAAGATCTTATCTAAAAGGCCTCATTCTTCCACAGAATGCTTTGTCTAAATACTACTGCCCAGCTGGAAGGTTATTACACTGCAGTTTATCAAAGCCCTCGGCTAAGGGAGTCCCAGAGAATGAGGGATGCAGTATTATGCATTACATTTGTTGGTTATTCAGGTGATGGGAATGTGGATATCCCAAGCTTCTTTCTTAGAAAAAGGATAATGGCTCACTTTTGAGCATATTATGTTTTCTATTTGTAGGGTAAAACATTTGTGAGTGATGTTTAGAGGCTTTCTATGTGTATTACGCAGGTGTCCACATAGATTTAATCACATATATAATACCAACAGATGGGTTCTCCCAGTTTAGAGAGACAGGGTCTATCATTTGTGTGAAGTTTGTTAGTGCAAACTATTTTATGCATGTGATAATCTTAAAGGGACGTTATACACTAGATTTTTCTTTGCATAAATGTTTTTTTAGATGATTCATTTATTATAGCCTATACAGCTTTTTTTTAAAAAAAATATATATATATATATATATATATAGTTTTGCTTATTTTTAAATAACATTGCGCTGATTTTCAGACTCTTAACCAAGTCCCAAGGAGAATACTGAGGTATACCTATCCCAGCTTGCTCCTGTTTATGTGAAGAGTCTTTTCATATGCAGAGGAAGGGGGGGGGCAGCTTTTTTTGCTATAGAACAACTTTCAGTGGGTGTTCCAGCTAATCTTTTCAACAGTGCTAAACTGGGAGCTTCTAAGTAAGTTTTTAAACGGTTTTATACTGAATTTTTAGATCAGTATCTGTGCATATTCTTCTTTATAGTCGTGTATTACACGCAGTTAAATGAAAATTGGTGTATACTGTCCCTTTATGAAAATCTTAGCTTACCGAGCAAGCCTGGTAGCTCTAGTGACATAGTTTCCTTACTATGCAAGCATAGATGCTCATGATAATAAATAAGTTGGATTCCAGACACTATATTAATTGAAGAAGGCTTTTATTGTCACTATATAAGGGTCATGAAGAGCATACAGTAGATGCTCATGATACTAAATAAGATGGATTTCAGACACTATTTTAATTGAAGAAGGCTTTTATTGTCACTACATAAGGGTCATGAAGAGCATAGATACTCTCCAGCAAACCTGGCTACTGACAACAGTACATGTTCATTAGCATGAATTGCTATAGTGGATATGTAATTGCCCTTTCAACATCCTCTATGCAACTCTCTACAAAATAATCCTGCTGAAAATAACAACTTGATGAAACTGCTTCTGATTGGCTGCATCACCTTCAGCCTCCAAGAACAAACCAGTTCAAATGGGGTTGCCAAGTTTGCATTTACTTTTTGCAGAAAATAAACATGAACATTTTTTAATCAGACCACCAAACTGCTCACAATAAGTAAATGTGACACATTACAGTTTACACGTCCCTCTAACAAGCACAATAACTTCTCTAACAAATATGAGGTCAAAAGGTTAAGGTTGAAAATGCGCTACCGATGGCATCGAGGTTACGAGTTGCACATTGCTGAGCATGCTAGGGCAAGCCGGCAAGAAGCACTGCCCAGGCAAATACACATTCCATGTTCTGAATGAATTGTAAAAAACTGTGGGGGTTGTGTAATATTTGTGTAGAAAAACAGAAAATGTCTACTCGTATCTAATGTACTATAGAAACCTTTATATGTTATGTATTAGATATAAATGGCATTCTAAGCAAATGTTGAATATTTGATCAACTTTCTATTAAGAGTTGTTTTAAATGAATATTAAATTGTATGTAAAATTCAATCCATGTGAAAAAGCATTTAAACGTTATATCTCACTATTTTGAATGTTTTTTCCCTTATATTTACTGTGTCATTTGATATAGTGAAATGTCTCATTTTTCTGTTGCAGGGCTTAACAGATGCTTGAAGAAATGGATCCAAAAGTTTCCTTCTGGCTTGTAAATGATGCTGCATATAAATGAATATACAGACCTCTGGCTTGTAAACAAAAAGTGTGTGACTAGCTCCTCAATATTCTTTTAAAATGTTTTTTTGTGCGATTTAGATACAGCACAGAACTTTAAACAACTTTCCAATGTACTTATATAATCTAATTTTCCTTGTTCTCCTGGTATCCTATGTTGAAAAGGAGCAGCAATGCACTACTGGGAGCTAGCTGCTGATTTATGGCTGCACATTATATGCCTCTTTTCATTGGCTCAACAGATGTGTTTATCTAGCTCTAAATAGTACACTGCTATTCCTTAAACAAAAGAGAATTAAGGACATAATAATAGAAGTAAACTGAAAAGTTGTGTAAAATCTTATGCTCTATCTGAATCATGAAAGAATAATTCAGTTGTTCATGTCCCTTTAAATTAGTAGATCCCTGGTCCATTAAAAATCATTCAAATGGTAAACTTAGTGTCAGGGGAATATTTGAATGTCAAAAATCTGAGTTTAGTTTGGAACACCATTTCATTTATACAATTTAAAAAAAACACTCTGATTATTTATTAAATTAGCCAATAAGTTTTGAAGAGGGTACTGTGATCCCTCCCACTCTTCTGATTAGAGTTGGATGCAGTTAGGAATAGTTAGAAGTGGGAGGGGCAATATCAGTCACCTTAATGGTAGAGATACTGGTCAGCAAACAGTACTTCCATAGCAACTGGGGTCAGAATGTTCTTATCTACCCAGATGTAGTGACTAAACAAAGGTGCTACTATTTTTCAGTGACAGACAAATAGCACTTGATTACCAAATAGCAATGTAATTCTCCTGCAGCAGTGCAAATAGCAATGTAATTCTGTTGCAGCAGTGCAAATAGCAATGTAATTCTGCTGCAGCAGTGCAAATAGCAATGTAATTCTGTTGCAGCAGTGCAAATAGCAATGTAATTCTGCTGCAGCAGTGCAAATGGAGGTACTATCAAAATTTGCTGTCACTATAATTGCATTTGCATGACTTGCATAATCTAGCCCAAATCATTTAAAACATTGTTTATTTCATAGCAAATTAGTCAAGGGAATCACCATTTGGAAAGTCTCAAAGATTTTTTATCTTTTAGTTCTCCAATTAGGGGCAGATATCACTATAAACATGCACTGATGTAAGCAATCACAAATTTGCTGCATGTTACATGTTAAGGTAAACTACATGTAACTATACAGTAGGGATTCCAGCTGTCAGGTGCCCAGTATATCAACCAGTGGGACATTAAATACATACACATAGATACATACACATACATGTGAGATCATTGTATCAGCAGCAAAAGTGGTGACAATAGTTTTTGACTCTGTAGATGGCTAATAGCCATTGCAGTTGAGGGATCTGATCTGAGTTCTGATGTGGGTATGTGGCTATAGATTTGCTGTAGGGGATTTAGCGCCAATGACACGAGATGCAGGACCAGTAGTCTGATGTGAGGTCTTATCAATGGCCTGGTACCACACCTAGGTTGTTTGCTGCTCACCCAATATGTTTATCAAGGGATTCTGCCAACCTTAACTGCAGTCTGTCTTGTGGCGTAGGAAAAACATAATTTCGAAAGTTCAATTACAGGAAATGCAGGCAAAAAATAATGAAGCAATTTTACATTACCTTTTCCCTATTTTTTTCTCATACATATGAATGAATTAAAATAGTGCTGTCATAAGGGTCTGTGTGTAACAGTAGCTGTTGAACTGCTGCTCATATAGGTACGGGTATGACGGTTACTTCAGACTTGTTACTGGCCCTACGATTAACAACATACAAAATCACTAAATGCATGGGTGCACAAGCAATTTAAATAAATTCTTGGATTGGACAGTTGGAAGGTCAACTTTGAGTTCTGATGTGGGTGTGAGGCTTATAGACACACTATAGGGGCTTCAGCACCAATGACGAGAGAGTTGGTAGGTCAACTTTACCTTTAAACATATTATTTAATTTGGCTTACCTGCTACCACTTAAAAAAAACATGAATACACAGGTATTTTTGAAGTAAATATTGTTATATTGTTTGCTGCGTATGTATTTATTTATCTATAACTTTTCCTTTAATATTTTTTGTTGGGCTTAACATTGAGTTTAATATCGCAATTTAATGCATTTGTTGATTGAACTTTCACATGACAAAATATAAAGAACCTATATCACCCATTAACATACTGGGGACGATTTATCAAGTGTCTGGCGGACATGATCCACTGTAACGAATCATGTCCGCCAGACATCGATAAATGCCAACAGCATACGCTGCCTGAATTTATCATTGCACAAGTGGTTCTGGTGAACTGCTTGTGCAATGCCGCCCCCTGCAGATTCGGTATCAATCAACCCGATCGTATGAGATTGGGCGGATTGCTATCCGCCGCCTCAGAGGAGGCGTACGAGTTAAGACCGCTGCTTCTTAACTCCTGTTTCCGGGGAGCCTAAAGGCTCGAGCGGAAACAGGGGTATACGGTCACATTCGGGCCGTGATAAATCGGCCCCACTGTATCAGTTTATAAAAATGTAATTATTATTTTGTTCATTCTTAAATTAATATTTAATAACATTGCAAAATATACTTATCCTCGGGCAATGGTAACATGGTATGTTGTATTTTCTACATTATGTCTTGTGATCGATGCATATGAATATCAAGCACTCAGAGACAAAGACCAGAATACAAGTGGGCTTTCTTTCTATGCTGTTTTTAATACACAACAGCAACCTTGTGCAACATACAATTTCTACATTCACAGTCAGTGAGCCAGTGACAAGAGGCATATTTGTGTAGCCACCAATAACCAGCTGGCTCCCAGAAGCTCTTTACTATTTTTCAGCCTATTCAGGTATGCTTTTCAACAAATTATATCAATAGAATAAAGTATATAATGTATAGTAAAGTAATATATGTTATAATAAATAATTACTAATTATAGTTTGCGTCTATTGTGATCACAGGTAAAGGTTTCAGGCACAGTCTTTTAAACCTTGCTAGAGTTCCTAAGCAACATATATTTAGAGACACTAGTTTTCCTCTAAAAGTTGCCGCATTGCTGGATTTAAAATTTAAATGGGGCGGGGGAACACTTAGCACAACTTATTTTTTGTACAGTTGTAAAATGGAAGGAGGACGTATGTTATTGAGATAAAAAGGAAGCTGAAAACACTTTACACCAGTCAAACGATAGAGGGATATTTCATTGTTGTATTAAAAAGCACTACGCAGTGGTTATACTTAAAGGGTCAGTATACACCCATTTTCATTTAACTGCATGTAATAGACACTACTATAAAGAATAATATGCACAGATACTGATATAAAAATCCAGTATAAAACCTTTTAAAAACTTACTTAGAAGCTCCACATTTACAACTGTTAATGAGATAAGCCTGGGACACCCACTGAACCTCCCTCTCCCCTGCATATGAAAAGACCCATTATACAAACAGAAGCAGTCTGAATGAAGTCTGTATACATCTAAAACTTTGGGGCTTGGTTAGGAGTCTGAAAATAAGCACAATGTTATTTAAAAATAAGCAAAACTATACATTTTTACAAAAACACACAGATGGGCTATATAAATGGATCATCTACAAAACATTTATGCAAATAAAAAGCTAGTGTATAATGTCCCTTTAATAGAGATCATTGCAATATGTATTATTCATCATTTTAAATGGATTTTACCTTCTTTTTTTATTTTACACTACATTTGTGCAGTGTCCATTACTTCCTGTCATAGCCCTACAAGGAGGCTGTGGCCTCTGCAGGAAGGTTTATCTAGTCTAATGTCATATAACTTCTAGGGTAACCTAAGCTGGTTACTAAAAAAATGAATAGACTAGATACAGATTGCTCATGCTCAGATTAGTCAGAATGTAACGTAAGTTGGCAACATGTGAGCTCCCTTATTACGCTGAGAATTTCTAAGTTCTTATTTTTCTAGAAAACAAGTACGTTTGTTGGGTGTTTTTTTTTTTCTTTTTTTTTTTAATAAACAATCGGTTTCTTTTTATATTTACTTTTATTTAATATATTTGTTTTTACCAAAGGAGCCTAGTCTAATATCCCTTTAACACCCCAAATATAAACTCTGCCATAGTTAGCAAGACACATCTACGCAAAAATAACATGTTCTAACAAATTAGATAATTTTAGTTTTTCATTACATTGCCCCTATAAAATGAGAGTCAGGTACCTTGGGAAAATCCCTAGTTGTTTACAATTAAGACAAATTAAATTAGGTTCACAATGATTCCTATTCCTGTATTTTCTTTAGAAGACTATGGGTAAAACAAACCATGTATATAATAAAACAATGAAATCCAATTAAAATATAGGATACAGCTAAAGAATACATGACAAACAATGTTTTTTTCTGATGATAACATGACAAACACAGGCCAGTGAAAGGCTAAATATAAATTAGATTCTTATTTCAGCAAAAAGATTGGTAAATAAAGATCTCCATGTCATTTCTATCCATTTGAGAATAATAAGAGAAAGCATATGAGCAGAGTGGTTTTCTGTGGCGTGCAAAAAAGGAACAGGTGTCATTTCTACATAAACAGAAAAGAGAAAGAAAACATTATTATTGTGTCTACAAGACACTGGAGCACGGATGATAAAATAAACAATTATATATATATATATATATATATATATATATATATATATATATATATATATATATATATATATATATATACACACACACACACACATATACATACATATACACACACACACACACATATACATACATATACACACACACACATACATACACACACACACACATACATATACACACGTCCCGCAGACCTCAGAGGCATCAGAATAATTACAGGGAAACTATAACAAGCGTTTTCATCCTATAATTATAAAGATACACCTCTTAATTTGTTTTTGATAGATGAACCTTTAAAATACAGAAAAGTGAACTGACTACTGAAGTAATGGTATTCATATACCTAAATACAAGGAATATTGATTAATTTGTAAACGTTAAATATATGGCATGCAACAAGCTAACAAGTATTCTAGTGTACTAAATTATATATACATATATCAAAATAAGAGTATTGCATTGAGCAATGATACTTTTTTATTGGACTAACTATACATTTATAAGTTGACAAGCTTTCGGAAGAGTTCCTTCCTTTATCAAGTCTAAAGTATTGCTTTAGACTTGATAAAGGAAGGAACTCTTCAGAAAGCTTGTCAACTTATAAATGTATAGTTAGTCCAATAAAAAAGTATCATTGCTCAATGCAATACTCTTGTTATTTTGATATCTAACTCTCTGGACTAACACGGCTACTCCAATCAATGTTAACCCCAGACAAGCCTGGCACAAAGCCCATATGGAAAATGACAAAATAAAATTAACACAACACATAGAAAGTCTGTATTTCTTTTGCAAGCACACAGCTAGATTAAGAGCAAAATGGATGAGTTAGTTACAGCATTTGGCTAAATTGTGATAGGGTCAGGACCACGTCAAGGTCTTTCCCTCCCTGGGTCCCTAACCTACATCCACACAATGCATGTCTTTAACCAAACACTCTGAGATACAAACAAGCGTGACAGAAGCCCTTATAAATTATACACACACACACACACACACACACACACACACTGTATATACATATGTATATACATATATTTATATATATATTTATATAGATTCTAATATTCACCAGGCACTGCACGAGGGAGCTGATAAACCAGGGGCATTTAACATGTCTAGGTCAATTGATTAACATTTCTGGAATAAATACTTTTAAAACTATGCCAAAGATTATGTCAACAGAAACATTAGAAAATAATTCAAAGATGAAGTTAGTGGTGGAATATGAATTGCAGTGGTATCATCATTCTCATTTTGACCTAATAAATCACAAGGTTTCTTCACTCAGAGGCATGTCATTCTATAACAAAATAATTATTAATATAACTCCCAAGACAGCACAAAGGAACGACAGATACAGCTGCAGAGTGTGACCTTCGTGATGTCAACCTTCCTGCATTAAGGTTTGTTATCAAATAAATGTATTCAAGAATCTATAGTCATAAAGCAATAAAAAGTTTCTATCAACAGTGCAAAACAGATGCTGCACAGGCAAACATGAATGAGAAATGTGATGGTATATTAAAAAAGGTATTGTTCATTCTGCTTTGCTGATAGTATTTGTTTGATGTTCTGCAGTATTTGCATTAAATATACCTAACCTAACCCCTGCCCAGGGGGTAGTTCCAAAACATAAACTTTAGCAATGGTAAAGCCAAAGATGGCCGCCAAAAAGCTAAAATATAGAAACAGATTTTGACTGCAGGTAAGAATACGAAATCCCATTATGTTCATAAATAATTCCTTCTAATATGAAAGCCTAATACATTTCCTGTGCATATCCCAGGGAAAGTCTATTCCATGACACTATGAGGCATATGTAGCAAGCTCCGTATGGAGCTTGATGACCTGTGTTTCTGGCGAGCCTGCAGCCTCGCCAGAAACAGCAGTTATGAAGCAGCGGTCACAAAGACCACTGCTCCATAACCTGTCCGCCTGCTCTGAGCAGGCGGACAGACATCGCCGGAATTCAACCCGATCGAGTATGTTTGGGTTGACTGACACCCCCCTGCTGGCGGCCCATTGGCCGCGAGTCTGCAGAGGGCGGCGTTGCACCAGCAGCTCTTGTGAGCTGCTGGTGCAATTCTGAATACGGCGAGCGTATTGCTCGCCGTATTCAGCGATGTCTGTCGGACCTGATTCGCTCTGTCGGATCAGGTCCGACAGACATTGATAACTAGAGGCCCATTTCTGTAAATAAGAGCTTTCACAAACCATTCTACAACATATACTGCCCTCCAACTTGAGACCATAGACCCTTGTCCAAGGTAATTCATATCATGATTGATACATCATGTTGGTGTTGAGGGGGGGTTTAATATATTTTATTAATCAAATTCATCTTTCTCATTTAAAACCCAATTTCATCTTTCCTCACTCCATGCCCCTTTTCCATGCTTGTTACCTTTTCCTCCCCATTTACCACCTACCTTAAGATCTTCCTGCTGCTCTGAGGCATAAGGTTGCTACTTTTTTGATCATATGGTCTGAGCCCAGTGGACTATAACTGATAACTCTTTGATATCATTATGGGCAAAGACACTACATTTATTACACACTGCAGATTTGTTTGCAGAAACACTGGACTTACACACCCACACACAACAAAGCGTGAAGCTAACCAAATTCATCTAGAAAAAAATGCACATTATCATATACATGAACTACAACAATATTTCACCCAATGGGCATTGCACATTTTATCCTGGTGATATATACTGTGCTCAGATGTAAAATGTTTAACCTTGCCCTGAAGACCTCTATTAGACCGTGTCTGTAAAAGAACCAGTATAGCACCCTCTTCATCATTTGATCCTACATTTGAAATAAGGAGGGCAGTATTAATTAATGGGCCACAAAAGTCAAAATGAAACATTTGTGTTTCAGATAAAAGCATGCATTTTTAAATTACATTTCCAATTTACTTCAACTATCAAATTGAATCTGTTCTCTTTGTAACCTTTATTGAAGAGCATAACTAGGAAGCCTCAGGACCAAACGTGTCTTGAGCACTATATGACTGCGATGTTTGTTATAATAGGTATGCAACATTGTAACAAAGGTTATTAGATAATCATTGCAACAGAAATTATACATCAACTGGTATAGATAAATTATATATTTAATAGGAAATAACAAACATGCACAGGAGAATGAAAATGCTGATAGAAACAGATGAAAGTGCTAGGGTTGGCAGGAAATGACACTGGCGACACATAGATAGAGACTGAAATAGTTCCAAAGTCAGACAGATATATGAGAGATTAAATGGATATGAACCCCAAATTTGTTCTTTTATGATTCAGATAGCGCATACATTTTTAAACAAATTTCCAATTTATTTATGTTACCAAATGTGCTTCAGTCTCTTGGTATGCTTTGTTGGAGGAGCAGCTATGCACTAATGGGGAACTAGCTGAACACCTTGGTTGAGCCAATGACTAGAAGCAGATGTGCAGCCACCAATCAGTAGCTAGCTTCTAGTAGTGTATTGCTGTCCCTGAGCCTACCTTGGTATGTTTTTAAACAAAGTAAATCAAGAGAACAAATCAACTGATAATAAAAGTAAATTAGAAAGTAATTTAAATTGCACAATCTATCTTAATCATGAAAGTTTAATTTTTTCTTTACTGCCCCTTTAACAGGGAAAAAGGATACAGAGTTGCCAACATTTCCACAGGTACAGATTTCCATATTCCTTAATAGGCAGATATTCTAGTGATAAGTTAAAAGAAGAGACTAGTGCCACGGGGGGGTCTATTAGGCAATGCCAGGTAGGTTCAGTTGTTGGTCAATGTATAATTTTTCTGAGAGAGTTAGATGGGGAACACCGAGAACCATAATGGAACAATCTGAAGTAGATAAATAATCCATAAACTCATTTTGTCATATGGTATGAAGTGCACAAACATAGAGCCTGCTGAGTTTATGTGCTGCAGAACTATTGGGTTGGTATGATACAATATGTCGCATATGTTGCTAGTGTTAAATGATGGTAAATCCTAGCGTTTGTGAAACGCTAGGACTTATTATTGGAACAAATAAAGGGGACTTTCAGTAATGAAGTATAAAATACTTCATGATGGGACGCACAGCTGTTTGCTAAGAGGTGGAAATGTCACCTCTCAGCAAAATAGTGTTCTGTCGTGGACTGCTTGAGGAGCTCAGTGCGGTCGAACTGGGCCGCATTGGCTAAGAGGTGGAAACGTCACCTCATTGAAAAAATAGTGTTCTGCTGTGGGCGTCCTGAGATGCTCAGCGCAGCATACACTGCAGGCAAATAATAAAACTTTCAGCATGAAGCATTTTATACTTCATGACTGAAAGTTCCCTTTATTTGTTACAATGGTAAATCCTATCGTTTCACAAACGCTAGGATTAAACAGTGCAACATATAAAGGGGACTTTCAGTCATGAAGTATAAAATACTTCATGCTGAAAGTGCTATTATTTGTCTGCAGTGTATGCTGCGCTGAGCATCTCAGGACGCCCACATTTTGTAAAAATTCTTATAAAAACACAGAAAGATCGCAATCCCTGTTCATTCCTTGGGGCATTCTGGTCTCTAAATGGTTGATCCAGAATGCCTCTCTCTGTTTGAGCTTTTTAACCCTGTCCCCTCCATGTCTGTCAATTGGTATGTGTTTAACAATCTGATACCTAAGTTGTCTCACTGTGTGCCCTGCCTCTTTAAAATGGCAAGCAACCGGGGATTTTTCATAAGTAGTTCTAATATTAGACTTATGGTCTGTGATCCTGTCTCGGACCCTCCTGGTCGTTTCACCTACGTAAAATCTGGCACATGGACATTTTAGAATATAAACTGCATACTCCGTATTGTAAGTAAAAAATCCATTAACCATAAATGACTTGCCAGTACGGGGATGACAGAAGCTAGGGCCTTTGATAAGATTATTGCAATTACAACATCCCAGACAGGGAAAACAACCATTTATATTGGGACCTAGAAAAGTTTGTCTACTCTGTTTTGTTTTACCCTAAATCAGATCTAACCAATTGGTCCCTAACATTCTTAGGGTTTTGAAACTCCACTATCTCAGGGTTACTTGTTCTCAAGACATTCCAGTGTTTCTGAATAATGTGTGCTATCTTTCTACTCTGTCTATTGTATTGAGTTACAAATACTACCCTGTCTTTATTAGCTTTTTTCTTTACATTATTCTGTATTTGATTACTTGTAGGTAGTTGTAGTATTGATTCCCTTTCTCTTTCAGTTAAATTATCAGGATATCCTCTCTCTCTAAACAGTTTAGACATTTCTTCTAATCTACTACTGACTAGAGTGCTATCAGTTACAATTATCTTTACCCTGAGTAGTTGACTCCTGGGTAATGTGTTTCTTAATGCAATAGGGTGTGCACTATCATAGTGTAATAAATTGTTACGGGCAATTGTCGTTCTATATAAATCTGTTTGTAGATTCCCATTTTCCTTGTATACAGTAGTATCCAAGAAGTTGATAGTCTCTTCACTGTATTCAATCGTAAATTTAATCTGTTTTGTTGCATTATTGAGCGAGGAAACAAACTCTAATAGGGTTCCAATGTCGCCCAACCATATGCCGAAAATATCGTCTATATAGCGCCCCCATGTGGCACCATATTGAATAAAAGTATCCTCACAAACAAAATGTTCTTCAAAATTATTCATGAATATATTCGCATAGGTTGGAGCGACTTTGGAACCCATAGCAATACCTTGTAGCTGCAAAAAATATTGATCATGAAAGAGAAAAAAATTACAATGTAAAACAATCTCAAGAAGTCTTAGAATAAAGTCAATTTATTGTTGGCCATAAATCCCTGACTGGTTTAATGTATATTGCAGCGCTCCTATCCCACTGGCATGTGGTATGGATGTATAAAAGCTTGAAACATCCAAACTAAAAATAATATACTTTCCAGAAGGTAGATCCAATAATTGCAACTTCTCTAGAAAATCGTTAGTATCTCTAATAAATTAGTTTGATTTAGTTACAAATGGTCTTAAGATTCTCTCTAGGTAAATTGCAATATTGGAAAAAATTGACCCAATCCCCGAGACAATTGACCTCCCAGGGGGTTCTTTTACATTTTTATGTAATTTAGGCAGTGTATAAAAAATAGGAATTCTGGAATTAGTAACTGTTTAAAACTTTGCTTTCTCATTAGTAATTAACTCTCTCTTTAAGGAATGTGAGATACAATGTTCTATTTCACGTTGCATTCTGGGCAACGGATTACTATTTAGAGGTAAATAAACCTCCTCATTAGCTAATTGCTGTTTGATTTCCTTCACATAGTAATCCTTGTCCAAAATAACAACATAACCACCTTTGTCAGCTTCCTTTAGTAGAATCTCCTTGTTTTTATATAAAGATTCTACCGCCAATTTATTACATGTAGTAAAGTTATTATTACCAGTGGATGTCCTGATAATTTGATTGAAAGAGAAAGGTAATCGATACTACAAATACCTACAAGTAATCAATACAGAATAATGTAAAGAAAAAAGCTAATAAAGACATGGTAGTATTTGTAACTCAATACAATAGGCAGAGTAGAAAGATTGCACACATTTTTCAGAAACACTAAAATATCCTGAGAACAAGTAACCCTGAGATAGTGACGTTTCAAAACCCTCCTACGGCAGCCTTTCAAAAGACCTAAGAATATTAGGGACCAATTGGTTAGATCTGATTTAGGGAAAAAAACAAAACAGAGTAGACAAACTTTTCTAGGTCCCAATAGAAATGGTTGTTTTCCCTGTCTGGGATGTTGTAATTATAATAATCTTATCAAAGGCCCTAGCTTCTGTCATCCCCATACTGGCACGAAATTTATGATTAATGGATTTTTTTTACATGCAATACAGAGTGTGCAGTTTATATTCTAAAATGTCCATGTGCAAGATTTTATGTAGGTGAAACGACCAGGATGGTCAGAGACAGGATCACAGAAGTCTAATATTAGAACTGTTTATGAGAAATTCCCAGTTGCTTGCCATTTTAAAGAGGCAGGGCACACAATGAGACAACTTAGGTATCAGATTATTGAACACATACCAATTGACAGACGTGGATGGGGCAGGGTTAAAAAACTCAAACAGAGAGAGGCATTCTGGATCTACCATTTAGAGACCAGAATGCTCCAAGGAATGAACAGGGATTGCGATCTTTCTGTGTTTTTATAAGAATTTTTAGAAAATGTTAACAACTATCTATCATGTAAAATATTTAAGATAAATGTAGCAATTGTATAGGAATGATAATACACTAAGATACATACATATATATATATATTATTTTTTTTAAGACGTTTATATGGAAGACAAAGATATTGTCTGGATCTGGTGTGTAATTAATAAATGGTCAGACTATCTGTGATTAATTACCTATGCTAATGATATGATGTCATAGGGGTGGAGTTGTAAATATGGGTAGAAGAGTAAGCTGTATAGACACATTTGTATTGATGATTAAAGGGACAGTCAACACCAGAAATTTTGTTGTTTTAAAAGATAGATAATCCCTTAATTACCAATTCCCCAGTTTTGCATAAATAACACAGTTATAATTATACACGTTTTACCTCTTTAATTACCTTGTATCTAAGCCTCAGCAGACTGCCCCCTCATTTCAGTGCTTTTGACAGACTTGCATTTTAGCCAATCAGAGCGGTCTCCATGGTAAATTCACGTGCAAGAGCTCAATGTTATCTATATGAAAACGTGAACTAATGCCCTCTAGTGGTGAAAAACTCAAAATACATTTAGATTAGAGGCGGCCTTCAATTAGCATATGAACCTCCTAGCTTTAGCTTTTAACTAAGAATACCAAGAGAACAAAGCAAAATTGGTGATAAAAGTAAATTGGAAAGTTGTTTAAAATTACATGCCCTATTTGAATCATAAAAGTTATTTTTGGACTTGACTGTCCCTTTAAGGACTGGATAGGTCCTGAAATGTTGCTTTTTTCTTACGTATTAAATAAATATATTTTTGTATAGTGCGGTTGCTTTCTGGACTTTTGTATGTACTTTATGGGTCTGGAGTGTGGACCCTGCAGCAAGCACATCACCTAGAACACTGGTGCTGAATTATTCTGCTTTTTTATTAGCTATTGGCTAACATCACCTCATTTACAAAATAGTGTTCTGCTGTTGGCGGCCTGAGGTGCTCAGCGTGGCATATGCTGTAAGCAATAAAGTAAGGTATTTTATACTCCATGACTGAAAGTCCCCTTTATTTGTAACATTGGTAAATCCTAGTGTTTCAAAAACGCTAGGATTTCCAATCACGTTAGTAAGAGTAACACTAGAGGCACTTTTTTCCTTCAATTTACATGTATGGTAAATTGTGAGACTCAGAACTGTTGGAAATAAATATGTTCTAATATACACTTTAATATTATCTGTAAAGGAACAAACACCCATCTACTAATTAACCGTTCTCGAACATCCTAAATATACAAATCTCTCAACCATACAGTAAAATCAAGAAGTAAATCTGTCCACATCCCCTCCAAAGAAAAACCATAAGACTATTTCTCATGTCTTTACAGTATTACTATGATCAGTGACAAGGAAAGCACAACGTTATAATTTGGAAACTTAGGTAAACAAGCTGCCATGGGAATTCAATACTATACTTAGCAATGCAAACATATTGCTTATTATTGTGTATCCAGTTCAGATATAGAGGACGATTTACCAAAATGTCTGTCGGACCTGATCCGACAGTGTGGATCAGGTCCATCAGACATCGATGAATGCGGAGAGCAATACACTCTCCGTATTCAGCATTGCTCACACGAGCTGCTGGTGCAACGCCGCCCCCTGCAGACTTGCGGCCAATCAGCCGCCAGCAGGGGGTGTCAATCAACCTGATCGTACTCGATCGGGTTGAATTGTGGCGATTCCTGTCTGCCTCATCAGAGCAGGCGGACAGGGTTATGGAGCAGCGGTCTTTAGACCGCTGCTCCATAACTTGTGTTTCTGGCGAGTCTGAAGACTCGCCAGAAACACGGGACCTCAAGCTCCATCCGGAGCTTGATAAATGGGCATCATAATGTAATGTACTTCAATGTTAGCAATACAATGCAGAATCTTGTAAGGTTTGGTGTTCCTTTAAATGCCATTACAGTTAGTTACAGACAATTACTAATTTTACTTTTATCCTGAGAGATGAAGTTTTAACCAACAAATTGTTATTTGTAGAACACCAAAACGGTGCCTGCTGAATCTTAAACAATAGGTTAGTAAACTCATATTGAGTGGAAGACATTTAGTGTTAATGAGACATTGTCAATTTACTCCCCTTGTGTTCTCAATGATCCCTATTACCTGCAGGAGTGATTGTTTACAAATAGGGAACTTAAAGGGACAGTCTAGCAAAATTAAACTTTACTTTTATCATTAAAATTTGCTTAGTTTCCCCCCGTGGTATTAATTGTTGAAAGGCTCATATGCTTATTTCTAAGCCCTTGAAGGCCACTTCTTATCTCAGTGCATTTTGCAGTTTTTCAATAGCTAGACAGCGATAATTCATGTGTGCCCTATAGATAACATTGTGCTCACTCCCATGGAGTTATTTAAGAGTCAGCATTGAATGGCTAAAATACTAAATAACTGAAATAAAGGGGCAGTCTGCAGAGGCTTAGATACAAGCTAATCAGAGGTAAAAAAATATACTAAAAACTGGGCAATTGGTAATAAAGGGATTATCTATCTTTTTTAATTTTAATACACATAGATAAATTACATCTTTGAATATAAACATAATTGCAATATACATGTGTTGGCAATAAATGCTTCTAGTAAAAGCTATCACTGTTTTAATAACATTTTTTCTGCATGTGCATGTGAAGCAGCAGAAATACAATTCTCTGTGGGGGCAAGAGAGATAGCCCATCTATTTAAAAGGGTGTTCTGCCAGCTGCTTGTTATGCAATGAACTCTCATCAGCTACCTGCCTGAGTACATAGTCAATCTAACCTTTTTCATGCCAAAATTTAGATTTAATATTTAAAAATTAAATCAGGTACAAGTTTCACTTCACTGCCCACAAGATGACCTACAACATAACTTATTGCATTGTTTCCCCAGCTATCACACATCCTCAGATAAAAAGTAAAATAATAAAAACATGTCACAGTATTGTAGTTCTTTCCGCTCTCCCGCTGTGTCTTATATATGTTTCTCCTTTAGAATGTAAGCTTAAGAGCCTCTCTAACTGTAGTTCACTTGGTATAAAAGCAGATCTACAACCGATTGTGGTCAAGGCGCTCCTCTCCTTTTGTTTGTAAGTGTAGTAATGTACTTTGTATAGTCTTACATAATGTATGTTTATTATTGTATTGTACCCTTATGACTGCGATCTACCTTTGTATAGTGATGCGTAAACTGTTGCCGCTTTATAAATAAGAGATAATAAAAAAAACAAATAAATACATTTTGCTCTTTCATATTCATGACAGACATCATATAATAAATAGCTTAGTCACTATTATTTCCTAGCTGCTAGGTAGGTTCAATTGCTTTCAAAACTACCATTATTACCCTCATTGTCATAAGTGTAGTGTAGGGTCTCTATACATGGCTAGGAAGCAGTAAAGATAGTGATCTACTTTGTGTAACGTAACAATACTTCCTATTGAAAAAGGAAGTCTTATTAAATGTAAAATATGCAATGTAGAACTCAGGCTGATGATAATCAGCAAATCATCCCTGGTGGTTATGCTAATAGTATAATCTACTATCTCCTAAATGTTGGTGTGGTAAAACTTCCAGGAAAGGAAACGTAAATATACCATAAAAAGATTAAATTCAACTTCAGTCTTGCAATGATGGCTCCATTGCTAAAAAAAATAAATAATGATTTATTAATGGGACACCAAATGCAATTTTTTTATTTAATGGTTTAGAAAGAGCATGCAATTTTAAGCAACTTTCTAATTTACTCCTATTATCAATGTTTCTTCGTTCTCTTGCTATCTTTATTTAAAAAGCAGGAATGTGATGCATAGGAGCTGGCCCATTTTTGGTTAAAAACCTGGGTTATGCTTGCTTATTGGTGGGTAAATGTAAGCCTCCAATAAGCAAGCGCTATCCATGGTGCTGAACCTAAAATGGCTGCTAAGATTTACATTCATGATTTTCAAATAAAGATAGCAAGAGAACGAAAAATAAATTGATAACATGAGTAAATTAGAAAGTTGATTAAAATTGCATGCTCTGTCTGAATCATAAAAGAACAATTTTGGGTTCAGTGTCCCTGAAATATATATTTTAAAGGAATCAAGATGTTTGTGATTTACCTCATTTCTCAGACAGGATATGAGATCATCTAGCAACATTCTTCAGTTATGTATTAGGTGAATTATGCAATAGAAGTTACATTAACAGGTACAATTGCAAAATCGAGAGAATCATAACCTATAAAGACCAATTATACATTAACAGACTTTGACTATTTTACATTATTTCACTAAGCAACATAATACTGTAACCTATTAACTCCACAGCTAAAGATATTTTATGTTCCTGGACTTTCTGCCAGCACTGTGCTTGTATTGATTGATGTAAAGGTTGACAATGTTCAAAAATATTTAAGAGTTTCATAAAGTTTAAAAGGGACGTTGTAGTGCAAAAAGTATATGTTCTAATTCATTACAGCATAACGAGCTAGAGCACATTTGCACAACAAAGTTCCTTTAAAAGGGTAGTCTTTTTATTATTGTTTTGCTAGTGTCACAATGACTGCATACATTTAAATAGACAGTAAACTCAAAATTAAACTTAAATGGAATGCATTCTATTTTAAACAACTTTCAAAATGATTTCTAACATCAGTTTTGCTAAGTTCTCTTGGTAACCTTTGTTAAACAGAAATCCTAGGTGAACTCAGGAGCGTGCACGGTTCCTTAGCCACCTGGTCGCAATTTTTGCAACAAGGGGATCTGCAAAAATTAGAAGTATGGGCAGGTAAATGTAAAATAAGATTTAATACAGGAAAATGCAAGGTTCTACATTTTGGAATTAAAAATAAACAGGCAATGTATTATTTAAATGGAACAAGACTTAGCCAAACAGAGAAGGAAAGGAATTTTGGAGTAGCAATAGAAAACATGCTAAAAATGGGTGCACAATGCAGGGCAGCGGCTTCTAAGGCTAATAAGATAATAACATGTATTAAAAGAGGCATTGATTCAAGGGAGGAAAGCATAATTTTATCACTATATAAATCCCTGGTAAGACCTCACCTTGAGTATAGAGTGCAGTTCTGGGAACCATCTAAAAAAAAAAAAACATTGCAGACCTAGAAAAAGTTCAGAGAAGGGCCATAAAGCTAACAAGGGTAATGGAGAATTTAAACTATGAGGAGAGATTCACCAAACTGGGTCTGTTTTCTGAAGAAAAAAGGCGCTTTAGAGGTGACATGATTACTTTATATAAATGTATTCAAGGCCCTTATACAGAGATGGTAGAAGCTTGGTTTATTCCAAGAAAATTGTTTGTAACAGGAGGTCACAATTTAAGGCTGGAGGAAAGAAGATTGAATCTCCTGCAACAGAAACATGTTTTCACTGTAAGAGCAATAACATTGTGGAACTCATTACCAAAGGAGGTTGTGAATGCCAATACCTTAGATAAATTTCAAAATGGTTTAGATACATTTCTGTCTAGAAACAGAATTCAGGGATATGATTGCTTGTGTTAAATGGGTCAACTTTTACTGGGATTAATATAAAATAAGCTCAACTGGATAGTTTTTGTAAGTATATTAGATTTGTATAGGTTGAACTCGATGGACTTCTGTCTTTTTTCAACCTCTTCTACTATGTTACTATGTGATGCTACTGTGTTTATAGCAATGTTATACATAGTTACAAACACTGCAGCAGCAACTATGTATAAGAAAGTTGCTTAAAATTGCATGCTCTATCGCAGTGTTTTTCAACCAGTGTGCCGTGGCACACTAGTGTGCCGTGAGAGATCCTGACAACAGTGTGACATATTTTTTAAACTTTGCTTGTTTTTTACTCCCAGTGCAGGGGTAGTTTGTAGGAGGCATGGCATAACAGCACAATACATACAGTATGTGTGTGTATGTGTATATATATATATATATATATATATATATGCTGTATTAGGCTACAATGTGTAATTTTTTTAAAATTTTGGGATGGTGGTGTGCCACAGGATTTTTTAATGTAAAAAAGTGTGCCACAGCAAAAAAAAAGGTTAAAAATCACTGCTCTATCGCAATAAATCATGAATGTTTATTGTCCCTTTAAGTTCAACAAACTGTAATTTTGCAAGTAATTAGCAAGTACCCCCATTCCAATGGCATGAAAACACTTCCAACTCAACTTGTGCAGTTTTTGGATTGCATTTTTATGGCTTTAGGAGCACAGTTGTTCGAACTAGTTAAGCCACCTATGTTACGTATGACTAAAATCTTGGATTAGGTAAACATGGGAAAAAAAGAGATGAGAAAAAGGCTTTTTTCCAGATAACTTCTCGTGCACGAGCACAGTGTTATCTATATGAAATACGTGAACTAACACCCTCTAGTGGTGAAAAACTGTTAAAATGCAATCTGAAAGAGGTGGGCTTCAAGGTCTAAGAAATTAGCATATGAACCTCCTAGGTTAAGCTTTCAACTAAGAATACCAAGAGAACAAAGCAAAATTGGTGATAAAAGTAAATTGGAAAATTGTTTAAAATTACATGCCCTATCTTAATCATGAAAGTCTATTTTGGCCTAGACTGTCCATTTAATATTTATCATAACTGCATAATGTGTTTGAATGCAGATTTTACACTTAATAAAACTAAATCACAAGTGTACAATTAAAAGGGATATTAAACCCAAAAATGTTCTTTTGTGATTCAGGCAGAGCATACAATTTTTAAAAAAGTTTCCAATTTACTTCTTCTTTCAAATTTGTCGTCCCCCCCAATGATATTCTGTGTTTAAAGGGACAGTCTACAGCAGAATTTTTATTGTTTAAAAAGATAGATAATCCCTTTATTACCCATTACCTAATAACCCAACACAGTTATATAAATACACTTTTTATCTCAGTGATTACCTTGTATCTAAGCATCTGCAAACTGCCCACTTATTTCAGTTCTTTTGGCAGACATCCATTTTAGCCAATCAGTGCTGGTTCATAGGAACTCCACGTGCGTGAGCACAGTGTTATCTATATGACACACATGAACTAACACCCTCTAGTGGTGAAAAACTGTCAAAATGCCCTGAGAGAAGAGGCGACCTTCAAGGGCTTAGAAATTAGCATTTAAAGTTCCTAGGTTTAGCTTTCAACTAAGAATACAAAGAGAATAAAGCAAAATTTGTGATAGAAGTAAATTGGCAAATTGTTTAAAATTACATTCTCTATCTGAATCATAAAAATGTTTATTTTGGACTAGACTGTCCCTTTAAGAGATACCTAGGTAGGCATATGTAGCACTACATGGCAGGAAATAGTGCTGCCATCTAATGCTCTTGCAAATGGATAACATTCTTGCAAAACTGCTGCCATATAGTGCTCCAAAAATTGGCCGGCTCCTAAGCATTTGTCCCTGCTTTTCAACAAAAAATACCAAGAGAACAAAGAAAAATTGATAATAGAAGTAAATTAGAAAGTCGTTTTCAAATCACATTCTCTATCTCAATCATGAAAGGAAAAGTTTGGGTTTCATATCCCTTTAAAATTTTACCATCATTATGTAATTTTTACTTAAAGGGATACTGAACCCACATTTTTTTTCATGATTCGGATAGAGCATGCAATTTTAAGCAACTTTCTAATTTAGTTCGGTTATCAATTTTTCTTCGTTCTCTTGATATTTTTATTTGAAAAGAAGGCATCTAAGATACGGAGCCAGCAAATTTGTGGTTCAGAACCATGGACAGCACTTGTTTATTGGTGCTGTCCAATCAGCAAGGACAACCCAGGTTGTTCACCAAAAATGGGCCGGCATCTAAACTTAAATTATTGCTTTTGAAATAAACATACCAAGAGAATGAAGAAAATTTGATAATAGGAGTACATTAGAAAGTTGCTTAAAATTGCATGCTCTATCTGAATCACAAAAGAAAAAATGTGGGTACAGTGTCCCTTTAATTAAATCCAAATATTTAATTACAATAATAAATTCATATTTTAATGTGTAATGTTTTGTGTAATGTGATTCCAGCTATCTTTAGCTAATCATATGCCATATATGTAATCTTTGCCATTAAAAAAATATATGTAAACCTTTTTTTTTTTTTTTTTTTTAATCTATTTGTGAAAAGGGTTAAATCCGTGTCTATAGTAATGCTTATATTACAATGTTATGCCGGCCCACTGGGATGAGCTCTTTTTTTCTAACAATTTCAATGAGCATCCAATCAATGTGTGTGTCATATGGCACTCATGGAATCCAACCCTTTGAAAGCCCTTAGGAAGCCTATGTAGAGAGTGGGTGGGACTGTTCTCTATATCACAGCCCAGCCAAAAGAGGAAATGAAGGTAGGCTAAAGAGCAGAAGACATCTTTTATTATAATATATATATATATATATATATATATATATATATATATATATATACACACACACACTTTTTAAAAAAAAAATTATTTATGCGGTTTTGCTTGAACACTAATACATTTTTCATTGCAACATTCTTAAAGCCTGAAATTTACCATAACGTTAATACTAAATAAGGGTGCAACTGTTTTATTAAAATGTAAAAAAAAAAAATGTGCACGTGTGCATTTCAATTTTAAATAAAAGATATTACTTTTTTTCAGCAGCATATGCACAAATGCTGTGAGTGCCCTGTGCACCAGCTTTCAAACACCACACCTTCTTAAAGAGTCAGCAGTGGCTTGTATGGCAAAAATTAAGTCTTCAATTACTTAATATACACCACCACCACCACAGGCCTGATGTTTGTATCCTAAGCCTCAAGTTACATATAGCATATGTGCGTATGCCTCTGAAACAGTAATAACTGTTCTAGTTAAAATTGAAATGTATTCACACGCATTTAAATTTTCACCTTTCTATGCCTTTAAAGATGGTATATAAAAAAAAGAAAATACAATTCATGTCATATGCAAAACAGGCCAGTATTGTTTTTCAAAAGTTGTTAAATTAGATAAAAATGTAAAAACATAGGGAAATGTATGTGAACTACTTGCTTATGAATTGGAACAAAGATTATAAGGCGTCCCAATTGAAAGTATCTTTCAGATTTTCTCAGCTGTATAGATTTGAATATATGGATTTCAATTTTAGAAATCTGCAAAAACGGACTGGAAATACTTAAAGTATACAAAGTTGCCCTGCAATATTAATTTGTCTATAAAATATGTACTTAAACATAAGAGTACTTGGGCAGTGCCCATTATTGCTGCATTTCATAGAACCTGAGTGAGCCTTGTGTACAGATTTTTTGTATTTATTTATTTTATTAAAAAATAGTTATGTGATTAGCCATCAATTTACAGCACTCCTGTTTAGGAGAATTTGGAGACAAATGTAATAAAAATAACAATATGAATTATTATTGCAGTGTAACTGTATAATATAATGGTGATAAACCTTCTATTGGTAAATAGTTAAAACTTTGTAATACCTGTACTAACAGTGAAAGGCAGGGTTCAGTGTTGGAATAAGCATTCCAAACATATTGCCTCAGGTCTTAATTTAAAATCTGGCTACTGACATTCTGACATAAACCTTACACAATCATGAGAGAATTAACCAGGTATACAAATCAGTGACCCAAACTCCATTTTTACCACAAGTTTACAGAGTTATGGAGATATTTCTTCAGGGCCAGAAATGTAATTAATCAACATTTTAATCATCTCCAAATAATTAAAACAAAAAAAAGTTTTTTTATTTTTTTTTATTTCTTACCTGTGCATGTAGTTTGAAATTCTTCAAAGCTTGAACCGTTTTCTCCAGGAATGATCGTGGAGCCATCATATTTAAATGTTACCCTTGTGGAAAAAATATAATTTAATACCTCAACCTCTCAAACTACCAAATAGAATTAACAAATTAAATGGATTCATAAATGTATTATTTTATTGCATTAAATTCATGTTTAAATTGGGGCTGAAGCTCAACACTTACATCATTCAGTATTTCTCTCCTTATGCAATATTTCACTCTATATACAGAATCACATTAAATTATATATAAAAAACATAAAATATGAATGTGTACATATATATATATATATATATATATATATATATATATATATATATATATATATATATAATTCTGCATGAGTCAGCTAAGATGTCTTTACAGTTAACACATCAAATCTCTGTAAAATCCCATTCGTTGTGCATATATCATATAATAGGGTGTGTTGTAAAATATAATTATTAAGTGTTACTTTACAATTAATATATAATATACTTAGAGTAAAATCTATTCTACTTACCAGCTGATCCCATTGTTGTCATCCCTAACCAGGTTATAAGCTTCCCTGCAAGCTTCTTTGTCAATTTTAGTTGCCATTGGAGCTGCTATGAGTTCTATTCAGAGTGCAGAAAAAAATGCAACTGCTTTGCAGATAGTGGAAGAAGAATAAAGTGTAAACGTTGTATAAATCGGACCAATGAAGAACAGTATTAATCAGTCCAAGGATGGGAGTAAGATGATTTGGGCTAGGCTGTAATGTTCATACTGCAGCTGCTGCTCTCAAGGCAACTCTGAGCACAACTGAATGAACAAGCACAGTAAGGGGTTAACCCTTTCTTCCCTGCTAGTGACATAAAACTGTTGCAAGAGCAATTTTTTTCCCAGCAGGGGGAGGGAGGTACTTCCATGTAAAATTTCTGCCAATAAAAGAGGAGGTTGTAATCACCCCTTTAGCTTTGCTGTACAATGGTTTCACCTTGTCTGTTTCCTGTTTGGTGCTTATAGAGTAGCAAAGCATTACTGGGATTTCCATGTGAATGATGTCATAGCCCATACTAAACAGTGGTCAATGAATAGGGTAAGAGACCCAAATCAAGCTATTATCATCATCACCTCTGTTTAAGGGCACGTACAGGCACTTATACCAACAGTAAATAAGGCATAACATAAGCACTAGCTTACGGCGAAGAAGGACACCGGAATGGGTCATCTCAAATACTGTAAAAGCAAAGCAACATGAATCAAAGGAAGAAGAGATAAATGGGATGTAAACAGCCCATGTTCTGCTGCAGGTAGGGAAAAGGCGAGGTGGGCAAAGGCCCCAAAAATCTGGATCAATTGCTTCACTGCTGGGAAGTCTGAAAATGTTTAGGGTAGATAAGTTTGTACTGCGTGCATGCACGGACTATGAATATAAACTGTTTAGTGGAAGGTTTTGTATTGAATATGTAGGTTTTAGTAATATAAAGAGGGTTACAGTTTATTTTTTACTAATTCATCAATCTGTGATATATATAAACAAATGTGTAAGCAACATTGTATCGTCTTTGTACTGTGTTGTGTGTCTGCTAAAGCACAGCAGCGATATTATGGTAAACTAGAGGATACTTGAACTCCAAAATATGGAAGTTGTTTTGGTGAATAAAACGGCTAAAATATTGTTCCCTGCAGTATATGCACCCCCATGTGCAAAGTCTCTTGTAAAATAAAGTTGTGTAGCTCAACTAATAATTCACAGTGACAAAATAAGGTTTGCTGTGTTTGTTATAGATGCACATATACTGTATATTGGCCTTGTTGCAGCCTAGAGTTTTCTCTGTTTAATACATTGATCAAAACAAGCCCCTATTCAGATATACAGCATTTAGTTTTCAGTTTACTTCTGTTATCAACTCTTTGAACATCTCATAGGATCAGAAGCAGCAATGCAACACTGGGAGCTTGCTGGTGACTGGTGGTTATGCACAAATGCCTTTTGTCATTGGCTCACTAGATATGTTCATGTAGGTCCCAGTAGGGGATTGCTGCAGGGGATAACACATTTATATGCAAGCAATGTCATGAGTTTTTTTTTTATGCATCATTGTTTTCTACCCAACCCTACTAGCTCTTCTTTTCCATTTGTTTTTCTTTATTATAGAACAGTCCTGTATGTTGTAATGCAGTTAATAGAAGCAGAGCTGTCTCTTTGTACTCATTATAGTTGTCTTTTACACAAATATTCATTTAGCTGTGTGATCATAATATGTTAGATCATTGTATACACACCATAATATCTTGTGTTCTTAATGGGAAAATGTACTTGTATGATTTCTTTGCCACAGCTATTTCATAATGTATTACAGCACTATGTTTTTGTGAAAATTGCTATGTATATGATGTAGATATCTAAGTATCAGATGTATGTAAATATGCATTTCCCATTTCAGTTGTAAAGCTTTTTACTTATAACCATTGTCATGAAAAAAACGTATGTCCATTTAATTGTGGCAGAGGGGAACTCAGTATTAAATAATTGTATAGGTATTGTCTCCACCTGGCGTTTAGATGGGGAATTACAATACAAATGTTTGCTGTTATGTTTAAAATGAATAACACATAGGGTACAGAACTTTCCATTTGGTATGCAGTTAAAGTAAAAGGGGAGTGTTTATTAAAATAATTATTTAAAAAAATTTTTTTTTAAACATTTATATTTTTATAACTTTTCTGTGTTAAGGGACATGAAACCTCATATTTTTTTTTGTCATGATTCAGATAGACCATATACTTTTAAATAACTCCCCATTATACTTTTATTACCAAATGTACAGTACTTAATTATCTTGTTATATTTTGTTGAAGAAGCAGCATTGCACTTCAGGGAGCTAGCTGAACACATTAGGTGAGCCAATGATGAGAGACATATATGTGTGCAGTCACCAATCGGCAACTATATCCCAGTAGTGCATTACTGCTCCAGAGCCTACCTAGGTATGCTTTTCAACAAAGGATATCAAGAAACAAAGCAAATTAGAACATAGAAGTATAATAGGAAGTTGTTTAAAATGGCATGTTTTGTCTAACCATGAAAGTTTTTTTTTTTTTTTTACTTTACTATCCCTTTAAAACTAGCAGTGCTTGTATTCTATGCTATCTGCTGCCTTCCAAAATCATGGTCTGGTGAATTACTCCTATAACGGCTCTGGGTTGTCTGTTATGTATTTAAGAATGTGGAACTTTTACATTGTATTCTTATTAATATAAAATAACTTTTGTAAGTATTACAGAAAGTATTTGTTTGCATGAAAGGGAGTTTATAAAAAGGGAAACAAAAAAGTGTAATCCCTGAGCAAAGAATTTTTGAAAATGCCAAGGCCTATGATGTTGTTTGCTGTATTTACTATTAGCTGCTCTTAAGATTTGTTCACCTAGAAATTCCTGTCGCTCCGTGCAACTGCTTGACAACTCAACTGAATCATGAAAGAAACATTTGTGGTTTCATGTCCCTTTAAAGGGATCTGAAACATTAAATGCAGTACAATTGCATAATCAACAAATGCACAATAAAAAGACAGTATTATAGCATTTACTTAGATTTTTTTTTTAATTTCTTCTATTTGCCCGCTCCCTGTATCATGTGACAGCCATCAGCCTATCACAGATACATATAGCTATATACTGGGCTCTAACACAAGCTCAGCAGGAGCTGTAGTCTCAAAGTGTGAATATAAAAATACTGAGCTCAATTTGATGATATAAGTAAACTGGAAAGTTTTTTTTATTTTTATTATTATATTCTGTAACTGAACCATTAAAGAAAATGTTTTACTATAGTGTGCCTTTAAGTCCAGGATTCTCATTGCTACTAGAGGGTGACAGAAGCATTATTACACATTTTCACCATTTTAGTCTCTGTCTTACCCATGATAAGAAGCAACCCGGAGAACACTACCATTCTCTATAATGGTGCAGGTATGGATAAGTTTAAACAAACTGCAAAAAAAGTATAATTGATCGTTTTTATTGTATTGTCGTTTTCAAGTTCTGATCATTAGAATAGAAGCATCTCTTATGTACATTTTTTTTTTTTTTAAATACATAAATGGATTCTTATGGTAAACTTTGGCTGTATTTTATCACTTTTTTTATTGTTTTTTATTATTAATAATAATAATAATAATAATAATAATAATAATAATAATATATAGCCTTTCATTGAGGCGTCATGTTGAACTAAAACATAAGCAGTTTAGATAAATATTTTCTTGCACACCATTGTAGATTTTTGAAACATTAGGGTTTTAAGCTTATATTACATTCCCCTTCTTGTCATTATAGTATGAAAATGTTTAAATCTCTTCTTCAGTCAAAGAGGAAAAGGTTTTGTAGTATGTGGGGGGCAACGCCTACACTAAAATAGTATAATGATTCAGTCAGTACAAGCCCAGTGTTAAAAGCAATTCTGCATGCACAGGGAAAGTGTCAGGCCCTGATACTAGCCTGAGCATTATCTGTATTCCTGAGGGGTGCGCATACAGTTGCAGAGCCTTGTCGTAGTGACAATAGACACAGAACTAATGAGAAGTAGCGCCACTGTTAAAACTACCATTAGCAGATATAATATACTACTGCAGGAGAACAAAGTATGTTTTATGTTATTGCATTACAGCCATAGCTTAAAGGGACACTGAACCCAAATTTTTTCTTTCATGATTCAGATAGAGCATGCAATTTTAAGCCACTTTCTAATTTTCCTATTATCAATTTTTCTTCGTTCTCTTGCTATCTTTATTTTAAAAAGACATCTAAGCTTTTTTTTTTTATTTAGAACTCTGGACAGCACTTTTTTATTGGTGGATGAGTTTATCCACCAATCAGCAAGAACAACCCAGGTTGATCAAAAATGGGCCGGCATCTAAACTTACTTTCTTGCATTTTAAATAAAGATACCAAGAGAATGAAGAAAATTTGATAATAGGAATAAATTAGAAAGTTGCTTAAAATGTCATGCTATATCTGAATCACAAAAGAAAAAATTTGGGTACAGTGTCCCTTTAAGTACTAAGGAACATTCTGTGTTAAAGGGATAGTCTAGTCAAAAAGTTTCATGATTCAGATAGGGTATGTCATTTTAAACAACTTTCCAATTTACTTTTATCATCAATTTTGCTTTGTTCTTTTGGTATTCTTAGTTGAAAGCTAAACCTAGGTAGGCTCAAATGCTAATTTCTAAGCCATTGAAGGCCACCTATTATCTGAATGCATTTGTCAGTTTTCACAGCTAGGGGGCATTAGTTCATGTGTTTCATATAAATAACATTGTGCTCATGCACGTAGAGTTATTGAAGAGTCAGCACGAATAGCCTAAAATGCAAGTCTGTCAAAAGATCTGAGATAAGGAGGCAGTCAGCAGAAGCTTAGATACGATGTAATTACAGAGGTAAAAATTATATTTCTATAACATTGTTGGTTATGCAAAACTGGGAATGGCAAATAAAGGGATTCTCTATCTTTTTAAACAATAACATTTTTGGTGTTTTACGATCCCTTTAAGGAATTTAGCGTGTGTCTTTGCTGGTCTTAAAGTAAACTTCTGTGTGGGATGTTATTGTGAAATGTAAAATCATTCAAGAGACTAATTACAGAATTACTATGAAATTCAAAGGTTTAAAATACAATGTAGACTATACAAATATTAAAGGGACATGAAACCCAAAACATTTCTTTCATGATTCAGATAGAGAATACAATTTTAAACAACTTTCTAATTTACTTCTATTATCTAATCTGTTTTATTCTCTTAGTATCATTTGTTGAAGGAGCAGCAGTGCACTACTGGTTTCTAACTGAACACATGGGTGAGCCAATCACAATCAGTTTATATATGCAGCCACCAATCAACAGCTAGAACCTAGGTTCTCTGCTGCACATGAACTTTCCTAGATAAACATTTCAGCAAAGGATAACTAGAGAAAGAAGCAAATTAAATACATTTCAAGTAAAATGGAAAGTTGTTTGAAATTGTATTCTCTATCTGAATCATGAAAGAAAAAATGTGGGTTTCATGTCCCTTTAAGCCATCTCTATCATCTCTCTATAACAATATACTTCCATTAGTAAAAGTTATAACTGTTTTTCAGCATAATACACATATATGCTGTGTGGGCCCGTGCACCAGTATTCAAACTCAGAGATATGGTGGTGGTGGTGTTTATTGTGTCTGTGAAGACTTAAAGGCACATTCCAGCCAAAATTGGAATCCATGTGGATGCATTTCAGTTTTGAATAGAAGCATGTTTGTAATATACATATATTCGCAAAAATGTTCCTAATAAAAGCTATAGCTGTTTCAAATGTGTATTTAAGTATGCACCGTGCACTTGCTCAGAGAGCCTAAGCTGTTTGTACCACCTGGTCCTGACTCAATTTGTTTATTGCTGACATGATACAAGCCCCACTGGCGTTCTGAGCTACTGCAGTTTTTAAAATGCTGCTACATTGAGAATATCTAGCTATGCTTCACATTCACATGCAGAGCAAAATGTTAACACTAAAACAGTGATAACTTTTACTAGAAGCATTTTTTCCAATGCATGCATAATGCAAATATGTTTCTATTTAAAGTTGTAATTAATCTATGTGCAATTACATTTTGACCGAAATATCCCTTAACATTTTGGGGTTTCCTGTCCCTTTTACTTTCATGATTCAGATAGAACATAAAATTTTAAACACCTTTCCAATTTACTTCTATTACCAAATTTCCTTCATTCTCTTGTTATCCATTCCTGAAGGAACAGTATTGCACTACTGGCAGCTAGCTGAACACATCTAATTAGCCAATCACAAGAGACAAATGTGAGCAGTCACCAATCGACAGCTAGCTCCCACTAGTGTATTATATGTGCGTATTCTTTTCAACAATGGATACCAAGAGAACAAAACACATTTGAAAATAGAAGTGAATTTGAAGGGACATTGTACACTAGATTTTTCTTTGCATGAATGTTTGTAGATGATCCATTTTTATAGCCCATCTTGGAGTATTTTTGTAACAATTTTGCTTATTTTATAATAACATTGGGATTATTTTCAGTCTCCTAACCAAGCCCCACACTGTCGGATGTATACGCACGTTTACAAACTCTTACTGGCTCCTGTATGTGTTATCTGTCTTTCCATATGCAGGGAAGGTAGAGGAGGGAGTGTCAGTTATTCTTGTTTTCCAGCCCCTTTCACTGGGTGTCCCAGCCTTCCCTCATACACAGTGCTAAACTGAGAGCATCGAAGAAGTTTTTAAAAGGTTTTATACTGGACTAGTCCTAAAGCCCGTTCACACGGGCCATTTGTTGCAGTACACCGGTTCCATTTCTCTCTTTTTCTCTCTTTTTTACTCTCTCTTTTTTACTCTCTCTTTTTTACTCTCTCTTTTTTACTCTCTCTTTTTTACTCTCTCTTTTTTACTCTCTCTTTTTTACTCTCTCTTTTTTACTCTCTCTTTTTTACTCTCTCTTTTTTACTCTCTCTTTTTTACTCTCTTTTTTTTTACTCTCTTTTTTTTTACTCTCTTTTTTTTTACTCTCTTTTTTTTTACTCTCTTTTTTTTTTCTCTCTTTTTTTTTTCTCTCTTTTTTTTTTTCTCTCTTTTTTTTCTCGCGCGCGCAACCACACATGGCCACGCCCACTTCTGCCGCAGATCAGCTTCAGCTAGGGACTCAAAGGCCAGGTGTGTTTGTCCTCGTGCTGTCTCTACTGCGCATGACAGCTTCGGACAAACACACTTGGCCTTTTATATTATAGGATTTTTAGATCAGTATCTGTTCATATTCTTCTTTATTGTAGTGTCTATTACATGCAGTTATATATAATTTGATGTACCCTTTAAAGGTGTCTTAAAATTACATGCTCTATCTGAATCATGCAAACTTATTTTTTACTTTCCTATCCTTTTTAATTTGTTTAATTCAAGCCACTGTTGACTATCTGAGAAGGTGTTTTTTAATACTGGTGAACGGGCCCTCACAGCATATGTGCGTATGCTGCTGAGAAACAGTAATAACTTTTACTTGAAATATTTTTTGCTAATGGAAGTATATTGCAAAAATACTAATATTTAGAATTTAAATGCCCCCATGCACATTTCAATGTTGCCCTTTCTATCCCTTCAAGTCTGTTGCTACTTATATATTTGCATACATTAAAAAATATTATTTTGGATTGCAGGATTCATATCATATTTCTGAAGTATGGCCAAAATAGTAGAAAAGGGAAAAGCTACATTTGAGTCACAGCATCAAACTGTGTACAGTTTCTCACCAGATTTTGTGGCATGCTGCAAGGTAGGGGTTTTCTTCATCAACTTTCATTATTTGATTTATAGCTGTAAAATAATTTGTTTAATTTGGAAGATTACAAGTGTATTGGACATTTACTAATCCACTGTAACATAATATAACCTATATATGTATGATATATATTATGTAGAGAAAATAACTCATTGTGTAAACCATTTACAAATCTAGACAAGTCAGAAGATGTTGGTGTGGAATGGAAGAGTACAGGGAAACCACGTCTACTGTAAGAAAACTGTACTCTTCTCTCCATTCGATACTTTCCATGACCTGTATAGTCTGAGTGGTGTCCCTGACATAGCTGGGCAGTTTGGGTACAAGTGGCTGTAAGTGGGAATCAATCCATTTGGACAACGGTTCCAAAAGGGATCCAATACCAGCCACTATTGGTCTACCTTTTACATTGATGATGCTCTTGTGCACCTTAGGTAGGTGGTGGAAGATGGGAGTGACTGGATTGGTAACCACCAATTGTTCAGCCAACTGTGAATCAATCCATCTTCCACTGCCTCAACCAAAAGGTGCCCAAGCTCTCTTGAAAAACATATCTGTAGGGTTGCAAGGCAGCATAGTATAGGTGTCAACATCATTTAGTTGGCGAAATGCCTCATCAATGTAACTCGTCTTGTCCATAACCACCACACTACCCCCCTTGTCAGACTGTTTTGATCACGATTTGGTCATTTTCACGTAAACTAGATAATGCTTGTTTCTCTCTGATCGTCAAGTTATAGGTACCTGCTCTTTTATTGTGTTAGATCTTCTACCACTCGCTGATGAAAAACCTCTAGTGCTTTACCTCTAGCTTGGAGGGGATAAAAAGTAGATTTAGATCTCAGTCGGGTTGGTAGTCTGCAGGTGAGGTTCATCAATCATGTGTCCATCACCCTGCAGACTCTCAAGTGAAACTAAGGTGCAGATATCTTCAAAGGTCAATGAACTATGTACCGCTGGACTCGGAGAGTTAAAGCTCTGACTAGTTTGTTCACGTCTAGAATGGTCTGAAATAAGTCAAATGTTTGAGATGGAACAAAACTTAAGCCATAATTGAGAACCTTGCGTTCTATATCAGTCAAAGCATATGAAGAAATATTGATGACCATGTCTATTAATATTTCCTCTGTTTTGTGTTGTAGTTCTGTGGCCTAAGTGTGTACCTTGGTTGTCTCTGGCTCTCTATAAGGGGGCCTATATTTGCTTGGTTCTGAGCTCCCCCTCCCTGAAATTGTCTCTCGGCCTCTTGAAAAACCTGGGTATTAATCTGTGCAGGCCCTTGACTAAGGTGATCATTATTATACTTGCCATTGCTAATGTTGGTTTCTGAATAAGTGTCTGATCTTGTTTTAGGTTTTGCCTCTTAATCCACCCTTAGGCATTTGCTGCTGTTATACATTTTATTGTCTCTTTTATGTTATAACTATATGCTTTTAGCAACCTATTTTGGGTTGAATCATATGTTTATATGCTAACTGTTTAGTATTAATCAATTGAATGTGTGTGTATGTATATGTGTGTATATGTGTGTGTGTGTATATATATATATATATATATATATATATATATATATATATATATATATATATATATATATATATATATATCTATCTTAGCTTTTGTTGCATTCTTATCTAGAATTTATTTAAGATTTTACAGTATATTTATATTTGTATATATCTTTAACATGTGTTACTAAATATACCTTTTTCTTTTCTATGGGAGTTATGCCGCTTTAAGTGTCACTACTACATTATAACCATGTCCAGTCTAATTATTCTGTGCATCTTCCTTTATAAAACAATTAAGGGTTAATTCTGGCCGACCTTACCCATCCCTCTTCTGTTTTAACCTATCAGAGTGTATATATATATATATATATATATATATATATATAATTTTCAGAAATGAATCTCTGTACTGCAAAAGATATCCATACAATATGAATGTTTGGAAAGAATTACCTACTTTTGCTGTGGCCAATTCGTGAAAGATTCAAATGAGATTGAGTACACATCAAGCAATCATATTGTAGCATGTAGGAGTGTCAGGGAATTTAATTCCACAGAATGTGGACAGTGGAAACACTACAATTTTCAGATTTGAAATTGGAGGAAAAGATGTGAAAATAAATAAAGTGCATTGGAAAGTGTTTTGCTGTGTAGATTTAAATACTTTATGGGAAGCTTAAAAGGATAGAAAGGTGAAAAATAAAGTGTACATAGGTGCATTTCAATTTAAATATAAGCATTTTTGCAGTATACATCCAATAGCAAAAAAGCTTCTAGTAAAAGGTATTACTGTTTTTCAGTGGCATACGCACATATCCTGTGAGGACCCATGCACCAGTATTCAAACACTATACATGCTCAGAGAGGTGACTGGTGTGTATTGCTTCTGAAGATATAATTTTTGTCAAACAGGATACTGATCACTCTCTGAGAAGTTGTGGTGTTTTAACCCCCTTGCATCTTAATGATGTAGATCTTCGTCATGCGGGACATTGCCCATCGTACCACATAATGTAGATCTACGTTG